>NC_133459.1:65909722-66211666 GCF_048565385.1 Saimiri boliviensis
AAAGTCTTTGAAATCATTTTTTTTTTTTTCAAAGTCTTTGAAATCCAGTGTGTATTTTGTACTTAAAGCACATCTCCATTTGGATTAACTACATTTCAAATACTTGATAGGCACAAGCGGTTAGTGCCTACTACACTGGCTAGTAGAGGGCTAGTGGGTGAAAGGATAATGGCCATATTTTAGACAGGATGATCAAAGACTGTGCTTTTGAGGAAGGTGATGCTCGCATGCAGGTCTGAACGAAGTCAAGGAGCAAGCTGTTTAGGTATCTAGAGAAGAGAGACTACTAAGAACGAAGGCTGAGTGGTGGGAATGAATTTGGCATGACAGACAAACAGCAAGAAGGCAGTGTGGCTCTGCTAGTCATCCCTTTTGCCCTTCTCCTTTCCCTACCTCCTCCTTGGAATGCATATGCAGAGCCTGGAGCTGCAGCAGCCATCTTTCAACCCTGAGGACAAGCAGACGCTCTGGAGTTAGACTTGCCCCAACCAACCCCAGGTCTGCTTTTGCTAGCTATTTCATTGCTTCTCAAACTATCAGTGGCAAAGAAGCAGCTGTTTTCCCCAAATCCACTGCAGATCAATACTTCTGAAGAATAAAATAAATCAGATTGTTTAAAAGAATGAAGTTTTAAAAAGAAATGAACACATGAAATACAAGACCGACTTTAAAAAGTTTATTCAACTGACATAAAATTACTCTGTCAAATTGCTACAAAACGCTTATACCAAAATTCTGTACCCATATTTTAGCAGACTACTGATAAGCATTTATGTCAAAGGTCAAGACTTTGAGGAGCACTGAGTTAGTTATATTACTGTAGGTTTTTAACCCATCTAAGCCTCAGTATCTTAATTTGAGAAATGGGAATTAGTACCTCTTTCAGAAGCTTTGTTGTTGTTGTTATGGATTAAATAAATGAACCCCTGTGAAAGCTAGCCCAGTGATGTCACTAAATGTTAACTATTACTAGTTATCACATGCTTATCTCCCCAATTGGCTGCAAGCCCCATAAGGATAAGGACAACTGTATAAACTCAACACTCTGTGGTGCCTGCAGAGTACATATGCAATACATTATGGCGGAATTCTTGAAAAATGCCTTGAAATCCATAGGTAAAGGCATTTGGAAATAACCTCTACAATTTTCATGTATTCATTCATTCATTCATTTGCAGTGTAGCATAATAAAAGGATAGAAACTTTGGACAAGCCCTAGTTTCTTCCACCTAGTTCAAAGTACCTCTTTGAACTTCAGTTTTTATATCTCAAAGATAAATAACATACATCCTATTTGGCTGTTGTGAGGCCTAAATGAGATAATATATGCAAAACACCAGGGTGTTCTTAACTGGAAGCTATTGTTCCTGCTTTGCAGAGGGTGCCTGCTAGTGCAGATGACTGCGCTGAGTGCTGACCGGGACAGAGGTCTGGCATTTCTGGCTTGATGAGCATTCCTGAACCTTTTATTGGCAGCACTGGAAGATTCCAGCAGCTGGGAGCAAACTGGCACCAGTGTCCAGCAGAGACATAAATTAGGGCTCCACCCTGCCAGGCCCTGTTCAGGCCCTACCCTTCCTAGAGGTTAGTTTTAAACACTCCCCGTGACTGTGGGTGGTGAGAGGTGTCTGCTTTGAAGTCAGCAGTTGCATCCAAAGTCCTTTCTGCTTTTCAAAAACCCTAAACCTATCCCCAACATTAAAGCTCTCTGTGTGGCCTGCCACTCTAAATAAAAGTCTGACAGCGCTCACTACTTCTTTAGGGACAGAGGTACACAAGGCCTCTCGAAAAATGCAAGGTCCTGAGGGAGAGCCCAAGGTACTTGGGCCACAACCCCTCAACGAAAATAGTTTATGTGCCAAACTCTATCTCATTTGAGCCTTGTAGCACTGCTTGGAGGTAGACTAATATGTTTGCCTTTTTATTAGTTTGTTTTTAAAATGTGTTAAAATGCACACAACATAAAATTTATCATTTAATCCTTTCTTTTTTGAGACAGACTCTCGCTCTGTTGCCCAGGCTGGAGTGTAGTTCTGCCTCTGGGTTCAAGTGATTCTCATGCCTCTGCCTCCCAAGTAGCTGGGATTACAGGCACCCACCACCATGCCTGGCTAACTTTTGTATTTTTAGTAGAGACAGGTTTCTCCATGTTGACCAGGCTGGTCTTGAACTCCTAGCCTCAAGTGATCTGCCTGCCTCAGCCTCCCAAAGTGCTGGGATTATAGGTGTGAACCACTGTGCCTGGCCCATTTAACCATTTTTAAGTTCAAAGTGCATTGTGAACTGTACATTCACTGCTGTCATCCATCCCTCTCCAGAACTCTCTGTAGCTTATGAAACAAACTACACCTATTAAACAACTTCCCATTCCCCTCTTCCCACAGCCCCTGACAATTACCATTCTTCTTTTGGTGTCTATGAATTTGACTACTCTAGGTATCTCATATAAGTAGAATCATGCAGTAATTGCACTTTGACTTATTTCACTCAGCTTAATGTCCTCAATATTCATACTTGTTGTAGCATGTGTCAGAATTTTCTTTGTTACTTTAAAGCTAAATACTACTCCATTGTGTGTATATGTCACATTTTGTGTATCCATTCAGTCACTGATGCAGACCTGGATTGCTTTCACTTTTTGACTATTGTAAACAATGCTGCTATAAATATGAGTATACACATATCCCTGAGATCCTGCTTTCAATTCCTTTGGGTATAAACTCAGAGGTAGAATTTTTTTTGTTTTTTGTTTTTTTTGAAAATGGAGTCTTGCTCTGTCACCCAGGCTGGAGTGCAGTAGTGTGATCCTGGCTTACTGAACCTCCACCTCCCGGATTCAAGTGATACTCCTGCCTCAGCCTCCCAAGTAGCTGGGACTACAGGTGTGCACCACCACGCTCAGCTAACTTTTGTATTTTTAGTAGAGATGGAGTTTTGCCAGTTGGCCAGGCTGATCTTGAACTCCTGAACTTAGGTGACTGGCCCAACTTGGTCTCCCAAACTGCTGGGATTACAGGCGTAAGCCACTGCACTGGCCCAGTAATTCTTTTCTAACGTTTTTGAAGAGCCACCGTACTGTTTTCCATAGTGGCTGCATCATTTTGTATTCCTACCAAGAGTGCACATGGGTTCCAGTTTCTCTACATCCTTGCTGACACTTGTTATTTTCTGTTGTTGTTGTTGTTGTTGTTTGTTTGTGTGTTTTTGAGACAGAGTCTTGCTCTGTCGCCCAGGAGTGCAGTGGCATGATCTCGGCTCACTGCAACCTCTGCCTCCCGGGGGAGAGTGATTCTTCTGCCTCACCCTCCTAAGTAGCTGGGATTACTGGCGTGCTACACCACACCTGGTTAATTTTTGCATTTTTAGTAGAGACAGAGTTTTACCATGTTGGTCAGGCTGGTCTCAAACTCCTGACCTGAGTGATCCCACTGCCTCGACCTCCCAAAGCACTGGAATTACAGGCATGAGCCACCGCGCCTGGCGCTGTTTTGTTTTTTGATAGCAGCCGTACTAGTGCGTGTGAGGTGGTCAATCTCATGGTGGTTCTGACTTTTTGGTTTACTCGTTTTTAATCACCATTTCACAGAAGATAAAACGACGACGTAGAAATATGAAATAACCTAGTCAAGATCACTAGCTCAATCTTCAGAGAGACCAGCCTGCACTCTACTCTGTTCCTGGGACAGTTCTAGATCTGAGTCACTAAAGCCCATGAGCCTAAATGTGGCCCCTGCTGTACCCAACCAACCTCTCCCGCATGTCTCCTGCCAGCCCACCCTCCACCTATCCTGTTCTACAAACATCTGTGGAGGCAGTGGGGAGGAATGGGTGAGCCCGAGGACTCTGCAGCCTGACCACGTGATCTGAGCAAGCATGGCTCTGTGACTCACACTGGCTATAGAATCAAGTCAAGTCAAGTCACAAACCTTGCTATGCCTCATATTCCTCAGCTGCAAAGAGTGCTCGATAAGAGCACCCACCTTGTAGGGCAGCTGTGAGGAGCAGATGAACATAAGAAAAAAGAACCCTTATCACCATCCCCTGCAGAGCTTTAGGGAAGGTTGCCTGCCATGAGCCCCAGCATAGGAGGTGATGGTAGGCCTGGGAGAGTCAACCAGGAACCCAGCTTAGAGTCAGTGTCCCTGTCTTCCTGCAGATCCCAGCCCAGTGGGGGAGACGGCCATTCACTGAATATTTACAACAATCTGTGCTCAGTGGCAGTGGTGAGAAGTGCTGAGAAGAAGGACTGGTCTTTTTCACAGTCTCTGGGAACAGGACAGGTTCTACCCCTGTTTTCATTCCTGCCAGACTTTCATTTACATAACAGGTAAAACAGCAACTCTGGGTCCTACATCATGGAACTGAAGCGGAAAGGTGAAAAACATTTGCTCCAGTATTTGCACTTTCAAATTCTCAACTCCTTGTTGGCTGAATTGGGGGTCTAAGCTAATAATCACCTTTAATTCTTAAAGTAGAATTAATTGACTCTTCCGTTTAGGCAAATATAACTGTGAGCAGGTTTTAGAATTCTTTTCATTAAAAAAATATATATATTTGAGTGGGAAGTCCTAGCCAGAGTAATCAGGCAACAGTAACAAATAAAGGGCATCCAAGCCTGGCGCAGTGGCTCAAGCCTGTAATCCCAGCACTTAGGGAGGCCGATGTGGGTGGATCACGAGGTCAAGAGATCGAGACCATCCTGGTCAACAGGGTGAAACCCCGTCTCTACTAAAAATACAAAAAATTAGCTGGGCATGGTGGTGCGTGCCTGTAGTCCCAGCTACTCAGGAGGCTGAGGCAGGAGAATTGCCTGAACCTAGGAGGCGGAGGTTGCAGTGAGCTGAGATCGCGCCATTGCACTCCAGCCTGGGTAACAAGAGCGAAACTCTGTCTCAAAAAAAAAAAAAAAAAAAAAAGAAAGAAAGAAAGGGCATCTAAAATTGGAAAAGAGGAAGTCAAACTATCTTTGCCAATGATATGATCTTAAAGCTTGAAAACCCTGAAGACTCCTCAAAAAGACTCCTAGGTTTGATTAATGAATTAAGTAGTGTCTCAGGTTGTAAAATCAATGTACACAAATTGGTAGTACTGCTATACACCAATAATGACCAAGGTGAGAATCAAATGAAGAGTTCAATCCTATTTGCAATAGCTGCAACAAACAAACAAACAAAAAACAACTTTACAAATATACTTAACCAAGGAAGTGAAAGATCTCTACAAGAAGAGCTATAAACCACCAATGAAATAAATCGTAGATGACACAAATGAATGGAGAAAATCCCATTCTAATGGATTGGAAGAATAAATATCGTGAAAATGACCATACTGCCCAAAGTAATCTACAGATTTAGTACAATTCCTAACAAAATATCAACATCATTTTTCACAGAATTAGAAATCATAATCCTAAAATTCATATGGAACCAAAAAAAAAAAAAAAAAAGAGCTAAAATAGCCAAAGCAACCCTAAGCAAAAATAACAAATCTGGAGGTATTGCATTACCAGATTTCAAATTCTACTACAAGGCTACGGTGATCAAAACAGCGTGGTACTAGCATAAAAGTAGACACATAGAGAACAGAATAGAGAACCTAGAAATAAAGCCAAATACCTACAGCCAACTGATCTTCAACAAAGCAGACAAAAGTATACTCTGGAAAACGGGCACTCTATTCAACAAGGGGTGCTGGGAAAATTGGAGAGCCACACACAGAAATTGAAACTAGATCCCTATCTCTTGCTATATACAAAAATTATCTCAAAGTGGATTAAAGACTTAAATGAAAGACCTGAAACCATAAAAATTCTAGAAGAAAAAAACTAGGAAAAACCCTTCTGGACATTGGCCTAGGCAAAGAATTTATGACTAAGACCCCAAAAAGCAAATGCAATAGAACCAAAAAGAAATAAATGGTACTTAATTAAAACAAAAAGCTTTAGCACAGCAAGATAAATAATCAACAGAATAAATAGACAACTTACAGAATGGGAGAAAATATTTGCAAACTATACATCTGACAAAGGGCTAACACTCAAAATCTCTAAGGAACTGAAATCAGCAAGAAAAACAATGAAGAATTGCATTAAAAACTGGGCAAATAACATGAACAGATGTTTTTCAAAAGATGTTTTGCATTTCATGCAAATGGCTAACAAACATGAAAAAATGCTCAATATCAATAATTATCAGAGAAATGCAAATTTAAGCCACCATGAGATACCATCTTACCCCATTTAGAATGGCCATTATCAAAAATTAAAAAAAAAAAAAAACAACAGATGGTGCAGATGTGGTGTAAAGAGAACGCTTATAACTGTTGGTGGGAATGTAAATGTATAAAATCTCTATGGGAAAAAGTACAGAAATTTTTCAAAGAACTAAAAGTAGATCTACCATTCATTTCAGCAATCCCACTACTGGGTATCTACCCAAAGGAAAAGAAGTCATATAAAAATGACAGCTGCACTGGTATGTTTATACTGCACAATTCACAATTGCAAAGATACAGAATCAATCTAAGTGCCCATAAACCAGTAAGTGAATAAAGAAAATCTGGTAAATCTACCATGGAATACTACTCAGGCATAAAAAAGAATGAAATAACGTCTTTTGCAGGAACTTGGATAGAACCAAAGGCCATTATCCTAACCAAAATAACTCAGGAACGGAAAATGAAATACCGCATATTCTCACTTATAAGTAGGAGCTAAGCCATGGGTGTGCAAAGGCATACAGAGTGGTATAATGGACATTGGAGACTCAGAAATAGGGAGGTTGGAGGGGAGTGAGAGATTTGTAAAATCACCTATTTGGAATATTGTGCACTATTTGGGTGACAGGTATACTGAAACCAAGACTTCACCACTTTACAGTTCCTCCATGTAACCAAAAACCACTTGCACCCTTAAAACTATTGAAATCAAAATAAAAAATTAAAATGCTAAAAAAATACTCAAGTGATGCCTTTTAAGGGTACAAACAAGGCTGGGTGCAGTGGCTCACGCCTGTAATCCCAGTACCCTGGGAGGCTGAGGCAGGCAGATCATCTAAGGTTGGGAGTTCAAGACCAGCCTGACCAACATAGTGAAACCCTGTCTCAAAAAAAAAATAAATAAATAAATAAATAAAAAATAAGTACAAACAAGGTATTGAGGGGAGGATTTGAAGGTTTATGAAGATCATTGTCTGAATACGTATCAGCTCTGTGAAGGCAGAATTGTATCTGTGTGGCTCAACGTTTTACACCCAGGGTATATATAATGTGGGCATAATAAATAATGCAATAAATAATTGCTGAATGAATGAAGGGGCTCAGCCAACCAATACTTCTAGTACCTATTATATACCAGGCAGCACCATTATTGACTGACATTATAAAAATATCCACTTACGTGTTCAGCACAAACAAATCTAAGGCGTACAATTCCATGATGTAGGAAGCGTTATCCCCCTGTGGGCAAATAAAGAACCTGAGTCTCGAGGATATTAAGTGTTTGGCCTCAGTTCTCATAACCAGTAAGTGGCAGAGTCAGCGTTAGAACCTATGTCTCTCTCGTGCCATCCCTAACTTGTTGGACTTCTCGACTCTGCTTGCCTCCTTGGGTATCATTAACTCCTATTCAGGCAGATCAGCCTGTGCTGAGGAAAAAAGGAATGAGCAGCGTACCTTTTTCTTCTCTCAATCAGTTTAGAGAGGTGCACACTTTTTTTTCCCTCCAGTCATAAAGAATCTCAGAATTCTAGGGCTAGAAGAAAATATGGAAGATTCTTCTCTTGGTGCTGAAAGCTTGAGCAGAATTTGCAGAAGCCCCTTCTGGGAGCTCTAACTAGCTCTTTGGTAAGTGCAAGGGGCAGAGTCTGCCCTCGCCTGCCTGCCTGCCTGCCTGCCTGCCTGCCTGCCTGCCTGCGGTCATTGCTGGCCTTGCTAATTAGATCCCCTTTTGTCTAAGGAGCTTCAAGAGCCTTTCTCCACTTAACTTGTTAATCTTCACCCCATCCCTCTGATGCAGATGACAAGCTTAATTAGTCCTAGACAGGAGACAACACAGAGCCAGCAGACAGCAGGCAGAGCCAAAAGAAAAACACTGGATAACTTGTTGCCCCTTCTCACCTGGCTCCCTGTCTCTCCTGCTGAAAGACATGTTTTCAGCTTTGTCTTGAATTGGCTTCTGCCCTGTGTTTTGGTATCCCAATTCTAGAAATCAAGCCTAGTCAATTTGACTCTTAATGCACACATTTGGGTATGCAAAAATATCACATTGCTTTCTTTTTAGCTTTAAGTTTAGCTCAATCGAACATAAGCCCTCCATCTCTCTGCGCTGATGGGAGATTCCTTCTCAGCTGTCATTGGTGCAAACTGCATCTCACAACCTCCAGAAGCAGTATCAGTTCTAGGGTCCATAAGCAGAGAAAAGCTTCTCTGTGTTCGCTGCAGTGGTGGATTCCTGCTGGCAGTGGCTGAAGCGCCCATCATGTATGCTTTGAGGTCCTAGTGCTCTCTTGCATGAGAAGGTGAGTGTAGTCAGCCATGCTAGGTGTCCAATGGCCACTCTTAAGTGGCGCTGCCGGGAAAGGAGGCTTGAGTGCCTCGGTGGTCCGTCAGACCACTATCACCTCTGTGCTTCAGAGAATCTGCCTCTGCCACTTAAGGCTCTTTCCTCCCCTCCAGGACACACTGCACTGTCTTCTTAATGAATTTTAGCTCTTACAAAAGCTGGGAAGAGAAATTGTCTCTCAGCAGCTTTGGTTCAACAGACGCCCCTGAGGCAGGGGAAACCAGAGGGGCCCAGCAGTCCTCTTGAGATGTACGGAGAGAGAGCAGGGCAAAACCCCAGCTCTGTCTTTTTTATTCTACGGCAGAGAAAATAGAACAAAATATCCCCTGAGTTTTTCCACCATTAAAGCAGTGTTCCCGAAGAGGAAGCAAGGTGTATTAATTTGCTATGTTTGTCATCACAAAGTGCTGCAGACTGGGTGGTTTACACAACAGAAATTCATTTTGTTTTGCAGTTCTGGAGGTTGGGGGTTCAAGGTCAAGTTGTTGGAAAGACTGTTTTCTCCTGAGGTCTCCTTGCAGATGGCTTCTTCCTGTATCCTCGTGTGGCCTTTCTCTGTGCATGTGCATCCCTGAGGTCTCTTTGTAAATTTTGTTTTTGACGGTGTCTCCCTCCATTGCACAAGCTGAAGATCCTCCTGAGTAGTTAGGACCACAGGCATGTGCTGCCACCCCTGGCTACTTGTTGTTGTTGTTGTTGATACAGGGTCTTACTATGTTGCCCAGGCTGGTCTTAAACTCCTGGCCTCCAATGAGCCTCCCATCTCGGCTTCCCAATGTGCTGGGATTACAGGCATGAGCCGCCATGCCCAGCCTCTTCCTCTTATAAGGACACCAGTCACATTGGGTTAGAGCCCACCCTGAAGGCCTCATTTAACAAAACCATCTCTTTGAAGATCTTTCTGAAATATGGTTATATTTCAAGGTCCTGGAGATTGGGATGTCAACATATGAATATAGGGGGAGGGGCTGGACCCAATTTAGCCCATAACACAAGGGTCAACTGTATTTAAAAAAAAAATCCCATCTACTGTCTTTGCCCTCGGTGAACTACAGCCCCTCCTTTTAGGCTTTGGAGTCTACAGACCAGATTCAAGTTCCTGCTTCAACATTTCCTAGATGGCTGGGTTTAGGCAAGTTATTTAATATCTTTGGGCTATAGCGTCTCGGTGCTAACAATAGTGTCTATCTCGAAAGCTATTGTGGGGATTAGGTGAGACAGTATTGTTAAAACACTGAGCATAGTGACTGAAACATAGTAAGTGCTACATAAGGTAAGTTATCTCCTATCCACCTCAGCCCTGATTAAACCTGACATTGCCTTGAAGGCTCAGCACAGAGGCCCCTTTTTCTAGGAAGCCCTCCCTGAAGTTTCAAACTTGGGTTGGGGGCATCACCTTGTTATTTTCCCAATCGTAACACTTAACATATTGGATTGTGAAGGTCAGCTTAATTGTCCCTGTTTCTTAGCGCACGAAAACATGCATGAGGCAGGTCCCCAGTCTCATTTGTCTTCCTGACAGTTGACTGTCAGCGGTGGGCAGGTTGGTTGTTACAGGAAAGACAGAAGGCAGAGCTGGATGGATGTAGGAAAGTGAAGATACTTTAAGCAGGGTCTCAACCTACGCACTGTTGACATTTTGGCCAGATAATTCTGTGGTAGGAACTGCCCTGTGCATTGCAGGAGGGTTAGCAGCATCCATGCCTCTACCTGCCAGCTGCCCCCCAGCTATGACAACCAAAAATATCTCAACACTGCCAAGTGTTCCGTTGGGGACAAAATTGTCCCCATTGAGAACCACAGGCTCAGAATGACTCTAAGGCTTAAGTCAGTGGTTCTCATACTACCGTGTATCAGAGTCTCCTGCACTGGAGTCCCAGAAACACAAATTGCTCAGCCTCACCTTCAGAATTCCTGGCTCAGTATGTCTAGGGTGGGGCCTAAGAACTTGCATTTCTAATGGGTGCTGGTTGGGTGCCAGTTGGGAACCACTGCCTTAAAGGCCAACAAGGCTTTATTCTCAGTAACATTAAGAGACATGTACTGAGTACTTTTGATCTCAGGCTAGAGCTGGCAGAGTAAAAAGAAATCCCACAGACTTGGGGTCCTGAGGGACACATTTACACGAGACTTCCCTAGTCTGTAGGCATCAAGGAGATGGGAGGGTGGGAGGCAGGGGTCAGCCTGGAGTCAGGAAAGTCCCCACTGGGCAAGGGCGAGGTGATGGGAGGAGCCCTAACCCCCACCCCCACCAATCATACCCACAGAGAGTCCCAGCATTCGACAACTTTCATTCAGTAAAGATTTGCTGCGCACAGCTAGGTACAGGTACTCTTCTGAGCACTGGGAATCCATGAAGGACACAGCAGAAAAACACCACTGCCTTCATGGAACTTGCTTTCTGATGTGGTGAGACAGGAAATGAGAATGCTAAGTAAATTGTGTAACCTGTTAGGAAGCCGTATGTTCTATGAAAAAAATAAATGAGAGTAGGTGAGACTGGAGGTGGGAGGGTGATTACAATTTTAAATAAGATGGCTAGCAGTGGTGTGCCGGTAAATGCTTAACAACTGGCTTTCTGCGGGGGAAAGCCTTGATTTATAGCAATGGCCAGTTTTGATGGTGTAGATATCCTTACCATGGAAGATCAAAGCTATACATTTGATTGATTGATTGATTGATTGATTGATTTTATTTTATTTTTTTCCTTGTTTCAAGCTTTAATCAAAGCTTGTATATAAGATTACTTTATTCCTGCATCTTCTCAATTGTTTCTTCCTTGTATTTGCCCTTTCCTTTCCTACTTGGCGAGATTTGGCTTTTGGTTCAAGGAGTTTTTTGCGGTCTTTGTCCAGTTGTAGCCTAGTGATAACCACCTTGCTGGGGTGAATGCCTACATGGACAGTTGTGCCATTAGCCTTTTCCCGCTGCACCCATTCAATGTAGATTACGTATTTCTTCCTGTAAACCTGGACTACTTTGCCAATCTGCTGACCTTTATAGTGTCCTCGTACAACCTGAACTTCATCATCCTTTCGGATGGGCATGGATCACACGTTGTACTTCTGTCTCAGCTCTTTGGAAAGAGGAGAGGACATAATCTTCCTGCGAATGTGGGAAGGTGCATTGAAATGCCTTTTGCGATTCTTGCTTAGGTCGGAAGTCACAAAGGGATTGAACTTCATTTTGGCAGCTCCCGCTTAGGTGATGGCAGCCAATTGATTTATTTTTTTTAGAGACGTGGTCTTGCCCTATTGAACAGGCTGTAGTGAAGTGGTGCCATCATAGCTCACAGCAGCCTCGAATTCCTAGGTTCAAGTGATCCTCCCACCTCAGCCTCTACCTCGGCTGGGACTACAAGTACACATCACCATGCGTGGCTTATTTAAAACTATGAATCTGAAATCATTAAATGGGAAATTGGGAGTATATATGAGCACAGTGTTATGTAGTATTCCTACCATACAGATGCAGTGGATGTAAATAACCTCAAGTATGGAGAATAGTAAAATGTAGAATAATTGAGAGATGATGAGTTTCAAGTATTTTAAAAATCTGGGCTACTAATACAACTTATTTAGTTATAAGTTCAGATAATTTGGTTTTCACTAATGTCTGTGTTTGCTAACCAGCTAGGAAATATCCTGGAAATTTAACTATCAGCTCCTGTGAACTGAGATTAGCCAGCCCTGGTGTACCACTGGTGATTGCAGAAGGCCTTGCTGAGAAAAGGACATCTGAACAGAAACCTGAAAGAGGTGAGGGAGTAAGGCCTGGGGATATCTGGGGACTCACGCTCACTTCCTGCCTGGGAGAAGAAGCCTCTCAGGCTGGTGTGATCACACATCCATGCTCTTGTCCCTGCTGTCTCCTGAGCCTGGACAATCTCTGTCCTCCTGATATGCTTAGTGACAGCTTTCAGGGCCAGACTCCCAGATAACTGATAGGGTAGAATTCCTTATTTCTCCCAGGCCTCCTTACATCCTTTCTGGAAAAACAGGTGGCTATGAAGGTGATGTGAATAAATGAATGACCACAAGTAAACAAGCAGTGTTCTTCTGTGATCCCATAGCACCTTGAGCCCAATTGTTTCAGCTCTTTACATTATTATCCTGTTCCTCTGTCCGTGTCTGCTACCCCCAGCCCCCATGGAGCCTTATGTGGGGTGCATGAAAATGCCTGGCTCAAAGCTGACATTCCATGAAAGCTTAGTTATTGAATGGGTCACTGTGACCCTAACCTAGGCTGGTTTAAGGCATGAGTGGGTTTTGGTGATCGCCCTTCTGTTGGGTGAAGTCTGCAGGCTGAGGCCCTTCTGCTGCAGCAGCCTTGTTAGCATGATGGCCCACCCCTGGCCTGTGCAGGTGAGGCCAAGGAGAGTCTACACAAGCAGGCCCCAGCCCCAGCCCCAGCTATTCCTGATAGCCACCACCTGTTGGGCCACGGGTCTGGGGCTTTATTGAGGCTGTGTTACCTAATTCTCACAGCAACCCAGCAGGTGGGGGTCCTTATCCCCTTTGTACCTATGAAGAAAATGAGGGGAAAGACAAATCACTCGGGTAGTAAGTGACAGAGCTTTCCCTTTGCTGCACAGGTTGGGGAAGAGCTGGTAGCATATTCTGTAGAATATTAACTGTAATAATACCAGGTAGCATGAGTAAATGCTCATTAGAACTGCAGCCACGCTTGGGAGCACAGCAGAAGAAATTAGTGATTCCACCTGGGGCAGGTGATCAGGGAGCCCTTGAACACCATAGAAACCACAGCCTGAGCTTCGGCTTCTGGGTGGAAAGGGTGCGGGGACTCTGGGCCCTCCCACTGGAAACCTAGGTGTTGGTGGGACCTCAGAAGCGAGGATTTTCATGAAGGTGGCTCAGGATCTGCCCCCAAGTGCCTTGGGCCAGTATCATTTATTTATTTATTCACCAAAACAAGCTGAAGTAATATTTTTTAAATGTTAACTTATTTCCCCCGGTGTTTTTCTCTTAATGCAACATGCTGGTCTGAGTCCACACCTCAGTGGAGGGCGGTGTCAGGGAAGAAGGCAAAAATAGTGCCCCCACTCCGTCTTTCTGGTTTTGCTTTCCAAAACTTTGAGTCCTCAATGGAACAAAGAGGATTAGGGGATCTCCAAAATGTCTGGGAAAAAGCAGTAAAGAGAGACAAAGATTCCCCCCATCTGCCTGGGTTTGAGGAGGTAGAGGGTGAAATCAATAAGAACAGGATGGGCCAGTCTAGCCTGGGGAGTCGCCAGTCACTGCAGGTGCCCAAGAAAGCTTTGGGAAGCCTGGGGCAGGGGTGGTCTACCCCTTTCCTGGGAAGAACCCTGGGGGAAGCAGGATGACCCTACGAGGGAGTGGCTGCAGACCCAGCGAGGGTCCCTTGTTCCAGCCTGGCCCGGAGGGAGCGGAAGGATCCCTGCCCTCGTGAGGCGTGGAGACGAGAGGGAGCCCGGCCAGACCTCACGTTGTTGGGACAGCAACGGTGCCTGTGGGATCTGCTGCCTTAGGACCAGCAGGACACTGGTGGTCTCATCAGAAGCCCAGGTGGACGAGTGAATTAAGAACCAGCTCCCATGCCTCTGCCTCGAGCCCTCGCGTGACATGATTCACTGAAATTCAGCCATGATCTCAGGAAAAAGGTGAGAGAACCTCAAATTGATGACATTTCAGTTTCTGTTACCTTGAGGGTATCGTGGCTTCAAGTAAAAATTAAGTCAAGTTACAGAGTTATCAAGTACAGAAAATATTTATCAAACCTCTAAGACTTTAGGCACTGGGGTTGGGGGTGGGGAAAATCAGTAAACAGGGTACCTGTCAGCGGTCCCTCTGCCTACGTTCCTGAATTAGAAGTAATGCCAGCGCCTGGCTTGTATAGGCGCTCCTCCGCGTGCACCGTAGTACCACTGATGTGTGTTAGGCGCTGACTTTATGCTAATCCTTGTAAGAAGGATACCCTTCATCCTGTTTTAGACGGGTTCTTGGGGCTAAAAGACGAAGCACTTTTTGCAAGACCACGTGGCTGTTTTGGGTTGAATTGTGTCCCCCCAAAAGATATTAAAGTCCTAAGCCCCGCACCTGTGAATATGACCTAACATGGAAAAAGGGCCTTTGCAATGATAAAATTAAGATATGTTTGTTAGGGTGGGCCTCATGCAATATGACTGCATTCTTATGCAAGGGGGAAATTCGTAGAGACAGACATGCACCCAGGGAAAACGCCATATGAAGACAAAGGCAGAGATCGGGGTTATGCACCTACAAGCCAAAGATTGCCAGCAAACCACTAGAAGCTGGGAGAGAGCCACGGGCCAGATTCTCCCTCACAGCCTCAGAAGGAACAGACCCTGTCAACACTCTAATCTCAGATTTCTGGCCTCCAGAACTGTGAGACCATCAATTGCTGATGTTTAAGCCACCAATCTGTGGTACTTACTTGCAGCAGCCTATGATACTAATACAGTGGGTGACTCCAGAGACTGTGACTTAAGCCATGGAGGTGTGAGCCACAAGGCTAACCACTATGCTGTTGTGCAGCTGGATTCGACAGAGTAGAATGTCTCTTTTCTCTCTGCTCCATTAACCCTTCTTTATTTCTTCCCATATCTTTTGCACTATTTTTTTTTGCTGAGATAGAGTCTCCCTCTGTAGCCCAGGCTAGAGTACAGTGGCACGATCTCGGCTCACTGCAACCTCCACCTTCCAGGTTCGAGCAATTCTCCTGCCTCACCTTCCTCAGTAGCTGGGATTATAGGTGTGCGCCACCATGCCCGGCTAATTTTTGTGTTTTTGGTAGAGATGGGGTTTGACCACGTTGGTCAGGCTGGTTTTGAACTTCTGACCTCGTGACTTGCCCACCTCGGCCTCCCAAAGTGCTGGGGTTACAGGCGTGAGCCACCGCGCCCGGCCTTTGCACTATTTTAAGTCATCCCCACTCTTTATCAAAAACCTAACTCAGGTGCCCTGTGATTCTTCCTCTCTGGGTCACTGGGAGTTCCAGAAGCACCCCCTGTATTCTCGGACCCCAGGACTGTAGCTTATGCTGCTCCCTGCCTGAAATGCTCTCTACTGTCCACCAGTGGCCACCTATTAAATTTCAACCATCTTCAAGTCAGATTTACTGTGTCCTTCCTCTACCATCAACAGCATTACAACACCAAAGTCTTTGCATGCTCAGAATCGTTGTTGGGAATGAACGTAGCTGACTTCTTCTTCTTCTTCTTCTTTTTTTTTTTTTTTGAGACGGAGTTTCGCTCTTGTTACCCAGGCTGGAGTGCAATGGCGCGATCTCAGCTCACCGCAACCTCCGCCTCCTGGGTTCAGGCAATTCTCCTGCCTCAGCCTCCTGAGTAGCTGGGATTACAGGCACGCGCCACCATGCCCAGCTAATTTTTTGTATTTTTAGTAGAGACGGGGTTTCACCATGTTGACCGGGATGGTCTCGATCTCTTGACCTCGTGATCCACCCACCTCGACCTCCCAAAGTGCTGGGATTACAGGCTTGAGCCACCGTGCCCGGCCTCGTAGCTGACTTCTTAAGTGCCTTGGATACTTCTAGAAGGTCCCAGAACAGTGGGAACTTTAAAACTTCCCCACATTCTAAGACAAGTGAACCTGTAGACTTTAACGTGGTGTTCTTCACCCCTTCTTTCTCTTCTGGTTTCTCAAATTTGCATTCCCATGAAAAAGAATTATCTTCTAATGACTCTATACTTGGCATATATCTACCTTCTTAACCGGTCTTTTTTCAATCCAGGCAAGAAATCCTTATTCCACTTCCTTTCTATCTCCTTCTTGTATTTAACAAGGTTTGTCATCTCCGTGTACTAGTCTCAGCAGAGTTGATTCGGCTCCATGAGCATTTTATTTTGGCATTTGAAGATGGTGTTGCTGGAGCCTTCCATCTGTACACTGTAAAAGGATACAAACAGAACAAAACCATCCAGTTTTAGGTCCTGGATCCTCTCCAGTTTCAGATTAAGGCAGAAACCCCGCTCCTCCAGGACTGTAGCGCTGCCCGGCGCCCTGAGAGCAGACGGCTGTGGCCCCCTCTGTGCAGTGGAACACTGGCCCTTGACAGCTGCAGGCGTCTGGAGGAGCTGCTGGCCTGGCGCTTTGCAAGGCCTGTGCTGAAAGCTCCTCTCCTTTTTGGGAAAACAAATGAAATCCTGTGAGGAAACCTCAGCCTGGACAGATTTCCCTTGAGAAGAATCCATTCTGATGTGTGCCTCTCCTTGGTGGCTTTCTACCACAACCTTTGACAGTTAAGGCCACTTCGTGCTGCTGTAGTCCATTTCTCTAAGGAGCCTCAGAGCCTCTGAGTCTTACAAGCGCTGCCTGAAAGAAGCCTGCACTTGCCTAACAAAGGGGAAAGATGCCTTAGTACTTCTCATCCACCAGCACAATCCAATGGTCCTATAGGAACAATTACATCTAACAAATATTTTAGGTGTGTTTAAAGCATGGGCTAGTAATGAAGTGGAGGAAGGGATGGTGGGAGCCTTCTTGCTTGCTTTTAAAATTCTATATTTGACAGGAATACTCTGTGCTGGTATAACAATGGCATTCTAGAGAACAGTAGCTTTTCTAGGATAAAAGTTTAGTTCTGGCTGGGCGTGGTGGCTCATGCCTATAACCCCAGCACTTTGGGAGGACAAGATGGGCAGATCATTTGAGTTCAGGAGATTGAGACCAGCCTGGCCAACATGGTGAACCCTGCCTCTACTAAAAATAGAAAAAGATTAGCTGGGCATGGTGGCATGTGCCTGTAGTCCCAGGTACTAGGGAGGCTGAGGTAAGAGAATCAATTGCTTGAACCCGGGAGGTGGACGTTGCAGTGAGTCGAGATCGCACCACTGCACTCCAGCCCGGGAGACAGAGCAAGACTCCATCTCGAAATATATAAATAAATAAGTTTAATTCTGCTTCATGGACTAGCCCAGAGGTTGTCTGGTAGTCAGCAGTCTGATAGAGTGGTCCTGCCACTCTCATTGAATATTTCCCTGCTCAGGGTCTCACTCAAACCTCTGTTTTTCAGTCAAAGAAAAGAGAAGTGTTTGCCCAAGATTCTACTCACATCCCATGAACCCAATACTGGTAGCCTGGCCACCTCCAGTTGCAAGAGATATTGGGAAACGTAGTCTTCAGTGGAATGCCTGTGTGCCTAGCTAAAAATGAAAAACGATCACTGAAGAACAGGTATGAATGGACATGTCCTAGTTTCTGCCAGCCTTCTTTCATGTGTTCACCCCCTAAATAATTACTTACTAAGTGCCAGCCATGTGTTTGGCCCTGTTTTTACTCAGTTGCTTATAACCCAGCAATGTATATGAACACATGCTCTACTAAAGTCACATGGTGCTGCATTCTCTACTAATTCACATGATATGGCTCTTCAGGGAAGGAAAGGCTCATTTCTGTCTGGAGAGATTTGTCCATTTGTTTACAGATTTGCTGAGCACTGTGGTCGGCAGCCTGTGAGATGGCCCCCAGTGACTCCACGTCCCAGAATGCACATCCTTGTGCAATCCCCTTTCCTTGAATCTGTGCTGGACCTAGTGACTCACTTCTAGCAAACAGAATACAACAAATGTCACTTTTAAGATTGGGTTACAAGAGGACTGTGACTTCCACCTCATTCTTTCTCAGACTTCACTCTGGGGAAATCCAGCTGCTGTGTTTCGAATAACATTATGGAGAAACTTGTGTGGAATATCTCCGGTCAACAGTCAGCAAGGATCCTAACGTCTGCCAACACTATGCGATTGAGCTAGAGAGTAGATTTTCTGAGGATTGCCAACAGTCATCCAAGTGAACTGAGAAACAGATGCCCCCCTGCAGTTGACCCTTGAGATGACTGTAGCCTGACCGACACTTTGATTACAGCTTTGTGAGAGGTCTGCACTACAGTCACACAGCTAAGCTGTACCTGTACCTAAATTTCTGACTCAAAGAAACTGTGAGACAATAAATATTGTTATTTTCAAATGCTAAATTTTGGGGTAATTTGTTATGCAGCAATAGATGACTGATAAGGGTAAGGGTGCTACTATTTTCAGGTAGTATGCGAAGCCATCAGAATGTGAAAAATAAGTGATGCTTCATTTGGTCACTGGGTCTGGGGAGACGGGAAGACAGCTATATATACAAACATGGTACTTAGGATAGAAGGTGGTCAGTGTAGTGATGGAGAAGTGCTGAGTGTGAAATACGGGCACAAAGGAAGAGCTCCTTATCCAGAGGAGGAAGGGAGATGAGGAGAGACAAATACTTTGAGAGAAAGTATTTTCTGGAGAAAACAAATACTTTCAGAGAAAATTGAGGGAGGGGTCATTCTATGGAAAGGGTGACTAATGCCTGGAGGAGAAATGATACAGAATCTATGTGGGGATGGGGCACTATCACTTGTGTATAAAACAAGAGGTAAAGGAAGATGAGGCTGGAGAAGTGACTAGAAACTAACCTAGTCTCCTGCCAGTAATTTATTTATTTTTATTTATTTACTTTCAGACAAGGTCACACTTTGTCACTCAGGCTGGAGTGCAGTGGCGCAATCTCGGCTCACTGTAGCCTCAAGTGATCCTCTCACCTCAGACCCCAAGTAGCTAGGACTACAGGCCCCCACCACCATGCCTGGCTATTTTGTGTTTTGGTATTTTTGTAGAGGTGGGGTTTTGCCATGTTGCACAGGCTGGTCTCGAACTCCTGAGCTCAAGTGATCAGCCCACCTTGGCCTCCCAAAGTGCTAGGATTACAGGCAGTTCACCTGACCCAGTAATTTATTTTTAAATAATCAATGTTATGAAATCCTGCCTTGAGTAAAAGGAGGTAAAAACAAGAGTTAATGAAGGAACTGGCACGTTCTCAACAGTCCAACACCTGAATTTTAAGAAGCCAGTTTCAATTACCTATAAAACACTGACAAACGTAATTTGTTTCATTGTTTTGCTCATAAAATTTGAGCCAGGAACAGCTGACATATTTCCATGGGATAATTGTGGTTCCTATTGAGAAACCAGTGTAGACAAGCTGTTGGATAGATTTACAAGTGGGGAATTGACCCTTTCAGCTTCAGGATCTTATGTGTCTATATTTTGAAAATTTGAGGAGAAGTTTAGGAAGAGTTGTATGTTTTTCGTTGTTCTTATTTCTTGTTTTGAGGCAGGGTCCCACTTTGTCACCCAGGCTAGAGTCAATGGTGTGATTTTGGCTCACTGCAACCTTGACCTCCTGGGCTCAAGCAATCCTCCCACCTCAGCCCCTCAAGTAGCTAGGACTACAGGTGAGCATTACCACACCCTGCTAAATTTTTGTCTGTGTATTTCTTGTAGAGACTGGGTTCCACCATGTTGCCCAGGCTGATCTCAAACTCCTGGCCTCAAGTGATCCTTCCTGCTCAGCCTCCCAAAGTGCTAGGATTCCAGGTGTGAGCCACTGAGCCTGACCTGGTTGATGGTTTTCTTCCTTCCTTCCTCCCTTCTTCTCTCTTTCCCTTCCTCCCTCCCTCCTTTCTTCCCTTCTTCCTCTCTCTCTCTCTCTCTCCTTTCCTCTCTTTCTTTCAATTTTTCAGAATGTTGAAGTCTCCAATAATATTTCTAGGCTCTGAGTCTCAGCTTTGCAAGGCATGAAATGAAAAAAGTATTTCTGTCTCCCTTGAGAGAAGGATAAACTCTAAAGATTTTTAAACTAACTCTCAGAAGGTTCTCTGGATCATTACTGCTCACAAGTGCATCTAATGACTCAGTAGATAATGAGTTTATTTGAATAAAGATGACTACAAACCTATGCTTGTGGATATGATTGGCTTAGAAATTGGAGAAATTTTAAAAACTAACCTTTAAACTTAAAATATTCTACAATATCACCACAAAGTGATTTGCTTTATCTAAAATCCTTATTTATTTATTTATTGGGACAGGGTCTTGTTCTGTTGCCCAGGCTGGAGTGCAGTAGTGTGATCTCAGCTCACTGCAATCTCTGCCTCCTGGGTTCAAGCGATTCTCCTGCCTCAACCTCCAGAGTAGCTGAGATTACAGGTGCCTGTCACCATGCCTAGCTAATTTTTGTATTTTTAATAGAAATGGGTTTCACCATGTTGGCCAGGCTAGTCTCAAACTCCTGACCTCAAATGATCCACCTGCCTCAGCCTCCCAAAGTGCTGGTATTACAGACGTGAGCCACCAGGCCCAGCCTAAAATTCATAATTATTAATATATAATGATCAGGCGCCCCCTTGCCTGTAGCACACACAGTTCCTTGAAGCTGGGGTCTGTGCTTCTGCTCATGCTTGTGGGAGCAGGGGTTTTGAGTAGGCTGCTAGAAACAAAATATCACCTGCTGTGTTGGGTTTTGCTGGAGGCTGCATGCTCCTCTTCCAAATGGAATTGGGCATCCTTCTCATATGATGAAGTTCTTTCTTTCTCTGCTCCCATATATGAGTGTCTTGTGCTGCTATTACCACCTGCAGGAATGATACTAAAGTATTATCAACCAAAAAGGCAAATGCATTGGCCAATCAGAATGGACATAGTGCTTGCTGGAGAAGTATTTTGGAGTCTCCTACACCAGTTATTAGCCATTTAATAGGGAGATCTGGGGGCTCCAGAGGAGAGACTAAGTGACAAGGTATTTCTTAGGGGCTCAGGGACTCCTAGGGGAATCAGGTTTGTACAAGGCGAATAATATTGTGGTTTTGGGCTTTTTTTTTTTTTTTTGGTGGAGACTGGTTCTCACTTTGTCACCCAAGTAGGAGCGAAGTGTTGTGAACACGGCTCACTGCAGACTTGACCTCTTGGGTTCAAGCCATCCTCCTGCCTCAGCCTCCCGAGTAGCTGGGACTACAGGTGCACACCACCATGCCTGGCTAATTTTTGATTTTTTTAGTAGAGACAAGTTTTCACCAACACCTGGTTCAAATGATCCACCCACCTCTGCCTCCCAAAGTACGGGGTGATCTGTCTTCCCCAGCAGAGCATGAGCAGCTTGAGGATATGAGCTCTATTTTAGTCGTCTTCAGTGTCTCTTCTACCTAACACAATATCAGCCCCTAGTAGGCATTTAGTAAATTTTTATTGTGCAAAATTGAAATATGCCTGTTTAAACATGTAGTATTTACTGGGGACTC
The DNA here is from genome assembly GCF_048565385.1 of Saimiri boliviensis. NCBI lineage: Eukaryota > Metazoa > Chordata > Mammalia > Primates > Cebidae > Saimiri > Saimiri boliviensis. Next base: position 65,931,405 of record NC_133459.1, read on the forward strand.
TGCCTTAAGTTAGGTACAGCTCTAGACAATTTGGGGGACGTAAAGAAAATTAAGAGTTGGTGTTTATCTTTGATGAGTTTTCAGTCTAGTTAGCAGACTGTAGTAGAAACTGTCTTGCTCATCGTGGTTGCCCAGTGCCTGACTCAGTGCTTGGCACATAGCAAGCACTCAATAAACATTTGTTGTAAGTTCACGTGTCTGGGCTAGGAGAGTTGCTTCAGACTGGTCACTCTTTGTTTACCCCTCCAAATCTGCCAGCCCAGCAAACTCAGTTCCACAGAATTATTCCCAGTGATCCGACCAACTATGATGGTTAGCCAGGAACAAAAGCCACTAGGAAAATAAAGCATCACTTTTCATCTGGATGTTTCCAAAGGAACTAAAGTATTAAAATAAAGTCACAGTTGTCCCAATCAGATCATCTTTTCAAAGGAATTACAGGGTTGTGAGCCAACAGCAACCACATACACCTTTGCAGTAATCAGAACCAGTGTTCTGAATGCTGAAAGCAAAATCAAGTAAACAAGGTTGTGTTGTGGACCTCCTTGACCCAGACTTTCAGGAAGGAGCTGACACACTGCCCAGACTCGCACTCACCCACATCGCTCAGAAGCCAAACAAACTCGAGAAGCTCGTGTTTTCCCAGCTGTATGATGCACTCACTTCACCAAGTCACTGGCCAGAAAACAAGAAAAGAAAAAAAAAAAATGCCTCGTTCAGACGAGTCAGGGAAAGAAGAATTGCTTCAGCTGCCCTTTGCTTTTTATTTTCATGGAGTATCAAAAAATACAAAAATGGAGGAAGTCAGTTCTATGACTTTGAGTCACTGGAAAGGAAACAAAACATTATTTTTTCTTTTAGAGAGCTGATCATGGTATTACGCTGCCTTAAAACTTCAGTGGCTTTCTATCTTATAATCTTCAAACTCCTTGGTATCGCTTCCAGGTCTTTCATAACTTTTTTAAAACAATCTTTGTAGCCACCCACATCTGCCTCCTTTCCTTCCACTGAAAGCTGTTCTTGAGCTTTGCCAGGCTCCCGTGGTCTTAAATACTGCATGTGCTTCCTGGCCTACATGCTTCTTTGTTCATGCTATTCCTTTTGCTTGGTATACCCTTCCTTGCCTTGATCACTAGGTGAACTACAACTCCTTCAAGACCACTTCAAATGGCACCATTACTCATCCCAACAGCAGATTTAGCTTCTCCATCTGTCTCCCCTTAGGACTACTTTGTGGGTACTTCTTACCACGCTTGTTCTTTGTATCAATCATCCACTCATTTGACATTGTCTTTGCACTTTGTACCAGATACTATGTGAGGTGCTGAGGATCCAGGTGTAAAAGTCCCTATCTAGTGGAGAATGCAGACAAGTAAATTGATTGTTATGAGACAGAACTGTGTTTTTGGTAAAGGTAAGCACAGGTTGCTTTGGAAAATCAGAGGAGGGTCACATACCCCGATTTGACTGGAGGGAGAGAATCCAAAAGGCTTCCTGGAGGAGAGGACACCTGAACAGTCTAAAGAACAAGGAGTTTTTGTGTCCATCTTCTCATTCTTGGCAGAGCACTCTTTGAGAAAAGAGGTCATGGCTCATATCAAACCAAATCATTTATTCTATACATGTTCATTGAGCTCTTTGCTAGGAGGCAAATACTCTTAGGGGCAGCTTGGGAACTAGGGAGAAGCAGTCAGGAGGGAGAGAGGTGGATAAGAAAAATATGAGAGGAAATCAAGGACGAGTCTCAGGTTTCTAGCTTAGGTGAACGGGTGATAGTGAATTAGGGCCGCCATGTGTGGTCGTGCAGGTTGTGGACTCACAGATAAAGAAGGTGGGGCAAGTTCAATGGAGGAGAGCCTTACACGTGATTCCACAGTACCACCACTTAATATACGATGTTGGAATGGACCATAATTGAGACAATTGATTTGCTTTCTTAAAAGCGAGCCTTGGCTGGGCACAATGGCTCACAACTGTAATCCCACCACTTTGGGAGGCCAAGGCAGGTGGATCATTTGAGGTCAGGAGTTTGAGACCAGCTTGGCCAACATGGTGAGACCCCATCTCTACTAAAAATACAAAAACTAGCCGGGTGTGGTGGTGCTTGCCTGCAATCCTAGCTACTTAGAAGGCTGAGGCGGGAGAATCGCTTGGAAGCAGAATTGCTTGATCCCAGGAGGTGGAGGTTGCAGTGAACTGAGATCATGCCATTGCACTCCAGCCTAGGTGTCAGGACAAGACTCTGTCTCAAAAAAAAAAAAAAAAAAAAAAAAAAAAAGCAAGCCTGTTTTTTTTTTTGAGTGAACCAAAAAATCCTCTTTCCTGCTATATTCACTTGGCTGCTTAATTTTCAGACATAAAAAGTCTCTACTGTGAAGCGTTCATGTCTTCTTCACATCTCTCTGCCTTTAGACCCTTTTGACACCTCTGGCAGAGATTTTAAGATTTCCTCCTTAAATGAAGCTTGCGAACTAGGTATAAAACTGAATACTCAGTTATTGATATTGTAAATAATGAAGCTACTGATATAATAGTATTAAAAATCATTATTATTAAATTCATAACAAAGAATTGCCTTTAGTTTTTAGAATTATTTCAAGCTACAATTTGATCATCTCATAATAGAGGTAATGCCTTTTTTTTTGTTTGTTTGAGACAGAGTCTTGCCCTGTTGCCCAGGCTGGAGTGCAGTGGCATGATCTTGGCTCACTGCAACCTCTGCCTCCTGGGTTCAAGCAATTCTCCTACCTCAGCCTCCAGAGTAGCTGGGATTACGGGTGTGCACTGGCACACCCAGCTAAATTTGTGTGTGTGTGTTTTTTTTTTTTTTGAGACGGAGTTTTGCTCTTGTTACCCAGGCTGGCGCGCAATGGCGTGATCTCGGCTCACCGTCACAACCTCCGCCTCCTGGGTTCAAGCAATTCTCCTGCCTCAGCCTCCTGAGTAGCTGGGATTACAGGCACGCACCACCATGCCCAGCTAATTTTTTGTATTTTTAGTAGAGACGGGGTTTCACTATGTTGACCAGGATGGTCTCAATCTCTTGACCTCGTGATCCACCTGCCTTGGCCTCCCAAAGTGCTGGGATTACATGCTTGAGCCACCGCGCCTGGCTAATTTTTGTGTTTTTAGTAAAGAAGGGGTTTCACCATATTAGTTAAGCTGGTCTCAAAATCCTGATCTCAAGTGATCCACCCGCCTTGACCTCCCAAAGTTCTGGGATTGCAACTGCACATTTTGCCTGGTAATGCCACTTTTAACCCCAAATTTTATTTTGCTTTTATTCTATTTTTTTCTTTTATATAGTGGAAGAAATCTCAGCAGGAATTTTAATCACCCAAGATCCTTTACTAAAGCAAATCCCTTCAAAATAATTGAAATACATCCTAATGTACCCTAAATAATTTCCTCCTCAAAGTTTGGCTCTTTCTAAAACATCCCTTGGGCTGCCATTTGACTTCCTGTTACATTTAGACAGAAAAATCAATCTTTTAGTAAATATACTGCTTTAATATGTACTGAGACCTCTGAAAAGCAGCTCTTTATTATTCTTGATTGCTATTCTTTGCCTTTTCCCTCTCTTTCTAGAACTGCAGGGCCCCAACATATATATTTCATAAAAACAGAAAATACAGTCTAAAAAGACAGCTGGGGTGGAAAGTGTAGCCCTCATCCCTTTGCCACTGCCTATTTTTTCTCTTCAGCCTCACTGGCAACATGTTTAATTTGCTTTTTGTTATGAGCCCTACCCTCTTTTTTTTTTCTGTATTTTGTTCTCCAAATGTATTTCTTATTTATTATGGACGATATTCTCTTCTCTTTTAAAAAAAATTTCCACTTTTATTTTAGATTGGGGGTACCTGTGCAGGTTCATTGCATGGGTATATGGCATGATTTTGAGATTTGGGGTGTGATTGATCCCATCATCCGGGTATAAGCATAGTATCTAATAGGTAGTTTTTCAACCCTTGATCTTCTCTCTTCCTCCCTCCTGTAGTAGTTCCCAGTGTCTATTGTTGCCATCTTTAAGTGCACGAATGCCCAATGTTTAGCTCCCGCTTATTTTATTTATTTATTGAGACAGAGTTTTGCTCTGTTGCCCAGGCTGGAGTGCAATGGCATGATCTTGGCTCACTGCAACCTCCACCTCCTGGGTTCAAGTGATTCTCTGCCTCAGCCTCCCAAGTAGCTGGAATTGCAGGCATGCACCACCATGTCTGGCTAATTTCATATTTTTAGTTGAGACGGGGTTTCTCCATGTTGGTCAGGCTGGTCTCAAACTCACAACCTATGGTGATAAGTCCACCTTGGCCTCCCAAAGTACTGGGATTACAGGTGTGAGTCACCACGCCTTGCCTAGCTCCCACTTAGAAGTGAGAACATGCGGTATTTGGCTTTCGATCCCTGCATTAATTTGCTTAGTATAATGGCCTCTAGCAGCATTATGTTGCTGCAAAGGGTATGATTTCGTTCTTTTTTATGGTTAAGTGTATTATCTTCTTATTCACACAATTCAGATGAAATCTGATTAATAGATGAATAACTTGGAATTCCAAACATCTATCTTGTGATTAATGAGAGAGGTTTGCCTTTGCATGATCTATGTGTAAAGGTTTGCCAGGTACATGTGTAATATGCAAAGTAGTGTTATGACTAGCTTTTAAAGAAGAGCAAATGATGATTGGTAGAAGCACTATTTCCACAATACCATTCTTGATTACTTGACATTTTTATCTGTTCCTGAAAACAGATCCTCTAAGGCACTTATCTCCAAATCTTTGCCTGTATACTCTTCCATAAAAGTTGAAAATGATATGCCCTCATCCATTTTTTAACTTAAATATCTAAAAAATTTTATGATAAATTGAGATAGTTGCAAAGGTGGTAATTTCTGACATTTTATAAATAGGATCATTTAAAAATAAAGCTCTTGTATTACTCTCTTGGTCAGGCGTGGTGACTGATGCCTGTATTTCTAGCATTTTGGGAGGCCAAGGTGGGTGGATCATTTGCGGTTAGGAGTTCGAAACCAACCTGGCCAATATGGCAAAACTGTGTCGCTACTAAAAATACAAAAATTAGCTAGGCACAATGGTCTGTGTCTGTAATCCCAGCTACTTGGGAGGCTGAAGCAGGAAAATTGCTTGAACCCAGGAGGCAGAGGTTACAGTGAACTGAGATCACATCACTGCACTCCAGGCTGGGTGATACAATGAGACTCTGTCTCGAAAATATCTTTTTAAAAAATAAATAAAGCTCTTACATTACTTTCTTAAATGTTTCTCAAAGAATTCTAGATCCCACAGCAATTTGACACCAAATATTTGATATTCATTATCTAGTTAAAATTACAGAAACAAGCTCTTCTTTAATATACATTTTTATCATTTTTCTCCATTTCACTTCTACAACAGAAGTTTATTCTAAAAATATTAATGCTTGAAAACCTTTTATTGATCATTCTATCATACTTTTCTACCTCTACAACAAAACAAAAAAATATGTGCTGCAAGTGTTTGAAATTTTTTTTCTGAATTTAGTTATGAATAGCACAGAATTAATCAAAACAGAAATATAAATTTTTATCCATAATTATTAAACATACAAAGTAAGTTTTTATTAGAATTACATTTATTGATAAGCTGAGTTGTGCTTTTTTCTCAATTGCTTCTTGTATCCATGAATGAACTATTTGTTGCTAGAATGAGACAGGGCGTAGTATTCATTCTATTCCTGTTATTTTTACAGATAGAAATGTTGAGAAACTGTGTTCACATAAGTAAGTAGGTAGGAATGGATTTAATAGCATTGACACTCAAGTTTAAATTATTTCATAGATATAAGGCAAAGATCATAAAGAGTTTTTAAATGATCAGCTGACAATTCAGTTATGATGTCCTTCAATTCTGTTGAAAGCAAATAACTGAAAACCACATGACTCGCAAATAGCTTTCTTTCCCAGTCATTAGAACCCAGTTAATACTGGTATTTGTGATATTTGGAAATGTCCTTTTTACTTTTTCTTTTTTTTTTTTTTTTGTGACAGGGCATTGCTCTGTCATCCATGCAGCAGTGTAGTGGCACCATCAACCATCACAGGTCACTCCAACCTCTGCCTCCCAGGCTCAAGCCATCCTTACACCTCAGCCTCCCAAGTAGCTGGGACTACAGCTGCTCGCCATCGTGCTTAGCTATTTTATTTTATTTCATTTTATTTTTTGGTGCAGATGGGGTTTCACCATGTTCCCCAGGCTGGTCTTGAACTCCGAGACTCAAGGGATCTGTTTACCTCAGCTTCCCAAAGTGCTGGGATTACAGGAACGAGCCACTTGGCCTAGCCTGGAATTGTTCCTTTGTAGCATAGAGATTTCTCCGCCTTGGAGCAATGCTCCAAGATAAGTCTGGTCAGCAGTGAGGTGTGATTTCCTTTTGTAAGCTGGGAGAATGGACCTGAGAAGGGAACAGGAGAGAGAAGAGGACCATAAAGAGGAGTTCTCACATGTATTAATTTTTGGAAAGTGTACTTATCATAGTTCAGGATCTGTAATTAATTCTTTGAAATCCTTTGGAAAGCCCTCAAATAGTATACCCATTTGAAAGTCACTGTTATAAAGAATACTGCCAAGTATCGTCATTTGTTGACTTGACAACAGAGATTTTTTTTTTTTCTCAGAAGACCTATTAGTATCTGTAAGAGCCAACATTCTTGGAATACTCCCTGGGAAATGCTACTTTAAAGGTTTGATTAATAAATCTTAATTGGTTCCCCAATTAGATAATAAAATCTACAGCTATGAGCCAGAGGTGGTTGAAGTTGTAGGAGAACAGAAAAGATGATGATGATGATGATGATGATGATGATGATGATGATGATGATGATGATAGCTATTATTGATTATGTTAGTTTCACATAGCAGACAGCCCAACAAACACAGGTGAATGAATACCAGCAATGAGATACTTGTCTCACACAACAGTCAATTCCTGGGCAGGTAGCCCTGGAGTGAAACAGTAGCTTAACAATGTAATCAATCACCCAGCTGTTTCTCTCCTGCCACTTCATCAGCCTTAGCCTGTGAACCCTGTGCTTGTTACCGCCTGACTTCAAGATGGGTGCACTACCTCCAGCCTCGAAGTTAAATTCTAGGCAAGAAGAGGGAGCAAGGCAGGCAGAGAAGGAGGAGCGAGGACTTGCTCTTCAGAAGCTCTGCCTTTTTGTCTGGAGAAGTCAAGGACTCGTACTTACATTGCATTGGCCATAGCTGGGTTTCGTGGCCACTCCCAGCTGCAGGAAGCTGAATTTATTTCCTCTTTTACCCTTTCTAGCAGAGGAAAGCAAAGGAGGTGTTTGAGAACAGATTTTCAATGAACCAGTTTACAGGATCTGTCACATCCTTCTATTCTGAGCTAGGCATTTTACACACATTACGTTTATTGTAACAATCCTAGGTGATAGGTTTATTATCCCCATTTTTCAGACAAGGAAATGAAAACTCACTGAGGCAAGGTAACCTGATAAGATACCATAACTAATTTGTGTGAAAAAACTGGGATTGGAACAGTTCTTCTGAAACTGAAGTCTGTGCTTTCCATCTCTGACCACTGCCTGGGCAGTTTTGCTCTGCCTCTGCTACATTCCATATCCTTCATAGTGCAAGGCCTAGAAAGTTCTGCTGGAGTGCGGAGGAGTGGGGTGGGAATGAAAGAATAAGAAAGACTCCCTCTGCCCATCTTCCCCTCTCCCATGTACCTTAATCTTGACAAGAGTGGGTCCCGGCAGGGCAGGGCAGGGAAGGGAAGGAAGCAGGTCACCGGGGCTCCTTTTCTGACTCTGGTCCTGGCTTTTTAGGTCACCTGAACTCTGCATGCCTCAGTCTCTCCACCTTGCTTTGCAGAGTGTATTTCTGTGATTTAAGACATTGGAGAGACTGCAGAACTGTGGTCTAGGGGGAAGTGAGCGTGATCACTCCTGAGACATTGTCCCTATGTTCCGGAAGCTGTACCTTAGCATTCACCAGGCACGAGACACCTTTCCTGCCTCTCCCCTCCAAGCCCACCGTGGATTCAGAGATAATTTCCCTCCAGGGGAGCTGGGCTGTTGTGACCTAATGAGTCATGACTGATGAAGCAAGGGAGCCCCAGAAACTGTACGTGAGGGTGCAGACCTCCAAAACTTTCCAGAATTCAGCTGCTTATCACCACTGTTATCCTGGTTCAAACCAGCATTGTCTTCCACTTAGATGACTGTAATGGCCTTCGACTGGTTCGCCCTATAGCCTATTCTCTACAGAGCATCCAGGGCGATCACATGAATGCCTTGTCAGGCCATGACGTCCTCTGCTCAACCCAGCAGCAGCTCCCTTTTCTTTCAAATTAAAAGCCAAAGTTTTGACAAAGGGCTTCTACGGCCATACACAGTCTGCATGCTGTTCTTTGCCTTCCCTGCCCCCACCCCCTCACACCTTTCTTTTCTGCCTCTTTCACTTTCTAAGACATCTTTCTGCCTCTGGGCCTTTGTACAGATTCTTCTTTCTGCTGAGATCATTCTTCTCTCAGAGATCCAAATAGCTCTCTCATCTCCTTGAAGGCTTTGCTCAAAATGCCACCTTCTCCTTGAGGCCACACTGTCTACCCTGGTTTAAAAATCCCACCCCCTCCACTCCTTCCCTCAACATGGCCAATCCTTTTTGCCATCCTCTGCTTTTTCCGTGGCACTCAGCCCTGCTAGCACAGTCTATAACTGATTGATTTATTTAGCCTATAGACTGTTTCCAGCCATGTGACAGAGACAACACCACTCACCAAATACTCCATGTGCTTCCTCAGCATCGCTAGTCTTTTTGTTGGAGGTGAGGCCATGTGATTAGTCCTCAGAGAGAGCACTGGGAGTCACTTCCAAACTGTAGTACTGACAAGCCCACGGCAAGTTCTTCGGTCTCTTTCCTCTGCCGTCACAACTAAGGAACCTCAGATGAAACCTCTTGGGCCCCTGCGTCATTGTATGGAAGACAATTACCTTGTAGAATCACAATGGATTTTGTGCAAAAGAGAAATAAATAAAGCATTGTTTTGTTAAGCCACTGATACTTTGCACTTACTAACACGGCATAACTTAGACTTCCCTGACAAACATGCCCCATTAGAATACAGGATCTATGAAACCAGAATTTTTGTCTGTTTTGTTCTCTGATATATTTTGAGCACCTGGCTCAGTGCCTGGCACATAATAATCCCTCCGTAGGTTTGTTGAATACATGAATAGACTCCTGGACACACGCCAGCATCCCTGAACCAGTCCAGTTTCTAGCTTCCTCTGGTGTGTAACAAATTCCCAGGACCTGTGCTTGAAAGCTCCTTATGAGTAGGGAATAAGTCTCAGTCACCTTGTATTGGCCCTGGTTTCACAGGGCCGTGGACATTGCTAATATTCAGTAACTACGGACTGACCGACTGATAGAAGTCACTGAGTGCTGGCTCAACTCTCTCCTGCAGTCCTCAGGTTGAAAGCTCTCAGCAGAAGGAAGATGCCGAGTTCTTCACATACTCCTGCAATGTCAGCACAGAAGTTTGCTTTCACCAAGAAAACTAAGGGGTTCTGCCTGATCCCCTTCAGTGACTCATTCTCTGACCTCACATCTGGCCTCTCTCTACCTGTGCTCACGCCTTCACTGCCCTCATCCTGTTCAAGGACTAAGCAGGGTGCACTATTCTTTCCAGATTTCTACCTCCCGTTCATACCTCAGGCCTGTATTTTCTGGCCTCTGACATCACAGCTGTACTGCACTTCCTCTTGGTGATGGCACTCACGACCTCCTGATTGCTAAATGCAGTGAGACTTTTTTATGGTGTGCTGCACTGGAGACCTTCAGCTATTCTCCTTGTCACCTGCTACTACTTTGGCTCCCACAGTACCACCCTTTCCAGGTTCTGCTTACAGCTCCCTGGTCATTCCTGTGCCTCTGTGGGCTCTTTTTCCTCTGCCCAGTCCCTTCAGAGTCCCCAAGGATGCTGTCCTGAGCTCACTGCTCTGGGCACCTGACCCGCTTTCTCCATGGTTTCAGCAAGCTCCTGGATACTGATGATTGCCAAATCTTTGTCTCCAGCCCCAGTCTCTCTCCAGAACTTTAGAGGAGTTTCACATCTGCTGCCTGGACAGACCCACCTGGAGGTCCCACGACTTGGGTGCCTCTCATGCACCATCTCATTTCCTCTGGGCCTAACTTCTGACTCTGTTAATGGCTCTGGCAAGTGGTTCTGCCCTGCCTTTGACTCAGTTTACACTCACAGTCACTTTTTTCAACAATTGCTTAGACCACGCTTTGTGCCTTGGGGCTTCTCTGATGCCCCTGGATGCCTAAGTCGTTTCTTCTGGTTGCCTGTGGAAATGCCTAACACTTGGATATGTGCAAGCCAGATTGGAGGTGGGGTTGGGGATGACACTTCATGGGGAATCACCACCCCTCCACCGCTGAAGTACAAGAATCAGTGGATAACCGCTTCTCCCTCTTATGTCTCAGGTGGACGGTCCCAAAATGCAGCGTAAATGCTCCTCAGAGGCCCCAGGGGTCCAGCGCCAGTGTCCCATGGCAGTGGCCAGCAGGATACACATCCATTATTGGCTTTCCGTTTTTCTTTATCCCACCATCCCTGATCCCTCTCTCCCGTTTCTTGGGATCGCTTCCCAGATAAATGACCCACGCAGAAACCTTTGTCCCAGGCCTTCCTTGGAGGGCATCAAGGCTAAAACATCCTTTAGGTACCTGTATCTCAATGTGTCTAAAGCATAACTCTTGATCTTGCCCTCAGTCCAACTCTTCTTCTACTCTTACCCTAGTCACTCATCAAAGCTGTAAACTGGAGACTCACCTTTGACTCTTCCCTCTTTTTTAAATCTTGATTTCAAGTCAGTCTTGAATCTGCCCCCCTACTCCTCCCCTAAGACCGCCTCACCTAAGCTGCTGCCTCCTCTCCGTTCTCTCTGCCTCCCCTCCAGTCCTCGGAAATCCCTCCTACACCCAACAACCACCAGTGTGAAATATCTCAAGTGCGAATTTTTGCCACGGCATCCTTTACTTTAAGCCCCATCAAAGGCCCCTTGGGTAGGATAAAACCCAAGCACCCTGTTAGGACATGGGGCCTCCTGGGACCTGCCCTTTGCCCACCTCTTCAGCATCATGGTGGGACTGCTTAGGCTTTCCAGTGCCGTTCCCATGGTGCACTCACCAGCGAGGAAGAAAACGCTTGTTTTGAGGAGATCTTTTATTTTGTCTGCCGTGGGGCATCCCAACAGCATAGCTGCTATGAAGACAAGGTTGGAAGAGACATTCTCTGGATTTTTACATTCACAGGGTCTTTCTGGACTCATAGCTTCACAATACACAGATCGCAGGACAGTCAGGATGAGGGCTGGAAAAAGTACTGGAGGTAGAGTCAGCACAGCTGGGTTCCAGACACTTGCTAGCTGTGGGACCTTGGGTAAATTCTCTGGTTTCTGCATTCACAAAGTGGGAAAATGCCATTTAATTACCATGAGGTGTGTATTGAGCACAGAAAAGTAATAATGACGATAATGGCTGTTATTTATTGAGCACTTACCAGCAAGGCAATGGCAACAAAGAAGGCATCTTGTGAGCAGGTCTTGGCTCTGCTACTAACTGAGTAATGTTTTCTGAGTAAGTCACTTCCTGTGTCTTGACTTCAGTCTCACCCTGGAAGCAATGGAGTTGAACTAGTTCAGGGCTTTTGACTGGGCGGTCACTAATATCCTTGATAAGATTAAGTTCTGAGTTTATGAGCTAGCACACTGAGCCATTGCTTGTCCTAAAGTGGGCTGAGCATCCATCCGTTTTTAGCTCTGATGTGCTCGTTGGGATGCTCACAGTGTGTTGAAGGTGACCTCACCAGCCCTTACATCAGCCTCCTTCCCCCGTGTACTGGGGAGAAAAGAGCTGATTGTGTCCTGAGCAAGAAAGTTAGAGATGCTGAATCTCTTGCACTTTTTTTTTTTTTTTTTTTTGTTCGGCACACAGTAACAATGTGGGTAATTCTGCCAGGAAAACAACTTTTCTCGGCATGCATTATTCTGTTCAAATCCATGGAATTTATTGTCACATCACTGCTAAATTGAACAAATTTTTATCAGAGCCAAGTCAAATCCAAGGACAGCTCAAGGCCTCCCATCTCTCTGCATAATGTCCAAACTTCTCATGTGGCCTCCTCACCCACCATGGTTTCTGCACACCTTCCTAAGGGCCTGGTAACAAAGAAGATGGATGTTTGTATTCTGATCCTTCACCATCCAGCTGTAAAAATGGTGCCTTTGCTGTAACTGGAAGGCTTTGTTTCATTTGTTCATTTGTTTCCTCCTTCAATACTTTATTATTTCCCTGTTTGAAGTGAAAATGTGATGGAGTAAGCACATTGACTATTTTCTCTGTGCTGTTACTACCAAAGTCGCACTCTCCATTTTGACTTGTTTCTTTTCATATTTGACTATTTTTCTGATTAGTTTCTGATCATATTTACATGATTTTCAATAACCTGCTGCTTCCTACATAATTGAGGTGGTCAGAATAAAAGTCCCAAACTAGGCGTGAGTTGGAAGACATTTATCCAGCCCTGGTGAGTGGGGTGAAAATGCATCCATATCAAAGAAGGCATGAACTGGGCAGAGCGATTGTCCCCTTATTTCTCTGTAAGGCAGGGGCTTGTAGAAGAGCATTCCTAGGTGAGCTTTCCTGATGGAGAGAGCTAAAAGCAGAGCATCTAGGATAACACTTGGCCTTCACCCATTCCATGACACCTTATGCCTTTGGCATCTATTTGGCCGTTGGTAGGATGGGGGGAAGGATGAGAAGAAGAAAGAGGAGATTTTCCACCTCCGACTTCCCCTCATGACTCCCAGGTCATATTAGCACTAACACTAGTCAGTTATATTTTAAAGTGTCTTATTTGTTTATGTCACAAACAATGATTGAGTGTATGCTGTATATATACCAGGCTCTGTACCAGACACTAGAGACACAATGCAAAGCAGTCATACTCCCTGCTCTATGGGGTATTCACAATGTAGTGCATGCAGTAAGACAATCAGATGTGGAAAGTGTCCAATGAGTTCTGTAGAATCTGGCCCACTAAGATGTCTCATTCACAGCATTGTGGCTGGCATAATGAAGTTACCTGAGCGATCATTTGTTAGTGTTGGTCTTCCCTTTTAGACTAAAAATTCGTAAGGATTCCATTACCACTGTAAGTCCTAGCATAATGCCCAGCCTGTGAGGAAAGGCTCAGTCAATGTTTATGAAGAAGAAAAGAAGAGGAGAGGAGGGAAGAAAGGAGGGAGGGAAGGAGAAGTTGGGGTGAAATGAAAAAGAAAGCGAAATCAGGTGTAGTGGTTCGTGCCTGTAATCCCAGTGACTTGGGAGGCTGAGGCAGGAGGATTGCCTGAGCCTAGGAGTTTGAGGTTGCAATGAGCCATTATCACATCACTGCCCTCCAGTTTGGGTGAAAGAGTGAGACCCTGTGCAGAAAGAAAGAAAGGCAGGAAGAAAGTAAGAAAGAAAGAATGAGAAAGGGAAAGAAAGGAAAGGGAGATAGAATGAGAGACAGGAGAGGAGAGGGAAGGGGATGGAAAGGGAGGAGAGGAAAGGAGAAAGGTAGTTAGCATCCTGGAAGAAAGGTGAAAGGACACTGCGAATAAACTCTGGGCATGTAGGGGAAGCTGGTGCTGAGAAGGCAAGGAAACGGGCGGAGAGGAGGTCAAGGCGGCGGGCAGTAGGTGTCTAGAAAGTGGATGTTTCATCTGGGAAAATCCCGTGGCAGAATAAAGGCAGGTGGCTGTGCAGAGCCTGGGGACTTGCCATAAAGTGCACTCTCCGTCTGGCTGAGAGGCGTCCTGACTCTGCAGAGAGCTGCAGCTCTGGCTGCGCCTGGGAATCCCTGACGTAGGGCTGACGCTGTGCCAGGTGGGGCAGAGGATTCTGGACTGTGGACTCAAACAGACCTGATTTGCCTCTAGCCTGTGCTGTCAAGAACCTAAAGTTGGGTCTCTCTAAAGAGCTGTTGGGGTGCTGGGCTGTGCTGGGAGAATTGGCCAGTGCCTTCTGGTGGAGGCAGACCTGGGCTCTGTTCATAAAGATGCACTTTATTTTAGCGACTTGATTCCCCATGAACCATTGTTCTAGTTTACTGTTTCTCACCTTAGCTACATTAACACTATAATTACACCTTTCTCACTGTTTCTTAGAAGCCTTCTATTTCAAACAGAACTGTGGCCTTACCTGTAAAAACCACATTTCCCAAATACAGATTGTGATAGATAGAAGGGCACTTACAGGGAAAACTCTGGAAAAGTGGGCAGCGTTGCCAGAGGGTGTACTATGTGTGAGGCCTTGCGCTGGGTGCTTGCATTGTGGTATTTCCTCCACTCTTTGCAGCAGCCCTGCAGGGCAGGTGCTATCGTTAACCCCATTTGACAGGGGAGGAAAGGAGGCTGAAGCGGCTTCAGTCACTGCTCTGCAGTCTCTCAACCGCACATGGTGGAAATAGGACCCGCAAGCAGCGCTGACTCTCTCGGTCAGTCCCAGACCCTCTAGCCCCAAGCCAGGCCAAGGTGATGCAGGCCCCAACAGCAATGAGCTGCGGTTTTAGAAGAAAAGTGGACAAACTGTTTCTACCCTCATTGTTACATCTATTTTTATAGCTTCTTTTTAAAAATTTGCTAAGTGATTGTCATTTTTCATAGTCTGTAAGTATGTAAAGTTTTATTTAAGTTTGAAAGTAAACTTTTTTTTTTTTTTTTTGAGACTGAGTCTTGCTCTGTTGCCAGGCTGGAGTGCAATGGCATGATCTCGGCTCACTGCGACCTCTTTCTCCCGGGTTCAAGTGATTCTCCTGCCTCAGCCTCCTTAGCTGGGATTACAGGCACGTGCCATCACGCCCAGCTAAGTTTTGTATTTTTAGTAGCGAAGGGGTTTCACCATGTTGGTCAGGCTGGTTTTGAACTCCTGAGCTGGTGATCCACCCACCTTGGCCTCCCAAAGTGCTGGGATTACAGGCTTGAGCCACGGCACCTGGCCAAAAGTGAACTTTTAAAAGAGAAATGTGCTGGGCACAGTGGCTCACGCCTGTAATCCCAGTACTTTGGGAGGCCAAGGCAGGCAGACCACAAGGTCAAGAAATCAAGACCATCCTGGCCAACATGGTGAAAACCCCGTCTCTACTAAAAATATAAAAGTTAGTTGGGCATGGTGGTGCATGCTTGTAGTCCTAGCTACTCAGGAGGCTAAGGCAGGAGAATTGCTTGAACCCAGTAGGCGGAGGTTGCAGTGAGCCGAAATTGCACCACTGCACTCCAGCCTGGTGCCTGGTGACAAAGCGAGACACTGTCTCAAAAAAAAAAATTAACTAAATAAATAAAAAATAAAAGAGAAATGTTCTGTAATGGTTTAGTGTCTATATGGATATGGGGAGAGTGAAGATGAACACAGGTGATGATCTGGGGAAACTCAGGCCGCCCTCAGGGCTGATTTTGATCTTTGCTGTTGGCCTCTGTGACACTATCAGTCTGCCAACCCTCATGGGCGTGCCACTGAGGTGTGTTGCATCTTACGGGGCTTTGCCTAATCAGTCTCGCCTATGTGGGTCTGTCTGGTCTCTCCTGTCCTGGCTGTGCCCCATCTTGACAGAATAAATATCAGGAACTAGGTAAAAGGTGATCTGGCAAATAGCAAAAAATGAAATGTCTTCAGCTGCGATTGGCACAGGACACAGAAGGGCTTCTGGGAAGGGACACCACAGATGAAGATCCCCTCTGCCCTCTACACAGGACCTGGGGCAAGTCAGGAGAGGCATGCACACAGAGTGAGAGGGCCTGGGGTGGGAAAGGGCTGTGGTATTTACCAGGAGGCTGCAGGCAGGGATTTCCTGCCGACGCGGTAAAATCGACCTACTGTAGTCCAGTGTAAGTGTTGCTCTGCCCTTTATGCTTTCTGTGGGCATGAAACTTCGTATTTTCTATTCGTTGAAATGGTTGTGAATTTACTCCCCTTGCCACTTCTACATTCTGCATAGAGGACATTCTACATAGAGGACCATAATCAGAGTTGATTAGGTACCCAGCTCTGTTCCTCCACTATTGAAAACTAGATAGGCAACAATCTACTTCCTAATGATTATTGTGAGTTTCTTTTGCATGACACAGTTCTCCCAGGACGACTCCCTGAGTGAATGGATAATCAGGTCCCAGAACTGCAAGGCTTTAACCAGTTCCTGGACAAAACTATATACATCAAGTATCCCTGCAGCCTCCTCACCCGCTACCCACCCCATAGCTGACTAGATGGAAAAAAAAAATAGTTTTATTTTTGTTCAGTCCACTCAAAGGCAATAGTCCTCTTATGTTAAAGATGTTAAGCCGTAAGATTTAAAAACAGGTCAACAGTGCCAAATAACTTGGCTTATTGATTTGAAATTCATGTGACCCTTGTGTTTGTGTTCAAGGTAAGGAAAAGTTATTAGTCCGAGCAAATATTTTTGAGCAGATAATTTCTGCTGTTTTAATAAACAATATGCTTAAGGATGGGGGATTTAGAATGACACTAATTGGGCCAGGCATGGTGGCCCATGCCTGTAATTCTAACACTTTGGGAGGCCAAGGTGGGAGCATTGCTTGAGCCCAGGAGTTCAAGACCAGCCTGGGCAACATGAGAACTCAACTCTAAAATAAAATATTAGCCGAGGGCAGTGGTATGTGCCTGTGGTTTCGGCTGCTTGGGAGGCTGAGGAGGGAGGATATCTGGAGTCCAGGAGTTTGAGGCTCCAGTGAGCTACGATTGCATCACTGTACTCCAGCCTGAGCAATGGAGCAAGATCCCGGCTCAAAAAAAAAAAGAATCATACTAATTTTTAGTTCAAATTTCTGCTCTGCCAATTAGCTGTGGCAATTTGGGCAAGGCATTTAACCTCTCTGAATCTGTTTCTTTATCTGCACATGGGGACACTGTCTCTGACGTTGCACGGAGCAGAGATTCTTTTAGGCTCACTCTGGTAATGAGGTTTTGATGAGGCCTGATGAGGCTAGGCATCCCATGAAAGCTGAGAAATAGAAATCATTCTGAGGAGCAGGGCACAGGGGCCTTTCGGAGACTGGAGCTGGACCCCAGGGCAGGAATGTGGGTCTTTACACCAGTGCTCACTGCCCCTGTGACTATTAATACCGCTCTCCAAGTGCTGGCTTCCTGTCGATCTGCTTCTCTTTCCATCATAAAGTCGTTTCTCTCTCTTGCCCCAGGTATCCTTTCTCTCCCTCACGGCTTCTGCTTCCTTACGGCCATGACTTACTCATGCCCTCAGCGCACTCAGGCTTGTCATGGCCTCTCCGGTTTATCATCTTTCAACTTCAGTTTCTACGGTAAAATAGAGGAAAACCGATTTCTTCTATTTTCTCAATTTGAATTTTCTAAAAGCAAGAATCAATGTGGATAAAGCTTTTTGTTTTTTGAAACCTGATAAACTCCTGTCTAGCCAATGGTTGCTATTGGGTCCAGGGTGCATCCCTGATGCAGTCAGAGGGGTGTGTGTGTATGTGTGTGTGTGTGTGTGTGTGTGTGTGTGTGTACAATCATATTGGGCAAATCAAAACCACAGAGGGCCACCTGTTTGTTGAGTGCAGGTGATTGACATGTGCAGTAGTCAACAAAAACAAAAACAAAACAAAACAAAACAAAGAAGCAGTCTCCTAAGGTTGTAGTGAAAAGTCGATGAGATAAAACTTGTGGAGGACCCAGCACAGAGCTAGGACACACAGGAGGTGCTAAAGAAAAAAGGGAGCTGCCACTCATCTTCTTACATGATTGTCGTCATCATCCTAATCTACCGCCAGTGCGGACCTGGCTCCAAAGGCGCAGGGTAATTTGCAGAATGCTAATAGAAGATACACTGGGGCATAATTTTCTTCACACAATTAGGTCAACTTCACTAAAGACAGGGAGAGAGATGGGAAATAGAACCTCTCTATGTACAACATCAAGGAATTTAAAAAAAAAGGTCCTCAGAGTAAACAGACATTAAGAGTTCCTCTTAAACTTCCCCTTTAAAACCACAAATACGATCCTGTGAGCCTACCTACCTCTTTTAAGGACTTCTTCTTCTTAAATAAAGACATAAATTCTTCGTAAGGCCTTGCGTACATATTCTGCACCCTCTCCCACTGTGCACGAACACAGACACACACCCACAGACACACACACACACTTCCCGGCTTCCTTCCGCACCACAAACACCCTGCTCGGGGAGCTGCAGCCACGCTGACCTGCAGGCACTTCTGGGACACCAGCATGCCTCGTTTGTGCTGTACACGGACTCTGCACCGCGCTGTTCTGCCTAGGACACTGTTCTCCACCTTTCCCCAGCCCTCTTCTTAGTTACCATCCGCTCATCCTCCGTTTCTGTTTAAACAGCAGGAAAGTCTTCCCTAGCCCAGGGTCTTTTTGGTACATACTCACAGAATCAAATGCATTTTCTTCAGCTCATTATTTTACTGACAGAACTATGTAACTTGTGTCCGCTTCTCTGACCGGACTTTCAACCCATAGTCCTGAGACCATGCAGGTACTCAATAAATACCTTTTGAATAAATGAATTAGTGATGGTTTTGCTGCACTGTCTGTCTCAGAAGCTAACATAACACTAGAAGGTGAAAACATTCAACAGCATACTATTTTTTTAAGTTAAAAACACACATGCAAAGTTCGCCAAATTTGACTCTGTTTTATGCTCAACAGAAATAACAGCGCATTTTTAAAAACTGTTATTAAGCAGGCCACATTCATTAACCAGAATGCAATAAATTTAGAAATTAACAGGGAGCCAAAAAAAAAATCTATACTCCTTAACTATAAAAACACACTTCTAAAGACCTCTTGGTTTAAAGAGGAAGTAAACCACTTAGAACTGGACCGCAATGAAAGCAGAACACATCAAAACTAATGGAATATCGCCAAAGCAATTTTCAGGAAAAAACTCTAACCTTACATTTTTTTATTAGAAGTGTAAAAAAGATTGAAAATCAAAACAAAATAAAGCCAAGTAAATGGTAAGAAATAAATTAATATAGGAGCAGAAATTAATGAAACAGGAAAAAAACTCAGTAAAATTGATCAATAAAACCACAGATTTGCTTTGTATTAAGGTAAAAATTATTTGGTCAGAATAGTTAATACAAAATGAAAGCAATATTACCTAATGCTGAATTTTAAAAGATCACTCTTAAAACGAGCATTATGCACAGTTTTATAACATGGAATTTGAGACCCAGATGAAAAAGATATTCTAAGAAAATAGAAATAACCAAACTTTGGGAAGAGTAGAAAACATTAATAAACCATTAATGAAATTGAACTGTTAGTTAAATGTGTATTTTCTTCTAGTCCATGCAAAGGGCATCAGGCTCAAAAGGCTTACAGGCAAGTTCTCCTAAAATATAGACGAACAAATAGTATGTTCATGACCTTATGTGTATACAAGATCTTCTTAAGTCATAAAAACAAAAAGGTGAACAAATTTGACACATCAAAACTAAAAACTTATTTATGACAAAAGATATCATTAACAAATGTATGGTCTAGGAGAAAATATTTGCATTTGCAGATATATATGTGTATTTATGTGTATCTATACACACATACACATGTGCATACACACAGGTATGCACACATGTAACATATAACAGGCAAGAGAATAGTATCTCGGTGTTATTGACTGAATTGTGTTCTCTCCCAAATTCTTATGTTGAAGCACAAACCTGAATGTAATTATATTTAGAGATAGGGCTTTTAAGAGGTCATTAAGGTCAAATGAGATCATAAGAGTTAGATCCTAATCCAATAGGATTGGTAGCCTTTTTTTTTTTAATTTCATTTTTTGTAGAAATGTGGTATCCCCATGTTGCCCAGACTGGTCTCAAACTCCTGGGCTCAAGCAATCCTCCCACTTTGGCCTCTCAAAATCCTGGGATTATAGGTGTGAGCTACCATGTCCACTCAGCCTTCGAAGAAGAAGGAGGAGAAGGAGAAGGAGAAGAAGAAGAAGAAACTTTCTTTCTTTCTCTCTCTCTCTCTTTTCCTGTCCGTCTCTCTCCTTGCACACACTAAGGAGAGGCCCTATGAGAACACAGGAAGAAGGCATTGTCTGCAATCCAAATGACAAACCCTCACTAGACACACTGACCCTTCTGGTGTCTTGATTTTGGATTTCTAGCCTCCAGAACTGTGAGAAAGTTTTGCCGTCTAGCCACCTACTTTATGGTATTTTGTTATGGCAGCCCGGGCTAAGACACCTGGATATATCAACCCATAAGAAAAAAAGACAAAAAATGATTTAAAAAAAGTCAAAGATATGAACAGTACATTCACAGGATGGTTATGGTCAATAAACATAAGAAAAATTGCTTAGCAATACTACAATATCTTTTTAACAACCATCAGATTGACAAACTCTATAAACAATTTGCTAATCTCCAGAATTAGCAAGTGTAAGGAGTGATAGAGTGTAAACTGGTAACAGTGACTTTCGAGGTAAATATGGGTATATCTTAAAATATAAAAATGTATATAACTTAAAATCCCGCAATTTTATTTCTCTATATCTATTCCTGGAAAGCACCAGACACATACAATATGCTCACCAAGGCTTTGCTTCTGAAAGCAAAAGCATTGAAAGGATGAGGATCTGGCACTGGGAGCATGGTCAGAGAGAGAGAGGCTGGACCTAGAGGGGCCGGACCTAGAGGGGCCGAGAGGCGAGCTGTGAAGAATGCCAGTGGGGTTACTGAATCAGGGTAGCATTGCCCCTAATCAGAGAGAGCCCAGCATTGGCTGCCTGGGTTAGGATAGCCAGGGAGCCACAGCCAGGCCACAGAGTAGCCATGGCACCCACAGGAGCTAAGCCGAGATTGAATGAGGCAAGGGCAGCACTGCATTGCCCAAACCCAGAGAGGAAAGGACTAATTACCAGCCTTCGACTTCAGGTTCCAATGCCTGTGGAATAAGCAGCAAGCAGGCAGACAAGGGACGTCACCCTGAAAGCCACAGGAGGGACAGGGCCCAAGGACTCTAGCTCTTCCATCTGTCCAGTAAGCAGCAATACCCATGCCATCCCCCTTAGAATTAGAAACCATCACAGGGAGGAAACCAGGAGGAGGAAAGGCTGTCAGAGAGCCACAGCATCTTATCCAAGAGACACGGTACACCATCTAAAAGGAGCTGTTTAAATGATCACGTTAGACTACTCTTTAAATCAGCCTGACCCTTGAGCAGATTTTTTTTCTTCCCACTCTCCAGGGGATGTCATCTGGTGAGGAAGACTGAATCAGCATAGAAAGGTCATTTTTGTTTGAATGTCTGAATTATGAGGTGAGTGCATTATGTCATTCTAATAACCTCTGCTTTTTATTTTTCTTTCATGAAAGAAATTCCAAAGTTCAAAGAGAGAAGGCATTAATATTTCTCAAGATGCAAAATGTGATTTTATAAAAACAAATTGCAGAAAGCTGTAGGATTTTAAAAGCAGATCCCAAAGATGGTCATGCCCTTTCAGTCCAAGAGCCACACCTCAAAGAGGAAATGAGGCAGAGGCACAAAGGCTGGACAACCCTGAGGATTCCTGGGAAGCCAGCCCCAGCTTGTGCCAGGGAGGGTAGGTATTCTTGTAATGATCGCAGTACTCTTTGTGATGATTAGCAGTGTGCTGATCTTATTGAATAAAGAAAGAGAAGGGAATTTCAAAATGAACTTGAAAAACATCAATGAAATAGAAATAATAATCATATCATAATTTGAGGCCAGGCGCAGTGGCTCACGCCTGAAATCGCAGCACTTTGGGAGGCTGAGGCAGGTGGATCACAAGGTCAAGAGATAGAGACCATCCTGGCCAACGTGGTGAAACCCCGTGTCTACTAAAAATACAAAAATTAGTTGGGCATGGTGGCGTGCACCTGTAGTCCCAGCTACTCAGGAGGCTGAGGCAGGAGAATTGCTTGAACCCGGGAGGCAGAGGTTGTAGTAAGCCGAGATAGTGCCACTGCACTCCAGCCTGGTGCCTGGCAACAGAGCAAGACTCTGTCTTTAAAAATAATAATAATAATAATCTGAATCACGATTAGTGCACATCTTACATGCATTATTACATTTTCACTGTAATCTTATAAAGATAGCTATTATTATCTCCCATTTTACAGATGGGGAAACTGAGGCTTAGAGCTGGGTTGTCTGCAAGTATGGCCACCAATTCCTCCATCCCAGTATGCAAATGTCCCTCTTCCCACTGAGTGTTGGAGTCTATTTCACCTCCTGTTGAGCCTTGGCTGGCCTGTGGTGGCTTTCAACAAAAGAATGAATTGGAAGTGATGACATACTCATTCTGGCTTACGTCTTAAGAACACTGGCAACTTCCATTTCTGCTCTCTTTGAAGCCAGTTGCCATGTCAGGAAGTCTGACTAACCTGTTAAGACAGAAAGGCCACATGGAGAAAAGGGTCCAATTTTTATAAGAGACTAAGAAGGAAGAGGGAAAGGCCCAGCCAGCCCCTAGCAATTTCAGCTACTCAGGACATGAAGTGTCAGACATGTGAGTGAGGCCTTCTTGGTCATTGGAACCCTAGCCAAGCTCACTGATGAACGCAGCCATATGAGCGACCCCAGCTGACACAGTGTGGAATACAAGAACTGACCCAGTACACCCACAGAATTCTAGTAAATAATAAAATAGTCATTGATCAGACCACAAGTTTGGGAGTGTTTCATTATGCAGCAATAAATATCTGAAACGAGAGATTAGAAGCTTGCCCAGGGTCATACAACTGGTAAGCAACAGGGCCAGGCCTTGAGGCCAGGTCTTTCTGATCTCAGTGTCCATGCTCTTAACAGCTGCATGGCCAAAGACTATAAATCATTAAAGATATGGAAATTATTAGTGGAGGTCTACTAAATCACAGAATATGAGAGCTGAGGAAAGAATGAGGAGAGGAAGAAGGAACGTACTGAGAGTGGAGATGAGCTTCCGGGAGCTTGAAACAAACCTTTTATTCCCACATTTACTGAGCATCTACAATGCTTGAGGCAATTTTGTAGGGGCTCTGAGAGATTCAGAGGTGAATGCCATTGGGCAAATGATTTCAGAAAGATGGCAACCTAATTAGGGAAAACAAAAATGAATAAGAATAATACCATATAAATTAAAATGGTACAGCTGCTATGGAAAACAGCTGAACAGTTCCTCAAAAAATTTTTGCCTTTAAAAGTAATGACAAAAGCTCAATTACTTTTGCACCAACCTATGATCCAGCCATTCTCCTTTGAGAAAAAGAATTGCTTAAACAAGGCCGGGTGCAGTGGCTTACACCTGTAATCTCAGCACTTTGGGAAGCTGAGGTGGGCAGATCACTAGGTCAGGAGATTGAGACCATCCCGGCCAACATGGTGAAACCTGTTTCTACTAAAAATACAAAAATTAGCTGGGCGTGGTGTCACAGGCCTGTAATCCCAGTGACTTGGGACGCTGAGGCAGAAGAATTGCTTGAACCCGGGAGGTGGAGGTTGCAGTGAGCTGAGAATGTGCCACTGCACTCCAGCCTGGTGACAGAACAAGACTTCATCTAAAAAAATTTTTTTTTGCTTAAACAAATATCTATACATTCATTTCCATAGCAACATTATTCACAACAGCCAAAAAAGTTGCAAGCAACCAAAGTCCATGGACAGATGAGTGGATACATGAAATGTGGTATATACAGACAATGGAAGATTATTAAGTCTATAAAAGGATTTCAGACATGTGGGTGAACCTTGAGAACATTATCCTAAGGGAAATGGGCCAGTCACAAAGGACAAATCCTATATGGTTCCACTTATAAAAAGTACCTAGTGTTAGTCAATTTCATAGAGACAAAAAGTAGAATGGTGGTTGCCAGGGGCTGTGAGGAGCGGGAATGAGGACTTAGTGTTTAAAGGATACAGACTTGCAGTTCAGGCAGATGAAGGAGTTCTGGAGATGGATGGGGATGATAGCTGTGCAACAGTGTGAATGTACTTAATGCCACTTAACCGTACACTGAAAAATATGTGTATTTTACCACAATAAAAAACAATAGGTTTTCGTTTATTTTTGAGATGGAGTTTCACTTCTGCTGCCCAGGCTGGAGTGCAGTGATGCGATCTTGGCTCACTGCAACCTCCACCTCCTGGCTTCAAACAGTTCTCCTGCCTCAGCCTCCCGAGTAGCTGGGATTACAGGTGTCTACCACCATGCCTGGTTAATATTTTGTGTTTTTAGTAGAGACAGGGTTTCACCATGTTGGCCAGGCTGATCTCGAACTTCTGACGTCAGGTGATCCACCTGCCCTGGCCTCCCAAAGTGCTGGGATTACAGGCATGAGCCACCACACCCGACTTAGATTTTTAATTATATATGAAACAAATGCTAGACAAGGCAGATAATTGTGAAGAGAATAAAGCCAGGTAGGGAACAGTAGTGAGGGCTCATCACAGGCCAGACACTGAACTAGATACCACACATTCTTTGTTTTATCCAAGCTTCTCAATAACCCAGAAAGGTCAATATTATTACCCCACGTGATACCAGGAGGTAAGTTTACAGATTTAATTGTCCACACAACGTGTCACAGACAGTTACAAACTGGTTCAAAAGTTTTAGATAAAGTCAAGTATGATAAAGCCAGAATGAGTTATTTAAGGAACTATAGAAATGAGGGATGAGGAGGTTAGGCATTTAAAAATATTTAAAAATTAATTCCGCATTGAAAAATAATGGCCCTGCACCAATTTTCTTTTACAAATTTGTTGTGGCTGGGCGCAATGGCTCATGCCTGTAATCCCAGCACTTTGGGAGGCCAAGGCAGTAGAATTGCCTGAGCCTGGGAGTTCAAGATCAACCTGGGCAACATGGCAAGACTCGGTTTCTAAAATAATAACAATGATATATAAGATGAATTAAAATTAAATGTTTGTTTTTCATATTTTAGATATAGGAAACAAACATTTTAAAACTATAGAATGTAAATAGGAAAATAAAGCCATACACAACCTCGTCCTCAGCGATATATTGCTACTATTTTGGTATATATCCTTCTAGTCTTTTCTCTGCATATGTATATAGATATTTCTTCCAAACTGAAAAACGCGTTCAATGTGTATTTTTATATCCTGACTTTTAAATCTTCGTATATGAGGGAAATATTTTCTCACATCAATAAATATGCTTTAAAACATGATTTGTACTGATATGCCATCATATAGGACAGACCCAAATTTTACTAAACCACTCTTATTTAGAGAGTTTCCTTTTCTCTCTTATAACAACACTGCAATACATCAATATACATAATCCTTTGACCATAATCTCTGATTATTTCCTTAGAAAGGATTCCTAGAATCACACCAAGTGTTTTAATGCCACTGCCAGAGACAAAAAATTGGTCCAGAGAAACCTCGTTTCTGAACCAGGATGGTGAGTATACTTCTTATGCAAAGATGCATCTTTGGGTTATGCTCTTAAAAATTACCTGTGCCTCTCTTTATTTATGATAGTTCAGATAAATAAATGTATAACTTATTTATAGGTCAGCTGCATAAATAATTATGTAATATAGACCCATATATCAGCATGTATTATTTTTCTTGGCATCTCATATTGCCTGACACATAGCAAATATCCAGTACATATTTGGTGAGTGAATGTCTATTGAATGAAATCCTTCAAAAACAAGTTCTGTCAGCTTGAACGTGAGGATCAAAAATTGGAAATGTGAAATTACAGTGTTTTCACTTCACTGGATGATTCACAGGCCCAGCTGGTTTCGTGCATGTTTTATGAAGAGCAGTGCGAAGCGCTGTTCTGTAATTATTACAGTCTGGGGGAATGGTCTCAGCAGGGTTAGAGCAAATCTTCTGGTACAGGGTCTAACAAAGCAACTGCTCTCTGAGCCAGAGGAGTGCTGGGCTTCTCTGGTGAGCAGCGTGGGTGGTCGCCGGTTCTCGGCTTTCCTCCCGTTGTGCTCTGCCTACATTGCTCTTGTCTGCTCTGTGTCGCTACAGCCCCGGGGATAGCAAGAAATCTGCCCAGAAGTGTTAAACCACCCTCTTTATGAAACGAGAACTTTCAGAGTAAGAACATTCAATGAGCTGACTGGTGATCTCAGACAAGGCACCCAGCAATGGCAAAATATGAAACAAATGGGTCATCTGAGATTTGGCACCCTCAACCACTTATTTCTCTCTGCCAACGGGAGCTTCATTTTCCATAAGCTGGTGCCTTTACACACCCTCAACACAGATGTTTCTCCCTCTCCTGAGAATTTGTAAAACTCACTCCATGGGGAAAGTTTCTGTCCTGCAAGTGCGTATAAGAGTGTGACCAGTAAGCGTAGTATGGGAAAGAGGAGGCCACAAGGAACTGTGGAAGGGAGGACGACGTGGAGAGAAAGGGAATCTGGGACTCAGTCCTGAGTCTTTCTGAGTACCTTGGTCAAGTCACTTAAGCATTCATTCAACAAACACTTGCGTGTTCAGTGTATACTACAGCAGTGCTATCCAAGAGAAATATAACAAAAGCCATACGTGTAATTTAGAATTCTCTAATAGCCACCTTAAAACACAGTAAAAAGAAACAGGTAAAATTCATTTAAATCGTATATTTTATTTAACCCAGTATATTTGAAATATTGCCATTTCAAGATGTAGTCAATATAAGAAATTATTTAAGAGATTTGTTTATGTTGTTTTTACCATACTGCATCTTTAAAATCCAGCATATGTTTTATACTTATGATGCGTCTCAACTCAAACACTACATTTTCATTGGAAACAGTCAAGTGCTTTTAGGTTTCATACAGCTTACAGTTGAGAAAGTAGATTTCGATACCTGAATTATTCCAAGCATATTTAAAAGTTTTCAATAATGAAATCAGACTTAAAATTAAAATACAATGAAAAATTCATTTCCTCCATCCCAGTAATCACATTTCAAGTACTCAGTAGCCATATGTGGCTAGTGGTTACTATATTGGATCAATCAGTTTTAGAGCTTATTGAACCCTGCCCTCTAGATTTCAATCCAGTGAGGAATTCGGGTAAAAAAAATCTAATAACTACAATATAAGAAGCCTTTTTATCTAAAACTTATCTGGATATGTCTAAAGACTTAACTAGTCTTATCTTGAGACTAGAGATCTGTAGGTTAATTTTTAGCCAGTTTAGTTCAAAGGAGTCATAAAAATGATACCTAACGTAAAACATTTTTAAAACTTAAAATACATAAAGGTATGTCAAGTCATCAGCTTTATGTGACGTGACCAAGGGATTTTCTATGAATAAGGATTTACTGATTGGAATTTTGAGTTGTCTTCCTTGCATGTGTCAGATCCATTGTGTAGGAACAATAATTTTCAAGAGGGAAAAAATTCCAAGTTGTAAATGAAGACCAAGGTCAAGGGTTGGCTGCAGCCAGTGGAGAAGCCACGTGGGCAGGAGTCATTAATGGTAAAAATGGCAAATACCACTCACTGCCTACTCATCAACCATGCTCACTTTCTTCTCTTCCAAACACAACTCTGGTTTTATTCAGTTAGTAAATGGGAATCCCTAGATCTCACCAAAGCTGTGTACAGTCTACGCCAGCCCAGGGAATAATCACGATTGGCTTAAACCTTTGCCTGTAATTGCCTAGGGGCAGGCATATGAATTAGTTCTGGCCAACGAGATTTCAGGGTAAATCTTTTGTCAAAGACTTTCTCCCTAAGGGAAGAGAGTTCACAAGGAAAACGTCCTTGGCCCTTGCCCCTTTCTTTATGTTTGAAATGCAGTTCTGTGAGGAGTTGCAGCTGCAGTATTAGGCCCATGGGGAAGTTAGCTTACGGACACATGAAAAAAATACCACTGAAGATGGCAGAGTAAAAGAAGTAGCCTAGACCCTTGGTGATATATGTGGGAGGTTACAGCAACTGTAGACTCCTTGTTATGTGAGATAATGATAAATATCTTTGAAAGAAAGCCACTGTTAATTAAGCATCCCATTAGTGGAAGCTGAATACCTCATAAACCGATACCTTTGTTCTTCAGGGCCCAGAATGCAGCTTCCAGATCTGTACCACAATAAGGACAGCATCTGAAACATACCATGCCTGACTTATAACCCCAACAGCCAGCAATGGGATGCTTCGCATTGAGTCTTGTCTTCCTCTCAGTGGAGGTTTTGGAAGACAGCAATATGCCCTTGTCAATTTCTACCTGAGACAGCTATTCCACACTTTGTCATACATAACAAGAACTCAGTAAGTCATCACTAGGCCTGAGAATTTGTCTTTTCTTTGTAATTTTATTGACTTACTGAGGTCCCTTTGAGGCCTATCTCTTCCGTAAACCCTCTGTGATCCCTTCAGCCTACAGGGGTACTCCCTCTTGCAGGTTCCTAGTACTTACTTGATACTTAATCATGTACTATCTTGAAACACTCTTCATTTCTTTATCCTAACTTAACTTTTTATGTGCCTAGCTATGTCGAGGGCAGACCCTGTGTGTTCTTCTTTGTACCTTCCATGGCATCTAGCACCACGCAGGTACCAGACTGCTGTACAAAAGTATCTGTAAAAGAGGTCAGTGAAGGAATGGAAGAGTTAAGCCAGACGTCCTCACTCTCTTGATCATGGAGCGGCATTTACCTTAAATACCATTTAAGCCCATTATAAACTGATGGTCTGGGTCGCTATTATTACCTCGCACAGATTCTTTTTTTTTTTTTTTGAGACGGAGTTTCGCTCTTGTTACCCAGGCTGGAGTGCAATGGCGCAATCTCGGCTCACCGCAACCTCCGCCTCCTGGGTTCAGGCAATTCTCCTTCCTCAGCCTCCTGAGTAGCCGGGATTACAGGCACACGCCACCATGCCCAGCTAATTTTTTGTATTTTTAGTAGAGATGGGGTTTCACCATGTTGATCAGGATAGTCTCGATCTTTTGACCTCATGATCCACCCGCCTCGGCCTCCCAAAGTGCTGGGATTACAGGCTTGAGCCACCGCGCCCGGCCCAGATTCTTAAGTTCTACTTCAATATTTGATCCAATATTTATCCCTATTGTAAAATTTTTTATTAAAATTACCAATTTTAGATTCATGGTATTCTTAACCACTTCATTGATGCTCTAGTTTTTCCCGCCATATTTCTTTTACTCAGATTGCAAAGAATTTATTCTAAATCTCTTTCCACTCCTTCCTTAAAAATTCTCTCTTCTTACATTCCTGCCACCTAGGGACAAATGTGCTTCAAATATTCCTTGGAACTCTGTTCTTCTAGCCCCTCCACTTCCCAAGTGTGGTAGTCCCTGAAGGCCTGGACAGAGGGAAGGCCTGATCACAGTGCCTATAGCTGGTTAGTTCAAAATGGAACCAAAGCTAGGGTGTGGCAGCCAAGAATTTAAGCAACCTAAGTCCCCAGGGTGTGCTGACGTACAAACATGGGAAGCCAAGGGCCTACGCCAGTTTCTAGAGGCAAACAGAAGGGCTCAAAGGTCAGCAGCTCTCCAGAAGCTGGAGCGAAGTGGGAGCCAACTAGAAATGCAGAAAAAATGTTCCGGGCATTTCCAAGAAGAGCCTTGGAAGGGCCTCACTCTCCATTATCAATCAGAAGCCACATGGCACCCAGAAGTATTTCCCCTGCTCACACAAAAGGGAGAACAAGAGAATGCTTCCTGGGACATCTTTACCCAGCTTCACGTCTGTTATAGTTAACTTCGTCTGACTATCTCATTTGTTAAACAATGTTAATTCCCTCCATATCCTCTGAGGACTGGGCTGCTCCAGAGTCAGCTGGCCCCTTGCCTGACTGTCTGTACATTTGCAACTGAAGGACACCATCCGTTTGGACATGTCAAGGATGCCAGTAGGATGGTGGTTTCCCTAGGCTGCCTGCCTGCTGGAGAGCTGCTAACATGCCTGCAAGGAGGGGAAAAAAGAGAGAGAAAAAGGCAATAAACTGTGGACAGCAAAATTCTAGTCTAAGAGGCTACTTAGAAAAATAAACAGATCTATATCTACTCCTAGAATGGCAGCAATGTCCAGAGGGCAGCCAAAAGCCCAGTGAAGCAAGTAAAAGATAACAGACAGCAAACAGCAGGCAGCAACGGACAGATTTCTCAGAGCGGGCAGGAGGTAGTCTGAACAATTATACAGGGATAAAGCTGAGACCCACGAAGCAATGAAAAGACATGGAACAATGCCAACAAAGGCTTGGGGGTAAAAGGACCATCACAGGGAAATAGGAACAAAGCTTCATATGAGCCATTTGGTACCGGATAAAGAAAGTTCCAGATCAATAAGACATATTGGGCCATCTAAGGGGAAGGGAGGACGATGGGAATAGCTTTTTCAGGACAAGTGTTTTTAAAACCTTGTTTTGTTTAAAAAAAAAAAAAAAAAAGATGAGCTCAAAGTGAGATCACTGGGGACTGTCACTTCAGCCCACAGCTGCCATAATACAGGAGGGAGG
The DNA here is from genome assembly GCF_048565385.1 of Saimiri boliviensis. Lineage (NCBI taxonomy): Eukaryota > Metazoa > Chordata > Mammalia > Primates > Cebidae > Saimiri > Saimiri boliviensis. Next base: position 65,961,955 of record NC_133459.1, read on the forward strand.
GCAAGGCCTTCTGGAAGTGCAAAGTCACCCCATTGACTCATTGAGGGGACTCCCTGAGGTGTTAGACATCTGTTACTGGTGGCCCTGGATTGGGCTGCTGGCCGCAGTGTAAGGGAACAATGTGTCAGGACAAAGGGAGAATTCTGGTTTCTGAACGCAGCCGGGAAGATCTTGATCTATAAGGAAAGTGGCCAGTGGCTAGGAAGACAGTCCGTCCAGGGGTAGAGAGACTCATGGCAAGGGCAGGCTCAGGGGAGGCAATTTGATTGATTTGATGAAACACCGAATGGTATCTATGTAGGTGACAGTGACTCTCCCTCTTTTTACCAGGAAATTTCTGTGAGGGCACGGGTTTGTTTAGGTATGCAATACTCAGCACCACTTGGCATTTAGCCTCCCTCCCTCCCTTAACCTTCTGCCACATCCTCTGGCCCATTTCCAAACCTGGATCATTTCCATGTTCCCTTTTTCCCTTGTCCTGGAGCCCCGAGCCCTGGCCCACCACATGTCCACTTCGAAGCCCGGGGCCTCACAGGCAGCCTAGAGCCTGCTAATGATTTTTTTGCCCATTTCTAAGCATGCTTGCCACAAACTTTGTTTTGTTTTGTTTTGTTTTGAGACAGAGTCTTCCTTTGTTGCCCAGGCTGGAGTGAGTGCAGTGGTGCAATCTCGGCTCACCGCAACCTCCGCCTCCTGGGTTCCAGCGATTCTCCTGCCTCAGCCTCCCAAGTAGCTGGGATTACAGGCACGCATCACCAAGCCCAGCTAATTTTTATATTTTTAGTAGATACAGGGTTTCACCACATTGGCCAGGATGGTCTCGATCTCTTGACCTCATGATCCACCCCTCTCAGCCTCCCAGAGTGCTGAGATTACAGGGGTTTACCACTGTACCCGGCTGCCACAAACTTTAAGTGTCTGCTCTCAAGTGAGCTTGATTTCAATAACAATAATTTCCTTCTCTTTCCACTCACTCTCCTCCAACTCAGAAATGCCCCTACGTCCTTTACTTGTCTTTAGACTTTGATCACCTCTCCTCCCATCATCTCCCAGTTGGATCCCTTTCAGTAAATGCTGCCAATCTTCTCTTTCCCTTACCCCTGCTCCGGTCAGCAGATGACATCATCTCAACTTCAGGAATTACATAATCTGACATCCTCTCCTATTCATAGTCATCAGTTTTCCCCCTCTTCCTCGTGCCTGCCTCCTCCAAGCTGTGCACTGTTGCATATTCTTTCAAATCCCTCATCATCCCCTTGACTCTCTTCTCCTATACAAGAGAGGTTTTCTGCTGGAGTTGTGTTTTAGACCACCTGAAGCTTCTTTAAAAAGTCTTGAAATCCCTAAAGGATTGAAAAGAAGATCTTGAAGAAATATTTGTCCATCTGTGTTTATAGAAGCATTATTCACAATAGCCAAAAGATGGAGGCAACCACCGTGTCCACAATGAATGGACCAACGAAATGTGGTATGCCCATGCAATGAATATTATTCAGTCTTGAAAGGAATTTCTGACACGTGCTGCAACATCGATGAATCTGAGGATGTTAAGGGAAACAAACTGGTCACAAAAGTACACATGCTGTATGATGCCACTTATGGCAGGTACCTAGAACAGTGAAATCCAGAAGCTGAAAGTAGAATGGTGGTTGCCAAGGGCTGTGGGGGAGGGGAGAATGGGGAGTTATTGTTTAATAAGTATAGAGTTTCAGTTTTGCAACTTGAAAAAAAAAAGTTCTGTGCAATTAAGTACAGTGTGAGTGTAGTTAATGCCACTGAACTGCATACTTAAAAGCAGTTAAAAATTAAAAACTGGCCAGGTGTGGTGGCATGCATCTGTGGTCCCAGCCTAGGAAGCTGAGGCAGTATGATTGCTTGAGTCCAGGAGGTTGAGGCTGCAGTGAGCCATGATCATGCCACTGTACTCCAGCACAGATGACAGAGCCAGACCATCTCAAAAAAAAAGCTAAAATGCTGTGAGTTTTATGTTATACATATTTTACAATTTTAAGTAAATAATTTTTTTTAAGTATGGATGCCGGTTCCCCACTCCAGATCCCCTAAATCATAATCTCCGAGTGCTGAATGTTTTCAGATCATCCAACAGACGGTGACTCTGTGCCAGGCCCTGTGCTGGAGGCTGGGGAAACAGACATGAAGCACAGAGCAACCCCTTGTTGAAGAGTTCACAGCCTCAGGAAAAGAGCAAGCACTTGACATACAGTTGGCAAGACGAGTGATGAGAGGGGAGTTCTCAACCTGGGATCAGAGGCTGGTGGGTGGACGGCACCTGAGGATTCCTGGAGGCCGCGTTGTTACCTCCACTTCCTGACAACCCCTCCTGTTTTCCGTCGCTCCTCGCAATCTGTCTGTTCACTCTATGAAAATATTTGACTGGTCTAAATGCTCCACCCCATCCCCATGTATGTATTAATCTTTACGTGGGTTTATAATGCATTGCTAATTGCAAACCACTGCGGTGGCGTTTTTCACGTGGCAGAGGTAATGCTATGGATTTGCCCACTCCTGTGTTATTTTCTTCTTCCCTAGGCACTCAGGCACAGATATGTTTCCGCCACCTTCCCTCTTAGGTTGAGGCCATCTGCCTAGATTCTGGCAAATGAGGTGTGAAGAGAAGGGATGCGGGCCACTGCTACGTCAGACCCTTAAAAATCCTTCCACCAGGTTGCGGTGAGCCGAGATCGCGCCATTGCACTCCAGCCTGGGTAACAAGAGCGAAACTCCGTCTCAAAAAAAAAAAAAAAAAAAAAAAAAAAAAAAAAAAAAAAATCCTTCCACCTCCATCCACTTCCCTCCTCCCCTTCTTGGGCATCAGTGCAAACTCTTGCTTTATAAAGACAAGCCTTGAGGTGGAGAAGGGCCTCGTGACCAGAACTGGTCTTGCTGTGGGTGAAAAACAAACTTTCGTTGGGTTAAACCAGCTGAGAGTTTAGTGTTTTAAATACCCTCCTAGTTCTCCATCTCCCCCTTCCTTCAGTTATCACTTTATTTATTTATTTACTTAAGCGCTGATTGTCCTCCTGGCATGTAGCTGGGAGTATTCTTGTTACCCTTATTTTCTCTTCGGGATCCGTTTGGGAATCGTCCTCCTGAAATGTGCTCTAGTCTCGGTCACAGGGCTACCTCCGCGATGCGCACTTTCTCCTCCTTTCCTCACTTACGAAACAAAGGCATTTCCAAAGAGCTTTACCCTGGAGTTCTCTCCCTCTCTAGCATTATTGTGTCAGCTGAAGGAGAAGCAGGAGTAGGTGTGGACAATCTCACGCAGCGGGAGGATCCCTTGAAGCCAGGAGCTGGAGACCAGCCTGAGCAACCTACCGAGAACTCATCTCTAAAATTATTAGCCAGGCTTGGTGGTGCACCTGTAATCCCACCTGTAGGAGAGGGGGAAGGAGGACAGCTAGGAAGAGCGCCAGGCTGCTGTGCACCTCCGAGAAAGTGTGGGCCAGGCTGCGGAGCCCCTGAGCAGAGTGCTTATCAGAGGACCCCCAAGCTGGGCAGGAATGATCTGGCTCTAGTACCTTTGCTATGCTCCGACATTGCCTGGCGACTGTTGCCTCAGGAGGAACGCTGCAGTTGAACCCCAAAGGGGCAGCAGCTACAGGCTGTCAGTGACTACACTCCTCCCATTCCGGTTCTCTCTAAGGAGATCCGGGGGTGCGCTCCCAGGGCTGCCACATCTGTCCACTTGTCCTGCTCCTCTGTTGCACTGCTTTTCCTTTGGGAAGCTCATTAGTTCCAGTGTATCCACTGACACTTGATATCCTGGGAGAGGTTAAGTGTGAGACTCGGACCATGATTAGGAGCATCCTTCGTTTACGTGGCTCACGTTAACCTTTGCCTTGTCTGTGAAGCCATCCTCTCCTCACTCACCCCCATTCTATAACACTTGTGCGCCCACTACCATCTCTGCACTTGCCAAATTCTGGTTTTTGGGAAACTGTAAAGCCCATTTTCCCCAATGGTTTGTAAGCGTATTTGTAAAATACATGAACAAGTGGGGTGTGGTGGTCTGTGCCTGTAGTCCCAACTACTGGGGAGTCTAAGGTGGGGGGATCCCTTGAACTCAGGAGTGGCTCATGCCTATAATCCCAGCCCTTTGGGAGGTCGAGGTGAAGAGATCGCTTGAGGTCAGGCAGGAGTTCGACACCAGCCTGGCCAACCTGGTGAAACCCTGTCTCTACTAAAAACACAAAAATTTGTGGGGTGCGATGGTGCATGGCTGTAATCCCAGCCACTTGGGAGGCTGAGGCAGGTTAATTGCTTGAACCTGGGAGGTGGAGGTTGCAGTGAGCCAAGATCATGCTACTGTTCTCCAGCCTGGGGGACAGAGCGAGACCCTGTTTCCAAAAAAAAAAAAAAAAAAAGTAAAGATATTTATCTTTGCATCCTTATAGCCGGATGCTATGTGAGACATACAGTAGGAGCTCAATTGAATTATTTGTTGAACAAATTCTGTGTTAGAAATAATTACTTAGGCTTACCATGGAAAGTGTGGAAAACTGAATCCTCTGGGAGCAAAGGAGTTGCTTTCAAGTCCTAGCTCCAGTGTTAGAAGCTCTGTGAACTTGGGCAAGTTACTTAACGTCTTTGACTCTCATTGTCTTGTCTATAAAAAAGGAACTGACCTTAATAAAGTCCCCACTCTGAAGCAGGCATTTCACACATGGTAGCTCACTTACTAGGAGTTCCCTGCCCATCCCCGTGAGAAAGTTATTGTGAGGATTAGCAAAACGTCAGATGGGAAAGCATTAAGCAAACGTTAAAGTTCTGTAAGAATGTAAAATAGGACATTTTTATCACCTGTGTGCACACAAATCCCAAATCTTCATTTCTACCCTAGCCTACATCCTGAGTTCCAGGCTGGAATGCCAGATCAAAGCAAATGTCTTATTCCAGGATTTACTGCTTGCCGCATTAGACCCTAACTCATTCTTTTGGGCCTCATAATATGCTATTTCCCTGTAAGGCAGACCCTCTGCAGTGTTCAAAAAGGCCTAATTCTGTGAGCAAGTTTGCACCTGCCCAGACTCTGAGCTTTTGCTCACAATTGCCCTCTGTTTTGGGAAGACGTCATCTCTCTCTGCCTACAGAAATCTTGCTATGATTAAAAGCCAAACTCAGATCCTACCCCCACCAGAGTGCTATCTCATTACTCTCACTTCTACAACAGCCACTAGGAGTACTAGTAACACTACTACAATTACTAACATCTAGTGAAAAGACTGCCTGGGTTTGTATTCCTTAATTCTGCCATCTACTAGCTGTCTGATCTTGAGCAAATCAATTAATCTTTTTATATTTACAATCTCATCTGTAAAATAGGCATAAAAATTCTCCCATCCCACAGGGGTATTATGATGACCAAGTGAAAAAATACAGATAATATGTACTACAGTGTTTCCATGTGATATGTGAGAAAGTGATCATCTGTACCTTGAATGTAGCACTTAATTAACACGATATTTCCATGTGACAGGATTAATTTTATTAAGCTCTAACTATGGTTGGGTACTATGCTAGTCATTTTACCTGTATCATCTTATTCATATCTTACTATGATCCAAGTCCCCACTTTTTTAAAAAAAGAAAGCTGGTCAGGTGTGCAGCTCATGCGTATAACACCAGCACTTTCAGAGGCCAAGGCGTGAGGATCACTTGAGCTCAGAAGTTTGAGACCAGCCTGGGCAACATAGTGAGACCTCATCTTTATTTTTTAAAAATGAATAAATAAAAATAAAAAACAAGAAAACTGAGGCACAGAAAGTAAAGCAATTCACTCAAGGTCACTTATCTAGTTAGCTTCTACAAACTTTAAATTTAACTCCAAATTCTCTATGTTGATGCTATGCCACACTATCTCTTTAATATGTGTACGTCTTAACAAACAGACTGTTGGTGGCAGTGCCTGTCTGCACTTCCTGCTACAGCCTGTGTCTCGAGCACCACAATAACTATTTGATAAATACATGAATACATTTTCATGAATTGATTAGTTTATTCCACATTTATTAAGTGTCTACAGTGGCAGGCAGGCAGAAAGGTAAAGTATGAGGTCTGTCTAAGTAGGAAATACTATTATAGTATGATATATATATAGTATGTACACACACGTATAATATGTGTTATAGTGCAGGATATCACAGAGAGTGAAAGCACAATGAAATGAGCAACCAACTGATCAATTCAGTACACATCAAATAGCACCATATACAAATGCCCCAAACAAAAACTACCCGAGGGAACACTGTTTCGCAATAGCCTACCTAGAAACATCAAATTAGCAAGCAAAACTCACAGGTCTCCTGCAAAAAGAGTGAAGGCCTCCCTTACCCTTCTTGGATTGCAAAATGCTGTAAACAGATCGCCAGCAATGTTTTCGATGACAGATCCAGGGTAAGGAGCCTGCCAGGAAGACAGCTGCCTCCTCTGCTGACTCTTACTCATTACCTACTGACTGAGCACTTCTCCCTCCTGACCGCAGCCACAGGAGTAAATAACCCTCAACCAACAGAGGCATTGAGTTTAGCTGAAGTGGGCACACTAGGTGGAAGGAAGGGGTGTTATGTACCTAGCACTAAGCATGCGTTCTATGTTGGGGTCCTCACTGACTGACCTCTCCAGATGGCTGTCTCAAAAACTTTCCTCAAACCTCCTACTCCTCCCCACTTCTGCTGATGGCCTCAACTATACTTTATTGAGAAAATGAAATTTTTTGCTTCATCTTCCCAACACTGAGTTCCTAAGTTTAACTGAATCTGGGCCCATTTTCTCCTTTTTCCCTCTTGTTATCATCCAGAAAGGGACCCTCCTGCCATCGAAGGCTGATCCCTTCACTTGCTGTAGAAGCCGTCCCCTCTTTTCCCACGGATTTTGTTCCTTGTTGGTTCCCTTTTTCTTATACCATTATTCTCTCTGTCTCTCTAGTAAGTCATTCTCATTGGCATAACATGTTCTAGCATCTCCTATATTTAAAAACAAAGTCTTACCATCACATTCTTTCTTAGCTACTACATTGATTTTCTAAGGTTGTCTACATGTCTCCATATTTCTTCTTCCCGTTTGCTCATTTCTCCCTGTTATTTTACCTTTTAATTGAGAACATACATAACCATCACCAATATTTAACAGAAAAACTATATAACCATCAACAATATTTAAGGTTCTTACAGACATTCCCTCAGATTCTGTCTCCCTGTATCCCCTGCAAAGGTAACCACTATCCTAAATTTTGTTTTTATCACTCCTTTGATTTTTTCTTAATCAGATTTGCTATATATATGCATATAACTTATATGCAGTAAATTCACATAATTTAAAAGTACATGCAGGGCATGGTGGCACATGCCTGTAGCCACTTGGGAGGCTGAGGCAGGAGAATTTCTTAAGCCCAGGAGTTTGAAGCCAGCTGGGGCAACATAGTGAGATCCCATGTCAAAAAAAAAAATACAATGCAACAAATTTTACTCGATATATGCCATCATATAATCACCACCACAATCATAATCCACATAAATGCATGTGTTCAAATAATTAAGGAAAAATATGCTAATAATGAGTGAACAAACAGGAAACCTCACAAGAGAAACAAATTTTATTTTTTAAAGAAGACTCTAATGAAAAGTACTCTACTGAAATGAAAATTTTTTTTAGATGAACTCAACAGAAGATTTGATCTGTCAGAAGAAAGTCAGCGAGCTTAAAGATAGATTCATAGAAATTACAAATCTGAAGACTATAGAAAAGATGGAAGAAAAATGAACAGAATCTCAGAGACTTATACGGGATCACTTGAAACAGTCTCTCCTACATGAAACTGAAATCCCAGAAGGAGAGGAAGGCAAAAGCAGCAAAACATGTGTTTGAATGAATAATGGGAACGCTGACTACTAAGATGTTTTACTGCTTGGTTTCCTACCGATGCTCCATACATCACGAGATCTTTTCATTCTGACTTGCAGAAGCAAGAACATTTCCCAGTCCTAGATGAGGTCCAGGAATTGTTCTGCCTGCTCCGTTCTAGTACATGTTTCCCTGACCTCAGGTTATTTCCTCTCACTCCCATTTATGTCTAATGTTTCATTATTGGAATGCTGAGCATGTGGGAAGTTATTTATATCCTACTGCTTAGTGTCATTGCCAAGGTCTGATTTTTGAAATTCAAAAAATTGCAAGCTCAGTCAGAAATGGGTTAAATAGATCATTCTGCAGAACGCTGGAGCTCTCCTGTATAGCTCCCGCCTCCACAGTACTCTGCTGCCTTGTTTTCCCCTAACACCAATTTGCTTTCTTCATTACCACTGGATTTTGTTTGAGATTCAGTTTTCAGTGCTGCTGCCTGAAAACTCCCTTCAGGGGGTAAACTGATGCAATCACAGAGCTCACCTTGTTTGTTTTTCTTCATTCACACATTACAGTTCTGCTCTGCCTATTGTCCAATTTCCAAAAACCATTGTTTCATGTATTTTTTTATTGAGTTGTTAAGACAGAAGAGTACATTTGCTGTCTGTTCTAACATCTTGGCTAGAAGCAGGAGTTTCAGGTCTTTTGCTTTTAAAAAATACTTTTATAATCTATTTTAAATTTTGGGGTATTTTATGATTATTTTAAATGCACAGTAAATAATATGTAAGTTGGGTTTTTTTTTTTGATACTTTTTCTCCATTGAAAGTACTATTCATTTATTTTTCTACAAATTTCTGCTTTAATAAGGACTTGTTTACTTCGTGGGGAAAAAGTCCTAAACATCAGGCTGTTCATAAAAATACCCACAGTATGAACTTTAGAAAACAAATCTTAAGACTATTAGACTAATTTTTTTTTAGAGGATGCATTTGACATGCCAACTCTCATTCACAAAAATACACTGTTACATTTGTTTGCACCGCCCCACACAGCGCACTTAGGTGGGGTATACCCCGCATGCTACTTACTCAAAGTTGTTCTCCTGTGCTGCTGAACTAAATGAGATTTCCTTTGCAGTTAGGGAAGCAACTACTGAACTCAGGTATGAATGAAAACAGCTGTATTCCCTGCATAACAAGATACTATTTTGGAGACAGTTGATAAAAATCATACATCCTTTTTATTGATAAATCATAAAGAGATATCAAAATTAAAAGAAAAAATGACAGGGTAAGACTTTACAAAACTACTAGGAGCTTTAAAGGAAGTGATAGTGAGACTAGGCTTGGGACAATGAACTCGGGAAGGACAAGGATGGGAAGAACAGTGAGCATGTGCTGAAGATACTAGGGGAGAGGATCAGGTGAGCAAATTGATCTTAGGTGCCTAAGTAAAGAAATAATAGGATAGGATTTCTAAACCCCATCATGTGCTTCAGCTGGGTGTGGTGCCTCATGTCTGTAATCCCAGCACTTTGGGAGGCCAAGGTGGGTAGATCCCCTGAGGTCAGGAGTTTGAGACCAGCCTGAATAACATGACGAAATCCTGTCTCTACTAAAAAACATACAAAAGTTAGCTGGGCATGGTGGCACGTGTCTTTAATCCCAGCTGCTCGGGAGACCGAGGCAGGAGAATTGCTTGAACCTGGGAGGCAAAGGTTGCAGTGAGCTGAGATTGCACCTGGGTGATAGAGCAAGACTCTGTCCCAAAAACCCAAAAAAGTCATTCTTGCCGTTGGTGCTGTCTCTGTCGCCATCCTCCCCTTCCTCAGCCTCTTTTTCGTCACCCTTGATTATCTCCAGTTGGTCCCCACTGTCTTGAGTATCATCGTCATCCGGCAGGTCTTCTTCCTCAACAGAGCCATCTGTAGCCCCTCAGACTCTGTGTTCACGTTACTCTCACCTTACTTCATGGAGCTGCTGCTCTACCTGTCATCTGACTTCACATTCTTCATCCCTACTCCTTGTTTGCTCTCCTCCTTTTCAATTTTTTCCAGATTTTTAGTAGAGAATCCACTTTTTGTTTTATCTTGGTCAGTTTCTTCTTAATGGCTTGAAGGTCATCTCCTTTCAGTTGGGAAGCTCCTCACTGCTCACTCTTAGAATTGAAGTCACTTTTGCCCCTTTGTGAGGTATTTCCTGATAACATGCTGGAGTTTTGTGGGCATTATGGCCCAAGCGCTAGGAGGAGGAGGAGGAGGAGGAGGAGGAGGAGGAGGAGGAGGAGGAGGAGAGGCATATGTTGGATCACTGTGCATCCTGTCATAATAATCCCATTGAAAGCCACAGTCCAAGTCAAAAGAGAAGCCATACGTCGCTGCAGATCATCTCACACTGGCTTTTCCTCAGGTCACTTCAGCTCTGCAGCCAGATCAGTATCTAAAACTTGGCCGGCAATCATTCTGCCATCCTCTCCTGCCACAGAAGCCTGCATATTTCTCTCATGAACATAGTAAATGGAGGCAAAGCCCTTATGAACAGAGCAACCCACAATTTTGCCATACTTTGAAAAGATTGCTTCCACATCAGACTTCTTGACCACAAGAGTGTTGAGGTTCCCAATAATACTCTGGGGTTCATAGAGTGAGGACCTGACTTGTGAGTAACATTGCTTGCTATTGTGTTTGATGGGAAGGTTTCTCACAAAGTCAGAAACAGGAGTGGGGAGGGAGTTTCTGTGTCTCTAACTCCCGGGTTCCATGTGGAAAAGCCAACTGCTGCTTGAGGTCAGCAACATGGTCACAACTACTCAGCCTTCATCTCAAAGTATTATTTATAAGATTCAACTGTGTTGGTCTAACTACAATTCATTCATTTCACTGCTGTATAATCTTCCATTGTGTGAATATACCAACACTTATCCTTTCTTTTGTCCATGTTTGGCTAATTTTAATTTTGTGCTATCACAAAGATTAGTGGTATAAGGAGTATTATATATATGTCTCCTAGTAGGCATATGTAAGAATTTTTCTAGGTTAAATTCCATGAGTGAAATTACTGGGTTTTAGGGTAGACAATGTCCATTTTTTAGTATAATGCCCCCTCTTTTCATTTTTCAATCTACTAGCCTACTTTTACTTTCTCAATCTCTTCCTTTACTGGCTCAGGACCTGTGCACAAACCATTTCCTTTACTTAAAACACTTTTTTCACTTGCCATTTACAAAGCTTGTCTTTGGCATTCTTTAGATATCAGCCTAATATCGTATCCACAGAGAGGCCTTCTCTACCTACCCATCTTAAAAGCAGATTGCCTCACTTTATTCTTCATCATAGCGCCCTGTTCATTTACAGCCTCTGTCTCTCGCCAGGCTCTAAGGTTCGCGAGTGTAGGGACAGTGGCTATCATGTTGCACATTGTTTATCTAGTGCCTAGCTCGATGCCTGGGATGCAGTAGGCAATTAAGAATATGTTTTCTGAATGAATGAATACATAAGCAAACTAATAAAAGACATTATCGTCATTTTACAAATAAGGATATTGAGGTTCAGGAAGGGTTGTATAACATAGCAACATGATACAGGTAGAAGCCGAAGAAGCCTGGATTTGAATATAGGTTCTGTTTTTCTAGGCTTTGGATAATATAATTAAAGTAACAGAACTTTCCAATAGTTATAAAGGTGATCTCTCTGTTAGTTTCTGGAACCCCTTCAGCATCTTGAGTTCCTGGCCTTTAGGGAAATTTCTTAAGCAGAAGTTAACTAGAATTCATCCTTAGGCTATTGGCCATCTCTTATTCTAGCATGCTAAACACAGGTATTTTATAGACTGTTGCTATATCACAGTAAGGTTTCTATGCAAGATGGGGAAGGATAATACTTGGATATATTCCACAAATTAAACTTGGACTGTTCCACAGACTTAGTATCAATCTTATCTGTGCCTTAAACATAAACTAGAATCAGATATCATGAGTTCTTTGAGTATAGGAACCACATTCTTACATCTTAATGTCCCAAATGTCTAACAAGAGTATTTAACTTACAGCAGGGAATCAACACCTATAAGATGAGTGAAAAGTAGCAGAAGCTGAGTTATGAGGGGGAACGCCATTTCACCTTAAAGGTAAAATCATGCAAATGAGATTATATGCACATGTATTTTATGTAATATATAAAAATACATACATAGATATGTGAATGAAGTAAAATGAGAGAATAGCATATTTTGAAGAACTCTTTCAGAAATGAGCATTATAAGTTACAGAAAAGTTACACAACAAACCAGCTGTTCTGGGCATGACGCATATTAGAGTCATGGAATTATTGGTAGAATTCTCCTATAAAGTAGAAATACATGCAACCACATACTACACACACACTCACACACACAATCCAAAAAGAATTCTAGCAAATACAATGTGGTAGAGACATGAAAGCACAACTAAAACCTAAGTGATAATATGTACCATCATGTTAGCTGTTATAGAAGGCTATGTGGCGTGGTTAAAGATAGGGGGATGAGCATCAAACCTTGGTTCAAACCCGGCTGTGACATTTAGTACTATAAGAACTTGGCAAGTTACAACTCTGAGCTTCAGTTTTCTCATCTGTAAAGTAAGGACAGTAACACCTACTTCACATATTTCTCAGGAAGGTCAAATGAGACAACAGGAATGTTTAAAATTGTTGTTGGCACATGTTAGGTGCTAAGGAAATGAGTGTGTTACTATTGTCATCCTTTTCATCATCAGTATTATCATCGTACTGGCAATTTGAGCAGCACATTCTATTGGTCATCTCATGGAAATAGAGATCTATCATGTCTGTGATAGTACAGAAAGTATTTATTCCATATCCTTGCCATAGCTTCCTTTTTCTACTCAAACAATAGACCATTGTAAAGTACTTGGCCAACTTGATTGATTTGTTATGGTAACAGTTAATGACAGATACATTGGAAATATAAATAATATGAATGCCCATTCCAGGGGAGGGATACTAAGTCCTCACGATCATGGGGCACAGAAGCTCTTGATAACAATTAGAAGAAACAAACAAACACAAAGGTTTGAGAGTGGGAGAAGCACTCTCTTGCACAGTAGAGAACAGACCTACAGCTGAATCGTTGAAGCCAGATACCTTTGTGAGCAGCAGTTTCTTGATTTATAAATTGGGGACATACTGGCCTGTTAAGATTTCTGTGAAGACTAAATCATATAATCTCTGCTAAATTACCTAGTAGAGCACCCAGCACAAAGTGATACTAAAAAAATAAAAATAAAAATAAAAAAATTCAAAACCAAAACAACAAAACAGTGGTCTCCTCTTTCCTTCCCAAACTTCTTGAGTATTCTAAAGCTTCTAAAAGGAAGCTAAAAAAAATCCTTTTTGAGAGTAAGAGGCAGCCGGGTGGGAGTGGGAGAGTCTTGCTGGAGGACTTAGAAGTCTTCCTGTTTTTACAAAGGCGTGAATCAAGAAAACAATAAATAACGGAGCAGCAAAGGAAGAGGAATTACTGAGTGCCCTCTCTTTGATTTTTCTTTGATTTCCACATCTTGTCCTCCTAACATACCTTCTTCTTAGGGTTGCATTGTAGCCTAGATGCTTTTAGAACAAATTGTTCAGATAATACAACCATGCAAATTAAGAATTAAGTATCAGAAGTAATGATAAAGATATCACATTGGCATACATTTTTAGTGGTTATGCATTTTTTAAGGACTAATAAGTTCTGTGAAGCTTCATTTCTTCTTTCGACTCAGAATTATTAAAGATCAACTGTCTGTTAGAAACTGTGCTAGATGTTAGCAATACAGAAAAAAACAGTCAGTTCAAGTTGTTTGCATTCCACATTCTTTCTTCCCAATCCCACAAATGTGTGACTGCAAGAAAGAATATTTGCACAAAGACGAAACTCATCCTGATCTATGACCATTGTCAGCCTTTATAATGAAAGGAAGTCAAAGGGGGATAATGCCAGAAAGCTACAAAGGCAAAGCAGATAGACCCATAAAGAAGAGGGAAGTAATTAATCGATGCAGTAGTTTCAGTATCTCTGTCGATTCTTTTAATCATTTTTAGGCAGTATCTGAAAAGTCTGCTTTCAGTCTTTTTATTTATAAAAATTAAATCAGAAAGATTAATTACTTCAGTTTTGTTTTTGGTACACAAAAAGAACACAAGGCTGGATGTCGTGGCTCATGCCTGTAATCCCAGCACTTTGGGAGGCCGAAGTGGATGGATCACTTGAGGTCAAGAGTTCAAGACCAGCCTGGTAGTGAAACCCCATCTCTACTAAAAATACAAAAAAATTAACTGGGTGTGGTGGCTCATGCCTATAATTCCAGCTACTCTGAAAGCTGAGTAAGGAGAATTGCTTGAACCCGGCAGGCAGAGGTTGCAGTGAGCCGAGATCAGGCCACTGCACTCCCATCTAAGCGATAGAGTGAGAATCTGTCTAAAAAAAAAAAAAAAAAAAAAAAAGAATGAAAGAGTTGGTTGACTTGAGTATCTTGAGATACGTAATTTTCTTACATGTTGTATACTAGTTTCATGCATAGATTCCCACTGAATTTTCTTATATTAAAATTCTCTTTGTTCCATCTTTTGTAGTTATTTTAAATTAACTTTTCGTCACTATATTATTTGCATTGTTTTATGCTACTCTAAGAGCCGTTGGAATCAAGGGAAAATAAATAGAAATATGCCTTTGGCCATTACACTAAATGTGTTGAGGAAACAACCTCTCTTTGTGTGTTCTTTCAGAAGCACAGATTCTCACAAGATTCTTTTACCAGTGACAGTTAAAATATAATAATGGTGGTAACAAATGCCAAATTTCTAGGGTTTTAATTTATTTTCTGAATAAGGATAATAAGTCTGAGTATTTATTTGCCATAGTAACCTACATTTCAGAGCACTTCCCACCTAGTTACAAATAAAATATCTATTAGTAATATTTATGAAAATATATATTAATATATTTACATCTAAAAAACATTGCAATTCCTTTATTCCAATCATTTTCTCACTATATGTAATCAGCAGGAGGGTTAGAGGTTCAAACAGCCCCCTGGAAGTCTTCCTTTTGGGATATCTGCAGCTCATAGCGTGAAACAATATAGCTGCTTAAATTATTAATACCACTTTAATCCTCCGATTAAAACTGTAGTGTGAAGCAGACTGTTTTCCTATGTAAGCCACACCATGGGAGCATGTTAAGCACCTTTAGATGTTATTCTAATTC
This sequence comes from Saimiri boliviensis, assembly GCF_048565385.1. Taxonomy (NCBI): domain Eukaryota; kingdom Metazoa; phylum Chordata; class Mammalia; order Primates; family Cebidae; genus Saimiri; species Saimiri boliviensis. The sequence goes on from NC_133459.1 coordinate 65,977,068, forward strand.
TTTCTGCACTTAGCACAGAGCTTCTCAGCACGACAAGCTCCATTATACATGGTTTATTTGCTGGGTTCAGATCATTTGAGTGCTATTTGATACACTAAATCATTAATAGGTAAAACGGGATTCATAATTCAACAAACATTTATGGAGAACCTACTATGTAATATGATCACGTCACTCCCATGCTTAAAATCTTTCAGTAATTCCCTATGGCTTTCAGGAGAAAATCCAAGCTTCTTAATACAGAGTAAGAGGCCCTACATAATCCATCATAATGGCAGATAGATGACATGCAGGCTCCCATGCTCCCACAACAAAGGGAATCAATGTATCCTATCACTGTCTCCCGCTGAGACTGACCATGGCTTCAGAATCCTTCACAACACAACATTCTAGGCAGCCACCACCAATAGACCAGAGCAAAAATCTATTTTCTAGTCCTTCCTGATGATCTCGCATTCCAGAACTTCACCAAACACCATTTGCTCCAGTCACATAGAATGACATGTGTTTCCTAAACATGCAAGACTCTTTACACTTATGTGTCTTTGCATATGTTCTCTCTTCCCAGAATAATCTTCTTCCTTTTCCATGTTTAGGTAACTCCCACTCATCCTGCATAATTCAGATGAAGCTTCAACTTCTCAGTCTGATACCAATACTTTTCTTCTGTGCTCTTGAAGTAACTGACACTTAGCATTTTTTTTGGTTTGTTTTTCTTTGTTTGTTTTTTGTTTTTTACTGGATCATGATTATTAGTGGCTCATCCCTCTTCTAGAATAAAGTTAAATTCTTTGAGAGTAAAGGATATGTCTTATTTTACTTTGTGTCTCAGGAAGCCACCACAGAGCCTGGCATACAGTAGGTATTTAATAAATGTCTAAGAATAAAGGTTCTGGGAACACTAAAAAGAATAATACATAAGAACAGGTACATTTATTCAATATTTATTATGAGCCAGGCATTGCTCTGAGCATTTTAAATGTATTATCTTATTCAAAAGAATAATACATAAGAACAGGTACATTTATTCAATATTTATTATGAGCCAGGCATTGCTGTAAGCATTTTACATGTATTATCTTATTCAAACAGTACCAACCCTTCAAGGTAGACTCTGTGCTTGGAAGTACTATAATAGATATAGGTTCAATTTAGAGGGGTGGGATAGAGAAATCACATAGTGATTAATGTGGTAGGGAGTGGAGGGACAAATGATCAGGGAAGTTTTCACTAAAGAAGTGGACTTCAAATTAGGTTTGGAAGACAAAGAAGAGCACAGAAAATAGAGTGAAGGGAAAGATAGGCTAGGCAGACAGAGGAGTGAAACAACACACAGAGGCGTGAACCAAGATGACGTCTGGGCAGCAGGGCTAGCTACGTAATCTGCAGGACCCCGTGCAAAATGAAGATGTGGAAAGAGAGAACATATGCAAAGGCATATAAGTGAGACGGGGTCTCACTGTGTTGACCAGGCTGATCTCAAAATCCTCATCTCAAGCAATCCTTCCATCTCAGCCTCTTACAGTGCCGGGATTATAGGCGTGAGCCACCACGCCTGGCCAGCATGAAGATGTGAGTTTTTTGTGTGTGAAAGAATTCGTTCAGAGTAGTTATAATAGAGCATTCAATGAAATGGAGCCCTTCCAAGCTCAGGGCTCTGTCAAACAGCATAGGTTGCACATCCATGAAGCCAGACGTGCTGGGCACCACAAATGCTTCAGTATTGCTGGAACAAGAAGTACCTGGAGAATCAGTACTTTATGAGCAGGAAATGGCACCCATGAGGTCAGCAAAGGCCAGATTATATGCTATGCTAAGTAGCCTGGACTTCGTCCCATAGTTAACAAGAAGCCATAGAAAGGATCTCAGCTGTGATGTAACATGATAGGATAAAGTTGTAGTAAGATACTTCTGGCAGCCCTACAGAAAGTAGACTGGTGCGTAAGAGAGGAAAACAAGGGAACAGCATGGCAGCAGTGGCCATCGTATGGGCCAGAGAGGCTCAAGCCTTGAACTTGATCTTTTCATGAGGGGATATCCAAGAAAATCAGTCTGAGAAATAAATGGAAGGTATGGCTTGCCGGCATTGACACTCAAGATGCACATGAGGGAAGAGGAATAAATTAAAGGCCCAACCAGGGGTGGGGCAGTCAGGAGAAAATGTTACCATTTTGCTTCAACCTGCCAGATAAATTTAAAGCAATGCTTGGTATAATGATTTAGCATCATTTATGTCAGTGACATTCCAAGCCTAGAGAAGGCTAATGTACAAACTGCAAGGAATGAAGCCATTGTGCAGATTTCCATTTCTGTAACTTCCACAAGCAAAGAGGCACATGAAGAGTCTAGTTATTTGTTTCTTGATCTATTCCCAATGAACAGTGGCTTTCGGGTCACTTGAGTTTTTCCTGTGCAATAAAAAGAGATGATCCTTATGCCATTTCAGTGGGATTTTTCAGCTACCAACCTATTGCCAGAAAGTTTTTTGAGTTCTCTTTGGTTTACTTGCACTATTTGAATGTGATCTCCAATATAATAAGGATAAGATTAAATAACACATTAGTTCTCTGGAAGTTCAATGTAAATATACCAATACTGGCTTCATTTATACAAAGACAGTAAATACCCAGATCCCTGAAGGCTGACAAAAGTTCACACAACAAAATTACCTGTTCTTCACCCTCTAATGGTACATTTTTCTGTTCAGTTGTTGAAGATTCAGTCCATTTGTGGAAACTGTCCTAATCATGCTAACTTCCCTTTCACCTCTTTGCTCATAAAACTTAGAGAGCTAGAATATCAACATACACAAATTTAAATAGTCAAAGTATAGATCTGCTTAGGACTCATAATCCTCTTCATTAAATAATAATTTTTAAAAATGGGAACATAGTGGATTATTTTTCTGGTTCCAGGGATAACTGATGTTTTTTCAAACTTTTCTTTAGTGTTCTAATTGTTCCTAAAGAAGTCAGCAGTCATCTAACAATATGCTAACAATTGGGTAGCTTGGTGTAGCTGAAAGATCATGAGCTTTCAGATCAGATGGATGAAGGTTGGTACAGGTGTGGACAGGTTATTGAACTTCTCTCACCTTCAGTTATTATCCTGGGTATCAACTGGGATTTTTATCTGCATTGTAAGGTAAGCAGAGGAGTGAGTGAGCTCAAAGATATGTAAAATGGTTGTTCCCAAGCAGGTCTTCAATAAAGTCAGGTTCCTGGGTAGCCTGTGTGTGTTCGGTAAGCAAAATTAAATGATGCTTAATACCTTTATAGATTTTCCCTCAATTTTAATTGGTTGGTTAGCTTCTGAGGGTGAGTTTCTTCCCTTTGGGTATAACCAAGTGGGAAGATCCTTCATGATCTCAGCTTCAGAACATCAAGTCCCTTAGCCTGAAATCAGCTCTCCCAGGGTCAGAACCTGAGACGGCAACACCAGCATTGGGAAACTCAGAATCTTCTTACAAACAAATGGGAGCTCTTATATTTCCTTCTTTCCACAAAATGCTTTTAGCTCTCATATTTACTGCTTCGGTAATTTCCTCAGAAGTCTCTCCCGACCACCCTGACCTCCTCACTTGATCAGATCCTGTGCTATAAACTCTTATAGCAACCTGTAATTGTTTCTTTGTAGAACTTACCACAATTACAATTGAGCAATTAATTCTGAAATCAGTTGCTTCAAGTACATCTCAATGTTAATTCCACTGGAAATCTGTCTTGTTCAGTACTGTAGACCCAGTATCTGGTGGGTGCACTCCCTTGCACGTACTAGGTGCTTAACAACTATGTATGACACAATGAATGAATGGATGCTGGGCCCTTGTTAACTGATTTGGATAAACACATACATTATTCATACGCATAGTGATTTGGGTTACATTGCTTGATTCACTTGTGTAGTCTTGAAACTAAGGATTAGTCTTCATCTACTAATGAAGTAGTGATTGGTAATCAGTATACTTATTGAATAGTTTTGATTACAGGGGAATGGATTTATACTGGTCCAGCTATACTCTCTCCCTTAAAAATTATTGTGTCCAATGGTATACACTTATAATTTGGTGAGACAAATGGAACTGGGCAAGTACAAAAGGGAACAGAGTTAAGAGAAACACCTCTCAAATCCACTGACTAAGCTGAGTATGCCTGAGAGTGGTTTTCTGAGTCTAGGACTCTCTGCAATGGCGCCAACAAGTGGGTGGTGGGGAAAAGCAGCTAATCCTGAGAAACTGCCATGTGGAAGACACCTAATCCACGGACATTGATGTATCCCCGAATTGTAGTTGAAGAAATGGAGGCTGATGAATGTTAAGTAAACTTTTCAAGATCATAGAGCTATGATTCAAAATAAAGACAACCAATAGGTAAAGAGTACCAAAAAATACTGGAAAAGGGCTCGAATAAAGGGAAACTGAGAGCAATAGGGTACGTCTAGCTGGCAAAGGCATAAGGGCAGCCTCCTTTCACCAAAAAATTACAATTGTAACAACTGGCTCTGTGACTCATCCTTATATCCCTCACATCCATTCCATTCCTCTTAAAAGCCAAACAGTCCACGTATGTAAGGGTTTGGGAGATGGGAAAAAGGCATCTCCACTTTAGAGCCACCATCATCAGTAATCACCTTAGTAGGGATGAGTTATCAGATACCTGAAAAGGATATGAGGGTTGGTGGAATAAAGGGAGGAACATGGGCAAGAGGAAGAAAAGGTCATCAGAAGAACAGGTGATGGGCACCAAATAAAAATCCTTTCAAGTCACCATTTTGCCCTGCACCGGCATTGTAAATCATTGCCTTTGCCCCAGGGTATGCAATGGATACATTATAGATCCATAGTTTGAACCATGGCCAATAGATGTCTGAACCTCACCATAGTTGATTCATCATCTTGGCTTCCATTGCATAATGATCTGGAAGAAAAAACTTAAATGATTCTATCATTAACCAAGTTGCTTATCCCAGAATCTGAAGTCACTTTTGATACCTCTTCTCGTTTATGTATCACAGCCAATCATTTGCCAAGGCTCAGTCCTACTTCGGTATATGTTTGCAGGGTCACCACGTGTCTTCCTCTTTAACGCCTTCCAGTGCCATTCTATCAGTCTCTAAAACACTTTTAATACAGTATCAGTCTTCCACCCAATTGTAAACTCCATGAGGTTAGGAACCATGTCTATAATTTTACCGGTATATCTCCAGGGCTTAGCACAATCCATGGCATCCAGTAGGAGCTCAATAAATATTACTGGAAGAGTAAGTAAATATTTGTTGACTGAGTAACTGAATAAATAATACCCTTTTATTCAGTCCACAAAAATTTAGTGAGTCAATACCCTCTGCCAGGCAATGTGTAAGGTACTTAGGATACAGTCAGTAAGATCAACATAGTCCCTGAACTTTTAGAGCTAGTAAATGTTTCACCTTTTCTACTGGACTGAAATAACAGATCTAAGCTCTTATAAAATCTTACCTGATTATCTGGCTCTTCTCTGAGTTCACTTGAGCTACATAATTTAACCCTTAAATGCTCTGTGCTAAGCTCTCTGTGATTTTTCTCATTTCCTTACCAAAAAGGTAAGATTCTTGAAGGCAGAGAACTGTTTCAATTTTTGTGTGTATCTGTCCTATCTCAGTCTACACAGAAGCTTCTTTTAAGAGACTCAAAGAATGAAACTCTCTGAACTAATGTAAACTTTATATATCTTGATTAGGGATATATCGCTATTGGGGTTATGTCCTGATTGGGCTTTATATCTTGATTGGGTTACACAAGAATATACATTTATCGAAACCCATCAGATTATACCCTTATGATCTGTTTGTTTCACTGAAGATAAATGTTACCTCAGTGGAACATGTATTTAAAGTAACACACTCTTATTACATAAAAATCACCAAATAAAAGTAAGCAAAAATGAAAAAATAAAAATTACCAGTGATCTCATCACTCTAGGAGGAACACTGAGACTAGATGTGGTGACTCATGCCTGTAATCCCAGCACTTTGGGAGGCCAAGGCAGGACGATTGCTTGAACCCAGGAGTTTGAGACCAGCCTGAGCAACATATTGAGACCCCATCTCTACAAAAAAATAAAAGAATTAGCTAAGTGCGCGCCTGTATCTCCGTGACTCACGAGGCTGAGGTAGAAGGATTGTTGTGCCTGGGAGGTGAGGCTGCGGTATGAGCTTATACACAGCATGATTGCACCACTGTACTCCAGTGTGGGTGACAGAGAAAGACTTTGTCAAGAAGGAAGGAAGGAAGGAAGGAAGGAAGGAAGGAGAAAAAGAAAAAGAAAGAAAAGAAGGAAGGAAGGAAAGGGCAAAAAGAAAAAAGAAAAAAAGGAACATTGCTTACATTTTGAGGTATAGCCATCCAAATTTTTTTTTTTGCACATGCATACACACACTATGGATTCATATAGAATGAAGTGCCTTCTAATTTTTTTTTATAAACAGTATACTGAGAACATACATAAAAGGTCCTTTATAATTAACTCTTGAAGGATTAATTTGCTACACTGTATAAAAATCAGAATTCTAAATTTCTTTTCAAAACTTGGAGTCTACAATATTTCATCATCATTACCATCAACACTTGTTGAATATCAAATGTTATCCCTAAAGAGTTTTATTGGCCAAGAATGATCTTCAGACTGGTGCTAAGGTTGCTAAATCTTAACTGCTAGATGATCACTAACAGGAAATCTTGAAGCTGGTACCAGATTTATAGTCAGCTTCAACTAACAACATTCTAGTGTTCTTAGTGACTAAGAACAACAAGCATCACCTCAGAATTTATCCTTCTGTTCCCCTCACATTATTAAGCTATTGTAAGATCCAATTGATGACATGTTACTATGATATTTATTGTTTAATTTGGGTGGATTCTAATTTAATACAGGGACCCACATAATTGTATGGCTAGACTGTTGTGATCTACATCCTCATAAAATTTACCACAATATGAGCTCATACACGCAAATCTCACATTTATATCAGCAGTTCAAGCCACATCAAACTTAAGACATAATATTTGAAGTCAGCAAAGCCACAGCCCACCTCTAACACTTCCTAAAAAATTCATTGCTAAATCTAGTTCACCATGAAGACGGCATATGGGTAAATATTCTAGTGAGTCCTTTGCTGGTTTCCTGATGGTGCTACATAGACAGGCGGGAGAATTATTTGGAACTACCCAGAAAACGAGAAGAGCAAGGACTAGAAGCAAAGATTTGTGAGAAAGGGAAATGTCTTTTGCTTTACACTTTTTGGCAAATGATAAAAGGCAGCTTTAGTGACAGCAGCCAGATGGAGATCAAATGACAACTGTGAGTTCATAATGGTCTCCAGCATTCTGGCAAGCACAGGGGCAGTAGGGGAAGTGGGAGGGGTCAGCTTTCCTGGTACTACAAGTCAATCTGGTGCACATCAGTGTTATCTGACGTCAGCTAAAACCAGTTCTGAGGCACTACATCGGGACCAGCTGCTAGATACTGAAAGCACCCTGGCCTGCCTCTGTGCACTCCCTGAACTCCTCCTGCTCATAACATTTACAGGGCACTACCAGTTAATTTATGTTCCCTACACTGGGGAGGATACAGATGTCAAGGCTGCAGTTGCTGATTTGAAAGGAGCTCGCAAATACAGGAAGCTCTCGGAGGATAAAAGAAAAACAGAGTATTTTACAGTGCACTTGAGAAACTCATTGTTCTGTATTAAAAAAAAACACACACACAAGAGTTTGAATAACATCAAGCCTGTTCCTTAGCATGCACAGAAACACATAATTCACGTTATCAAAACTGCCCAAAAAGGTCGGTTGTGGTGGCTCACACCTGTAATCCCAGCACTTTGGGAGGCTGAGATGGGTGGATCACTTGAGGCCAAAAGTTCAAGACAGGCCTGGTCAACATGGTGAAACCTTGTCTCTACTAAAAATACAAAAATTAGCCAGGTGTGGTGGCACAGGCCTGTAGTACCAGCTACTCTGGAGGCTGAGGCATGAGAGTCGCTTGAGCCCAGGAGGCAGAGGTGGCAGTGAATTGAGGTTGCAGTGAATTGAGGTTGCAGTGAGCCGAGATCATGCCACTGCATTCCAGCCTGGGCAACAGAGCGAGACCCTATCTCAAACAAAGAAACAAAAACCAGCCAAATAAAAAACGGCCTAGAGATCTAAAATGCACTGACAGGGGAACCTTGGTTCATCTGAGTTTAGAAAGGGAACACGTATATTGGATTCATCTGTGGCTTGCATCAAAATTCAGGGGGAATTTTCACAGCAGAAGGTAAGGACCAGGAAGAGCAGTCAGTACTTTTGCCATTAGCAATGATGCCTCAAATATTAGAGAAAATAGAAATAAATACAATATTTTACTTAGATGAAGGAATTAAGAACAAAGAAAATTAGAAAGGACATTGGAAAATGGGTGCCATCTAATTAAGATTCATGATGTCCTGCTACATGCTATGCACTCGAAGTGCTATACGTATTTTGTCTCATTTAATTTTCATGATAAACTTAAGAGCTAGCTTTTGTCAGAAAAGAGGCAAAAGAGATTAAGCGACTTGCCCAAGCCTGATTCCAGAGTCTGCATGCTGAACAGTATGCTCAGATGCCACGTGAACAACAGCTGCTCTAGAGGAGCATAATGTATGGTTAAGAATGTGAAATCTGCAATCCCACCGATGTGCATTTGCATCTTGCCTTGGCCATTTAGCTATGGGTCTTTTGAGTTCGTAACTAGCTTAACCTCTCCAGGAAGCTACAGCTTACTTAGTAAAACCAAGATAATAGTATCTGTCTCATAGATTATTGTGAGGGCTTAGTGACATCATGTAAATAAAAATTTTACCATAGTGCCAAGCATGGTAAGCATTTAACAAATTAGTATTTTTTCTTCTTTTTATATTTTAAAAATTTATTTTAATTTTTTTAGAGATGGAGGTCTCACTGTGTTGCCTAGGCTGGTCTTGAACTCCTGGTTTACATGATGTCATGGTCTCAAGTGATCCTCCCTCCTCAGCCCCCTGAGTAGCTGGGATTATAGTCGAAAATCAACATGCCCAGCACAAATTAATATTCTTATTAATAAATAAGGCCTAGGGGAGGATCACTTGAGCCTGGGAGGTGGAGGCTGCAGTGAACCAAGATTGCACCGCTGCACTCCAGCCTGGGTGACAGAGCAAGACCCTACCTAAAACAAATAAACAAACAAAAATAAGGTCTAGTCAGGGTAGGGGAGGAAATGTCTTTAAAGGAGCTGGCAGTCCTTGAATCTATTACAGTGTTGTGGACAGCACAACTTTGAATTTTCTAAACATCTCAGGAAGCCAACTCACTGCTGCACACAGATTTTATGAGAAAATTTTCTAAAGGGATGCACGTAAGTTGAAGTTCTGACAGCTCTGGTTTTTGGAAATGATGCTAAGTGTCTTTTCATTAATTAAAACTTGGAGAAGAATGAAGGGAAACGCCCACATCATAGATGACAACCTGAGAAAAAGTAAATTGCAGAGCACTGTACAAACCCAGTGTTTAAGGACGCCTCATGGCTAGAACCAAAGAAATTAGGGTGTACATTGTGGTTAGATTTAAGGTGAATACAGCTTCGGGATCACAGATGGATGTGTTTTGAGAGTTTACATAAAAGATAAAAATCCAAACTTATAAAATGGAGTAGAGGGTCCAGTTGCTAGGGATAATTAGGGACATGCCAAATTAACCAAACTTAATTCAGATGGTCATTAAACAATGACCCCCACCTGGTTTTCGGCCGTTTTACCATCTGTTGCAGCTCTTTCTCCTCAGATGGGAGAGTTCTCGCTGGCTCCCAGGTGTGACCTGTTTATTAAGACGCAATGCCAAATCGTACTCCATAGTATTTGGTAATCAGGCAATAAATAAGGGTTAATAAGGCAAGTTGTAACGTAACTCCAACTAACCTATGAAAATAGATTGAAATTTTTGAAAATTGATATCAAAGCAGAGGAACATGAATGTTTTTTAAAATTCTTTAGACACATTATCCGGTGATTGAATTTTTAAGGCCCAGAAAAATAACTTCTTTCTGTGGTAAAGTAAGGTATTTGAGGTTTTTCAGTGACTGCAGAAAAGTATAGAGCAATTATAGAATAACAAAAGTATTAAGTAAAAAATGTTAGAGCTGGAAGGGTCTTAGAGAACAAGACGTTTCCCATTGTGACCAATATGCACATCTCAGGGGCTACGGGGTGCGTTGTGGGAGGGGAGTGAGAGGGATACTAAACTTGCCAATGATCCCTGACCTTCTCCCCCACTGCCATCTGGGTACAGCAGCCACAGCACTTCCACTTTTATCCATCTAAATGTGGGAATTTTGCCTGCTATGACTTTTGGGGAAAGGGAGTTCTTTTCAAAATTGAAAAGAGTTCACAAATATTTGTCAAATGAGGAAACTGAGGAATGGAGAGGGTCAACAACAACCTGCCAAAGATGATCTCATTCAAGCCACATTCTTGGAGGGACATCAAGTTAGATTTATCATTGTTGACTATGTATGCAAAATAGCCACATAGGTCTTAATTTTACAGCATCGTTTCAAAACTTCCATAAATGCAGACCAGATATACGACATAAACAGATAAGCCTATAAACAGGCCTTCTTGTATTTGATGGTGATGCTTTCCTAAAATAGGGAGGACGGCCTGCCAAGAGGGAGTCTCCAGCTGAGAAAGCAAAATCTCAGACACATTTCTGCTTAGTGGACAGTGATACTAATAAGATGATTTTCCCCTCCTGTATCTTAAGGGGATGAGCTGGAACATATGGCAAAAATCCTTACAGGTCAACAACAGAATGTTAAACACAATCCATCACTTTGCCACAAACTGATATGCTCCGCAAAGCAATGAAGTAAAGTGTTCATAATGGACAGCCAGATAGCAGGCTGTTCACTGCATTTTTTGGTTACTAAAAATGAGGCCACTTTGGATTTTTACAATACAAAGTCACATGGGAGGCAGAAAGACTACTGTCACACAAGGATGGCTGTGGCCCACCTCTAAGACCAGCTATACAGAAATGAGCACTCCAAAGACCCTTTTCAAAAGATCACAGTCTTACAGAGCTTGATCTTAAATGATCTTGTTTTAATATTTAATATCTTTCAGACCTCGAGACTGACATTTTATTGCCAAAATGAGGACCAAACAGAAATATAAGAATGCATATTATTCACAGAACAAAAAAAGAGTCTTATAAGCAATTTCAAAGAATAAGTTTTACTGGCAGAAATTTCCAGTTAGTCAAGATTAAATACTTACAAGCACTGAAGCCAGAGAGAGAGGTAGAAGTTCAAATAGTAGTGAAGAATGCTCTTATTCTCTTTTATTTCATTTTCTTTTGTTCTCGGTCTCCTAAATATTACTTTATTTCCTTAAGTTCATCTCCAATTGTGTTTCTTGGATGTTTCTTCTGCAACATAACCCACCTTTACTTTTAAATCTCCCCTTCAAAACTCACCTTTATAAGACCTTTCAAGGTTGTTTTCCTCATCATTATAATCTCTTTATGCTACATTGAAAGAACAAGCCTTGAAGCTTGGCAGTTAAGCACCTTTTAATCTACTGGGTTTTATGTGTGTATACAATACAGATGGGTACAGGTCAAAATTCTTAGCTTACGAAATGGGCCAGTTTATAGCCCCTGGAAAAACCATAAGAAAAACAGTTGGATGGGGGTGGAGGGACTGTGAGAAGAATATGAACGCAGATAAGGGTGCGCAAGCCTCTGTAATGCCAACATTACAAGCAGTTTTCAGATGTCTTAGAGGATTGAAAAAAACATATAAGCAACAAAACAGTATTTGATCAAGACATCTTCCTTTCTAATATACGAAAAAGACTGCAAAGTTTATAACTCTTATGTTCTAATTCATCAATCATATCTTAAATTCTGTATACCTATTCATTCAACATTATCTGATTTAACAAATATTTATTAAGCGTCCATTCTGTATAAGGTACTGTTCTAGTCACGTAGGGACCAATCCGTGAACAAAACAAAATTCTACCCTATACAACTTATTTCTGGATAGTGGAGTGGGCAGGAGGAGAGTCAGATAACAAACTGTATATAAGTAAAATATGTATGTTCGAAGGTGATTATGACATTTTTAAAAATAAAAAACAGGGCTTAAGGGATTAGTAGTGCCAGGGAGTAGAAGTATTGCAACTTAACTAGAATGGGCAGGGTATGCTTCATTAGGAAGGGGACCGAAAGGCAATGAGCAATATCGCATCAGGAGAAAAATCATTCCAAGTTTGCGGTTAGTACAAAGGCTGTGAGGCAAAAGGAGGTCCAGTATGGCTAGAGAGAAATGAGCATGGGGGAACTGTGTAAGACAAGATTGCAGTAGGGATCAGATTTTTATGGCAGCTTTATTGATATAATTCACATTCTGTACACACCCTAAATATTTTATTCAATGGGTTTTACTATATTAACTGCGTTGTAGAATTATCACCACTATCGATATTAGGACATTTTCATCACGGGCATAGATTTTATATGGTATTTTAAGCCATAGTAAGGACTTTGGGTTTTTCTCTGAGAAAAAAAAAAGCCATTAATAACTTTTGGGGTAAAGAATTGACGGGGATCTGACTTACTATGTACAGGATCACTTTGGCTGCTGGAGGTGAAGAGAGGAAGGGCAACAGTAGAGGGAGGTCAGTTGTTAACATTTTTCCAGGTGGGAGATAACGCTGGTGGTAGTGGTGATGAGAAATGGTTGAATAGCATTTTGAAGTGAAGCCTATAGGATTTGCTGATGTGGGTTGTGAGAAAAAGGAATCAATAATGACACCAAAGTTTGTGGGGGGGGGGGCTCAAGAGTGGGAAGAATGGAATTGCCATTGACCTATTGTAGGCAGATTCGACTGGACAACCAAGAGAGTAACAATTGTCATTTTAAGTTTAAAATGCTTACTCTCTATTGATGCAGAAATGACAAACACTGAGGTTCAGAAGAGATGACTGAACAGGTTGGAAATATATTTGGGAGTCATCAGCATATAAATAATTAAGGCCATGAGACCAGATGAGGTCACCAACAGAGTGAGTATAGAGAAGAGGTATAAGCATGAACTGTTAAGAAGTTAGGAAGAAGAAAACTTTGCAATGAAGTTGATGGGTGAATAGAATTGTCTTTTCTATTTCAGAGAGAGGAAACTCACAAATTATCTGGATGCAGTGGCTCACACCTATAATCCCAGTGCTTTGGGAGGCCAAGGTGGGAGAATTTCTTAAGCCTAGGAGTATGAGACCAACCTGGGCAACAAAGCAAGACTGTGTCTCTTTAAGGAATTTAAAAATTAGGCTGGTGTGGTGGCATGTGCCTATAGTCCCAGCTACTCAGGAGGCCAAGGTAGAAGGATCGCTTAAGCCTGGGAGTTCGAGGTTGCAGTGAGCTATAATGGTACCACTGCACCCTTGTCTGGATGACAGAGGGGTGACCCTGTCTCAAAAAAGAAGAGAAGAAAGCAAACTCATACGTCTGTTCAAGGCGCAAAAACAACCTAACAGTGGCCAGTCACCAACTCAGACCACCTAGCTCCCTCACCAGTGGTTCACCTACAAAGCAGAGACTCTTAGAACATTCCTCTCATGGTAGAAGCCTTCTAATAAACACTTACTGACAGAGAGGTGGAGGCATGGGGGTACTGATCTTGAAGAATGTTCTAGTTAGTCTCCTCATCTGACACCTCCACTGGCTGGTGAAATGTGTGCAGCTGGTGGCAGCAGAAGGTGGCCAGCCCAAAGCTCAAATCAATACCATGACTACGGGCGAGATGAAGCTACACTGTGAGGTGGAGGAGGTGAGCAGCCACCACTTGCCGGCCTTGGGGCTGAGGAACCGGGGAAAGGGCGTCCCAGCAGTGTTGAGCCTCTGTCAGCAGACTTCCAGGAGTCAGCCGCGGGCCCGAGCCTTCCTGCTCATCTCTACCCTTCAGGACAAGCGTGGGACCTGCTATGAGCTAGGGGAGAACATTGAGCAATTCTTCACCAAATTTGTAGATGAGGGGAAAGCCGCTGTTCTCTTAAAGGAGCCGCCTCTGGATATCTGTCTAAGTAAGGATTCCCTATGGTTCTCATATCATTCCATTCCAGCTCTGCCAAGATTTGGACACCGCAAAAACCTGTATTTGTGGAAGATTCTGTCTGAACTCTTTTATTCAAGGAACTACTACCATGACTCTGCACTCTGTTGCCCACATTGTGATCTTAATAGATAATATGGGTGGTACTGAAGCACATATTATGTCTTACTTCTGTTCTCTAGGCTGTTATGTAAATTCCTCTGATATGTTAAAGTAATGAATGATACTACAAAAAGAAATTTCAATTACAGATGAGTTTGGGATGCATATATGATTTTGCAGCATCAAATTGGAGTAAGGGAAGCTTTCTGTATAATGCTGGAGAGGAGGAATGTGTATAGTTTACAATCATTTGTCTCCAAAACTTTTATTAAAACCAATTTTAATTAAAAAAATACCATGACTACTACCATGATTCTTAATAGCTGAAGAGAATTTCCAAAGGGTAAGGATTTATTGAACACACAAAAAAGATGGCATTAAGATATTATACTAGTTTTTGTTTGTTTGTTTGTTTTGTTTTGTTTTGAGACCAAGTTTCATTCTTGTCATCCAGGCTGGAGTGCAATGGTGCGATCTCAGCTCACTGCAATCTCTGCCTCCAGAGTCAAGTGATTCTTCTGCTTCAGCCTCCCAGGTAGCTGAGATTACAGGCTCCTGCCACCACACCTGGCTGACTTTTATATTTTTAGTAGAATCAGGGTTTCACCATGTTGGCCAGGCTGGTCTAGAACTTCTAACCTCAGGTGATCCACCTGCCTTGGTTTCCCAAAATGTTGGGATTACAGGCATGAGCCACCATGCTCAGCCCCAAGTAATTTTTGCATTTTGAGTAGAGACGGGTTTTCATCATGTTGGCCAGACTGGTCTCAAGCTCCTGACCTCAAGTGATCCAACCTCCTCAGCTTCCCAAAGTGCTGGGATTACAGGCGTGAGCTACTGTAATAGTAAACATTATATTTCTTTTAGATGTTAAAGCATTGTTTTCTAAAAGAAAGAATAATTCTGCATTATAGAATCAGTAGTGGGAATCTTTGTAGGATAAGCATGACTAAAATATCAAAAAGATCTTTAATATGTAAAGCAGGTAGCAGTGCTAAAATAATTGAACAATTCTTGAGTATACATTTCCATATGATTTGCAAATATAATCATTTGGCATCTTTACAAACATTACCACAAGGGCATCCTACTCCTGTGTACTTACTGTTCTGAGTCACCTATAGTGGTTTTTAAAATGACATCACATCTTAGAGTTATTACATTGATTATAAATATGTATATATATATATGTCTATATATTATACTGATACAGGAAAATTTCTCTGATTTACCATTGAATACCAATGCCCTCCAGGACTAATAAACAGTTGTGATAAATCATCTATGCCCATTCTCATGTATGACTGCAATCTAACTGTGTAGCTAAATGCAGTTTTTACTCCCAGCCATGAGGCCCAACTTTGAAGATAATCACTGATGAAACATTCTAGGTATAC
Source organism: Saimiri boliviensis (assembly GCF_048565385.1). Lineage (NCBI taxonomy): Eukaryota > Metazoa > Chordata > Mammalia > Primates > Cebidae > Saimiri > Saimiri boliviensis. The sequence continues at coordinate 65,992,715 of NC_133459.1, forward strand.
TCAGCAATGAGGGAAAATGATGTAACCTATCTGAGTCAGAAAGTATGACAAATGAATATTTTTGCACACTGGAAGCCCAAGCTTATCTCAGAGAAAATCCCCAAAATACTTGGGCAAATAACTTTCTGATGAACTCAAATACAGCATGCAGTTTTTTTGAGTAGGGGACTAAGCCTATGCTAAGAAGTGACCATTTGATACTACATTTTTACTGCATATGGTTGATTTGGGTGGGGCACTTTAGGACTGTGGTTCATTTGAATTGGTGTGAACAATACATGAGTTCTACTGTCCTACAGGCTCCATTCAGATGACTGAAGTCATGGGACTTTCAGCATAGCTAGCTGATGACAGTGCATACTATTTTGTCCCAAAATCCAGTTCAAGCACGGACATACCAATTAGATCCTAAGCTCTTAAAAGGCAAAGGACCAGGAATTGTAAAGTTCTTGGTATAGAGGAGGACATGACAAAATGTTTTTGAACTAACGTTAAATGTGGAATATGTTAGAATTCATGCGATGCACAGGACTGCAGGATTCTGAGATCTTGTTTAACTCTCAGATTCTATTCAACTCAATAAACTTTGACGGTGTTCCTACTAAATGCAGGTATTGTGCTAGAAGCTGAGGAAACCAAACTGATGAAGTCCTTGCTGTCAGGAAACTCACATGATTCCCTAACTCCTTGTCAGCTTGCTGTGATCATATTTCCTTCCCAAGAACCTCTAAGAAATGCCTAGTGGATAGAACCTTGGAGTTCCACGGAACATATTAACAATCGCCAGATGATGACTCAGGCTAGATTGTGTAATTCAGGTTTTGTCTGCAAAACTGAAAATGCTTTGGTAACCTGCCTAAATTTCAATGCTGAGGAATTCCTTAACAAAGACATCGCATGTTAGGATGTAAGACATGGATTCAAGATAATATAAGCATCCTTGGGTGAATTATGCACTGACCATGACCATTTCTTTACTCAAAAGATTGTCCCTGGCTGAACGCAGTTAAAAAAATGAGTGCAAAATGACAGCTCAAATAAATGAACCAGAAAACCTATCACTGTTCTTTTCAACCAAATTAAGATCAACAGAGCTGGAGAATATTTTGTCTAGAGTGATAATAACATAAGGGTGCAAAACTCCCAGGTACCTTTGCAAAAAAATTACTTCTGTGACCTTTGGCTGTACAGCGACCTTAATAATGCAAGCACTGTTTTGAATACAAGCATGTGGGAGACATTTTCACCACTTTTGGTGACTTCAGTAGGCTTAAGAAATGTTTTGCATTTATTGCATAAACCCATAAAACAAAGGAAGGGACTTCTGAACTACTCAGTGAGAATCTATATATTGAAGTTGGTTTTTCAAAAATGTGTAACTACCATTTGCAGTTATAAAGGTCTGCTTTCCACCTACAAGTTGCCATTATCTCAAAGGTGAAATTTTAGCATATGACTAAAAACTTCCTATAGTTACAGCTTCATGATTCAACATCTAACATCAATAATTCACAGTGAGATCATAGGCTCCCTATGGAAGCTGGTGACATACATACTTTAGGAAAGGAGCTTAGGCATAGCGAGAGCACTTTGAATTTAGACGTGTGGGCTGCGTGGGTGTCAGATGGTTGTCTCTGAGCTGGTGGGCGTCCTGAAGGATCCTTGTTTGGGCAGGGTTCTTTGAGAAAGGCAAATCTGGGTTGCCAGGGATTCCCACATGTGGTCACCAGCTCCCCACGCAGACCGGCTCATGACTTCCCAGTTACACTGGGCAGGTGGGAGACCTTTCTGCTTTCTGTGGAAAAGATTCCAACTTGGTTCCCTGCCATACCTGAATACAAACGGGTTGGTTTTTCTTTTTTGAGCTTCCAACCCTTGCAGCCTTCCAAAAATAAATCAAACCAGCCATCAGGGCACCGAAATAATACTACTACTAATAAGCAGCTTCGCCTAGACTTAGATAAACAACACTTATGAGGTAAACTTTGCCCCAGAGGTCTGGAGACACTGTTTTAATGTAACCTGCTTACTAATAATTACCAGACTTCGGTGCATTAACCCTGGAAATAGATTTTAGTAGCCACCCCTTAAAACAAAAGGCATGAAACGATAATAAGAAAAAAGTGCAGCAACTATTATAGACAAACACTTGGCAGCCTGCTTCAGCCCAAGCTGAGGCCACCTCCCGCCTCTGCTGAAGCCCTCCACTCCAGATGGCCCCCGCCAACCGGACAAGGGAGCCCGCGGGACCCGCCAACCCCTCTCTGCACCGCGCCCACCCCAGCCACCCGCTTCGGCTAGCCTCCAGCGTGGCTCCTCCCTTTTCCGCTCGTCTCAACCTGACTCCAGGAGCTGGAGTCAAATTGCCGGAGCAGACTGATTTGCATAGCCCAATGGCCAAGCTGCATGCAAATGAGGCGGAAGGTGGTTGGCTGAGGGTCGGCAGGATAACTCCGGCGAGCCGGGCCCTTTGTCCTCCAGTGGCTGGGAGGCTGTGGCTGGGAGGCAGCTGCCCAATTATTGTCGTGTGGCCATCGGAGAGGAGAGGGTCGAAGAGCGAGCGAGCGAGCGAGCCAGCCAGGCGGGAGGGGTGGCCAGAGAGGCGGCGGCGGACACTGGAGGAGGAGCCGGGGTGGGCGAGGGGCGGCCGGACAGCGCCGGGGCCTGAGCTCTCCGCGCGACGCCTGTGAGCGAGTGCAGAAAGCAGGCGCCCGCGCGTTCGCCGTGGCCGGAGCAGCCCGCACGCCGCGCTCTCTCCGTGGGCGACCTGCAGTTGCAATATGACTTTGGAGGAATTCTCGGCTGGAGAGCAGAAGACCGAAAGGTAAGTCGGCCTGCGGACTATTCCGGCCCAAACTTCTCTCACCCACCCCGGGCTCCCCGGTGCAGCCGGGCGGTGGAAGGCTTGCAGGTGAGCGAGCAGAAAAGTTTGCACGGGGCAACTCTCGCCCTTGCTCCCTCGAGACTCTCCGTGGAGCGGAAAGAGCATGCCCCCCAACCCGAACTAGCCCCGCCGGGGTCTTTGCAAAGGGCAGCAGTGGCCGTCGCTGCCCGTGCGGCTCCCGCGGCTGGCAGCCTGTGGCGGGGGCACTCTCGGGACTTCCCACGGGACGCCCGGTTCTTGGGCGTGCAGGGGTCATCGGGGGTGACGGGGCCGCCGGAGCTCCGGGTTTGCCGAGAGCCCAGGTGCGCGGTGGTGCTTGCATTCGAGAGGGAGGGGCGTGGTACCGGGCGAGGGGGCCGGCAACGGCCCCGAGGGCACCGGGGCTGACGGGACCCCTCGCCCTTGCCCGCATGTAGGATGGACAAGGTGGGGGATGCCCTGGAGGAAGTGCTCAGCAAAGCCCTGAGTCAGCGCACGATCACTGTCGGGGTGTACGAGGCGGCCAAGCTGCTCAACGTGTAAGTGGGGCCCTTGCGCGTCCCCGGTGGCACCCTTCCCCCACCAGCCCGAGAGGTCGCCTTGGCGGGGCTCCCCTCGCCCGGCCGCGCCACTTCCTGTCGCTTTTCTTCTGCCCCCGTGGCTGCCTGCTCCGGCGGGGAGGGAGCAAGCGGGCCGGGCGGCGACCCCCGGGGACCCGGGCAGGGGTTGCGGGCGCCAGCGCTTCTTCGCTCACCGGCCCTGCCCGCTGCCCCCAGCGACCCCGATAATGTGGTGCTGTGCCTGCTGGCGGCGGACGAGGACGACGACAGGGATGTGGCTCTGCAGATCCACTTCACTCTGATCCAGGCGTTCTGCTGCGAGAACGACATCAACATCCTGCGCGTCAGCAACCCGGGCCGGCTGGCGGAGCTCCTGCTCTTGGAGACCGACGCGGGCCCCGCGGCCAGCGAGGGCGCCGAGCAGCCCCCGGACCTGCACTGCGTGCTGGTGACGGTAAGGGACAGGGGGGCTGCGGTCTGCAGGGTAGAGCCCCGGAACGACAGGAGGCCAGGGCTGGGTCGCCTGATTGTGGATCTGGAGTCGTTGGGAGTCAGGAGTCTAGATGCCTTTGCCCCACCAGAGTGAGGCTGGACTTTCAGCCGAGATGTACGAGTTTCATCATCAGGATTTTCTGTGGTACAGAACATGTCTAAGCACGCTGGGGACTGCCAGCAGCGGAAGAGATCCCTGTGAGTCAGCAGTCAGCCCAGCTACTCCCTACCTACATCTGCACTGCCTCTCGTGACTAATTCCTTTAGCAGGGCAGATTAGATAAAGCCAAATGAATTCCTGGCTCACCCCTCATTAAGGAGTCAGCTTCATTCTCTGCCCGTCAGAGCTAAAAATAGAAATGGTGTAGGAGAGAAACCTTGTTAATTCCCTAGAAATACTTTAAGAGGATAGAGTGGAATTTTTTCTCTGCAGTCTTGCATTTTTTTTTTTTTTTTCCTGATAAAAACCTTTGGTAGGTAGATAAGTTATGTTTTCGGGGGTAAATGTACTGCCCTTGTCTTATAAATTTTGCTCTTTTTTGACTGTTCTAGTCAAGTGACAGCCTGATTATTTTGCTACTTCTGAAAAGTACTACTCTGTCTCTTGGGAGCAGAGTTGATGGCAATTCCAGTTAACTCCTGTGCAACTCTTATCTCATTGTGCACACAGCATGGAAGTCTGTCTCCAAACTGTTTCACTCGGGTCAGCGTAACAAGTTTGGTAGAGCAAACCTGTGAATGATACTCTCATGCAAAACTGAACAGATAGGCAAATATATGTATGTGTTCCGTGCAGGTTGCATGAGTTGAGACTTTGCAATGTGTAGTTTAATAGGTGATTACCCTTAACGATTTTGCAAGGAACCCAGCTACCTTTAAAAACTTTAATTTTTTGTGCTTGTAACTTGTCTCCATGTTACATATTCAAAATATAGAATGTTCAAGTGTCTTCTCCTCAAAAGTATAATTACTAGCAAATACTGATTTTTAAAAATAAGTTTATTTTTCTAAATTTGTTTCCAGAATCCACATTCATCTCAATGGAAGGATCCTGCCTTAAGTCAACTTATTTGTTTTTGCCGGGAAAGTCGCTACATGGATCAGTGGGTTCCAGTGATTAATCTCCCTGAACGGTGATGGCATCTGAATGAAAATAACTGAACCAAATTGCACTGATGTTTTTGAAATACCTTTGTAGTTACTCAAGCAGTTACTCCCTACACTGATGCAAGGATTACAGAAACTGATGTCAAGGGGCTGAGTGAGTTCAACTACATGTTGTGGGGGCCCGGAGATAGATGACTTTGCAGATGGAAAGAGGTGAAAATGAAGAAGGAAGCTGTGTTGAAACAGAAAAATAAGTCAAAAGGAAGAAAAATTACAAAGAACCATGCAGGAAGGAAAACTATTAATTTAGAATGGTTGAGTTACATTAAAAGAAACCAAATATGTTAAAGTTTAAATGTGCAGCCATAAGTTTGGGTATTTTTGATTTATATGCCCTCAAGGAAAAGCTGAAGGGGTTAATCATATTTGAAAACCATATTTTATTGTATTTTGATGAGATGTTAAATTCTCAAAGTTTTATTATAAATTGTACTAAGTTATTTTATGATGTGAAAAGTTATTTATGCTATAAATTTTTTGAAACACAATACAATAAACTGGTATGAATAATTGCATCATTTCTCATTGTGTGCTCTTATTTTTTTTAACTTGTACTTTCTTTTAACACATTTTACTGACACGGCTCTATACTAAGTTTATAGTCAGAAAACAGGTGATTGAATGGCGTTGGGGTTAAGGGGAAAGGATGGTTAGAGATTCAGTTTGCAAAATTTGAATAATTAAAGATCAATGATAGGCCAGGCGTAATGGCTCACACCTATAATCACAGCACTTTGGGAGGCTGAGGCAGGCAGATCATGAGGTCAAGAGATTGAGACCATCCTGGCCCACATGGTGAAACCCTGTCTCTACGAAAAATACAACAATTTAACTGGACGTTGTGGCGCATGCCTGTAGTCTCAGCTACTCAGGAGGCTGAGGCAGGAGAATCGCCTGAACCCGGGATGTGGAGATTGCAGTGAGCCAAGATCATGCCACTGCACGCCAGCCTGGCAACAGAGTGAGACTCCGTCTAAAAAAAAAAAAAAAAGTCAATGATAGTAGTGCCATAATAAGATTATATGCAAAATGTTGAGGAAGCAGAGAGGACAGAGTAACCAAAGCTACCTACCAGTTTTTACTGAAGAGAGATTTTATGTGGGTCTTAATGAGCTTTATTTCCCTAGTTACAGAGAGCAAAGGGATATTGCTAGCAGCTGCTCTAGTTTGTGCAAAGGTGTGGAGGCCTGAAAGACCACAAGCAGGTCAATAAAAGCAGAGTGTGTGCCTCTGGTGTAGAAAGATAAGGGAGCAACAGGGCTGAGAACCAAGGTGGGGAGCAGGCCCAGGCTGTGAAGGGCTTTCTGTGTCACCCGTATGCATTTGGGCTTCCTTCTGCAAACTTCAGACAGTTAGTGGAGCCCTTTAAGGAAGTGGTGTGATCAGTGTTCTAGGAAAGTAACACTGGGGTCTGTGAAAGGTGATTATTGGGATGAGCAGCTGTAGGTGGCAAGGCCAATTAGAAAGTGGCTAAGAATCCACAGCTGTGCATTTTGCAGAACCATTTTTATAGAGCAAACAGGGAAGTGGCCTGGCAAAGGTTTTTGGTGCCCCTAGTCTCTTCCTGAACATTTCTATGGTTCTGAGGGGTCTGTTTAAATTCTATCAGATGGAATAGATGGCAGAGAAGAAAAGCAAAAGAAAAGGCTTCAGCAGAACAATGCTTTAAGTTGCAGCAATCACTTGATCATTAACTGCAACAATCTTGTAGGCATAGACCGAAGAGAGTGAAAATGCTTATGGAGTCAAGGCCTAGCCTTGCTTTAGTCCACAGGAATTTTCTTTGCCTGTTTCTCAAACCATCCCCCTTATGGCTCCCCTGCCATCCGTCTTTCATCCTAGTCATGACTACATACAATCAGGAAAAAGGGTAAGGGAAATCCGCTAATAGGAACAAAAAGCTCCAAGTTTCTGCATATGTAATGAATACATAGGTCCCTGAGTCCTTCATCTTGTAAATGCCTCTTTTCCCACATCTGCTAGAAATGTGGGTGTTTAGGCCTTGTTTAGGCTTCTTGTATCTTTTTTACAAGTGACTGTTTTTCTGTATCTGCTAGAAATACGGGTTTTTAGGCTTTATTTAGGCTTCTTGTATCTTTTTAAAATCCAATACCTACTCCAAAATGTGGTATTTAATACTTGTTTCTTATATTTCCAAAAGATTGAGAACGGTGAGTTTTAAATAGTAAGGTGTTTTGCCTTGCCATTAAAGTAAGGTTTCTTTCCTCAGCCCTTTTTCACAGCAGGTTGGTAAAAACCCTTTTGCAGAGAAAAGTGAATTAAACTGGGAACACAGAGTGGATAAGCCTGCTTCGCTTAGTAGAACGAGCACAGTAGCAGCCGGCCTTGATTAGTTCTCCATCCTGTTTTACTCACGTAAAATGGAGATACAGTTACCTATCTTGCAGACTTCTGGCCCCTCCTACAACTCTGCAACCTCCTTCAAGGTAGGTAATAATATCTGCTTCATAATTGTAGCCCAGCAGTTGACACAAGTGCCAGCAAGCAGTAGGTGCTGAATTAATATTTATTGAATAAATGAATGATTACAAATAAGGAATACCAACTACCTGGCAGATGACAGGTGCTCAGTGGAGTGTGGCTGTTACTAAAACCTGGGTGATAGCAATAGGAAAACTTAATGCAGCAGAGAGAACTGTGTTATGACATGTACATCTATAGAACTGTTTTTCAAAAGGAGTTTTTGATCTTTATTCTAAATTCATTATGCTTAGAGATATGTAATAGTACTTATACATTCTTCAGATTGTTTTGTTTGAGGAAAATCTCAACAATTGCTGAAATGCTGTGTGGTTTCTTCACAAATTTTTAACCCTTATTTTCCTTTCCTGATTGAACAGAACACAAAGTTAACACAGCGTTGAAAACCCCAGTCATGAAACAGTTAATTATAAACAAGTATAAAATTACCTGGATGGCTTCTATCTCTAACTGATGCCAATATTTTTCAGTTCTTGTCTTAAAATCCCTTAAATCTGCTTATTACAAGCCATGTTACAACAAGAACAAAAATCCCCTCATTTACCTAAGGTGAACTGAATGTTGAAAAGTGGAAAATACCTATTTTTTCCACTGACAGCTTCATCTTTATGACAGTGTCATAAATAGCATTGCTTCCTCCTTTCCACACTTAACCTGGGTGCTTGGTAAGTTAAACTTTTATAATGAAAGGACCCATGCAAGTAGCTAATCTCCTGTAATATATACCTTAATTCCCCCCAAAAGAAAAAAAGCTCATTTTTAGGAAAGCATTATTTGTATACTGTCAATTGCAAATATTTCCAAAGCATGTTTTGAGATGCCTTACTGTAGCCCTTGTGAAATAATTGCTAAAATTTCAATTATGTAGGCTGAATTTTGTTCTTTGATATATGGTAAAAGACAAATTTGAGAGATAAGTTCTCTTCAAATTAACAAAACTCAGTGGCATGATTTGACGCGAAGAAAATATCCCTCAAATAAATGATTTTTTTCTTTTTAACAATACTTTCATAAACATAAGAACCTCTGTGAAAAGGTTGTATTCATGAAAACCAAGAAATATTAAGTGAGTGCGTACTGTGGGCAAGGGACTAGGCTGGTTATAATGAAGTCTACAAAAAAAAATCAGATATATACTCTGGCCTCAAGGACTTTGTGTCACTACATAAATACAAAGCAGAAAATTACCAGCAACATAAGAAAGGCCCAAAGAACTGTTATGGAAGTTCAAAGGATAGAAATCTCCAGAAGGCATATAGGAATGGAATGGAGAAAAAGGTTGTAAACTCTTTGTTCGTAAGCTAGTATCGTATTTTGCAAACAGCACAAAAATGTGATCGATTGACTGATTGAATATCGAATATAATTCTGCTAGGTGCTACAAAGAATACAAAGATGTAGCCTATTATAGCATTTGTCCTTAAGTTTACAATCTATAAGGAAATCATTAAGCACATTAAAAAAAAGATAAGCACGTTCATTTCAATCGTGCTGTTTATTGAATGCCTATCGTATTCCTGGCACTGTGTTAGGTACCAAGGCCACAAAGGTGAAAAAGCAGCCGCCTTTAACGATGCGCACAACTTAGCAGGGATACCCGATACCTGTAATACCAGGTGATAAGTGATAACGAGGTATATTCAGACCTAAGTGTTCCTGGGGCCAGGGAATGTTTGCCAGGTTCAGTGAGACATGAGAGATGAAGAGATCTGCCAGGTGAACGCGGAGGGCATTTACTCCGGGAGGAGGAACTACAGATCAGGAAGGTACAAACTAAAGGCAAGTTTGGAGCTAGCTTTTGGGGGACAGCAACACTCATACAGGAGTTACTATATCCTCAGCACGGATCTAAGCCTTTTATCTACGGGAACTCATTAGCACTCACAGCAACCCTGTGGGAGTAGGTACTATTATTAGCCCCATTTTGAAAGTAAAAAGACTGATACACAGAGAGCTTCATTTGCCCAGAATCATACTGAAAATGGCAAGACCAGGATGCAAACATGTCCTCCAGTGATGGGTGATGGAGTGGGAAAGATGGTAGAAACCAGAGCATGATTTTCTTGCAGGCCAAGCGTCTTTTCTGCTAGATGATAGAAAGCCATTGAAATTAATTGGTAAACTAAGAGAAGAGACAAATGCTGTCACCACCAAGAGACAGACATGAAAAGATGGTGCTATAGCTTACAGGGTCCTCATGTGAGGGTGATATATATATATATATAACAAATTCTTCATGTAATTCTTATAAGAGAAGTTTGAGAAACAATGAATGCTCTCTTAGAGCTCTCTACAAATCTCACAGAGTAGGGAGGAAGAAGCTCCTACATGATCAGTTTCCAGTTTCCATTGATGTTAGCCCACCAAAAGGGATGCACATTTCTCTGCAAAAATTGCAGGGATTCTCAGGAAGAGGTGTATCAGAACCATTTGCTACCTGGAGACAGAGTTAGAATTTAGTAGTTAACTCAGGTGATCACCACACAAGTTATAAAAACTACAAAAGTGGGAGAGTTTGCAAACAGAATGCTTCTTACCTCTCCTTGAACTGATGGATCAACACACCTGTTATGTGCTAGACATGGCGCTGGGCACTTTGAAGATGAGGCAGAAGGTGACAAGCATGATTAAAATCTGTTGTTATACAATGAGTACTGCTCAATGTCAGACACATAGTAGGTGCTGAGAAGTAAGTGGGGTTTCCATTTTTCTTACAACTATTAGTTCTTTCTGCTGTTCATGAATTTTCACATTTATTAATTCATTTGGTTCTCTGCTAAAGCAACTGAGGCTCAGAGAAATCAAGAAACACCTCCAGAGTCCCATGACAAGGAAATGGAAGAATCAGAATTTTACCATGAATTCAGTCCTCTTTGTGCTAGGTCAGTCTTTCAAGGAGGCCAATTAGACAGTAGAGATTAGCCTGGGGAAGGATGAAATGAATCGAATCTAATCTTTTACTTATCCAATAAGTGGGACAGAGCCTTGGGAAAGCCAAAGGAGACAAAATACAGGCAAGGGAGAATTCTAAGTATTGTCTTCTTTCATCTTAGAACTGGGAAAGTTCTAAGCATCATTGGAAAGGTGATCTTCATATCCCTGTATGCTTTTATGCTAACACCTTTTCTATAATGATCTGAGAAAATTTATACAGAAAAGCAGCAAACTTTCTTAGTAATATCACTTACATGGTTATATCACCATATTGTAATCATCTTACCATCTTCGAAAGAAGCACTCAGCAAGAAATGGGTCACCTGGAGAAGTCTTCAGATTTGATTTTGCTTCTTTGTATAACTGTGAAGGACAGGGCTAGCAAAAGGTAAGGACGAGAGCACAGCAGTTAAGACAGTGGCGGCTACTCCGGGCCACTGTGTTAATATCAGCCTGCAATACCGGCACTTTGGGAGGCTTGTTTGAGGCTAGGAGTTTGAGATCAGCTTGGGCAACATAATGAGACTGTATTTTTATAAGAAAGAAAAGAAGGGAAAAGAGGAAGAAGAGAAAGACAGTGGGCTCTTAGAGGCAGAAAGATCTGAGCTCGAATCCTGGCTTCTAGCTAGAACTTGGGAAAGTTAGTGTAACTTCTCTAAGCCTCAGTTATTTCTCCTGCAAAATGGGGGAAAAAAACAAGGCTTTCATCATTGGGTTATGGTGAAAATTAAAGGAAACAAGATATAGAAAGCACCTAGCTCAGTTCCTGGAAGCACTCAGTATATGTAAGCTAATAATAATTGCATTTTACATGAGTTCGTAATTTTCTATGCATTTTTATATTCCATTAATATTTGTATTGTTCTGTTTGTAAATTAGTTATGTAAGTAAAAAAGAAACCACCCAGTAAATTACATCGCCCAACATAACTGAATTCAGCAAGACACCATCCAATTAAATTATGTTAATTTTCACTAATTTAGTTTCCCCTCTCTATTTCCGTTAACGTAATTTAGTTCTTTATCTCTCATTTAGGCTACAGAACAGTTTCTGTTCAAAATCAAGGTCTTGAGAACCTAAGTACTGCATATCAAGTACTATCCTAGAGCTTTCTCCACAAAGATATTATGGCGAAGTTTCTACCTGCAGTTTACTAGAGGAAATATAGGAAGCTGACAGACACAGACAATTTTCAAGTCAGTATGGTGCCATGGCAAGCATGGGTATGCACAGTGTGTGTGTGTGTGTGTGTGTGTGTGTGTGTGTGTGTGTGTATAGGGGGTAGTCAGGAAGCCTTCCAGGAAAGGGTGATGCTTGATGTGAGTCTTGAAGTGCATTTAGGAACTCATCAAGGGTGAGGAGTGTGGCAGGTGTGGGGCTCTGCGGTGTTTGCTAGAGGATTAAGTGTTTAAGGAAGAGACTGGAGAAAGGCAGGCTGAAGAGGTAGACAGAAACAGATCACAGAGAAGGCAAATAGGGGGTGGGATTGGAGGAGGGTGATAAGGATTTGGAATGAAAAGGAATTGAAGTATTAATAAAAAAATAGTGAATACCACCCTCACTCCCCACTCCCCACAGAGATTAGAAACCCGAGCTTCAGTTTTTCTTCACCAGTTTATTATCCTTGTTCATTCTAATTATCTTCATGTCAAGACCATGCTTAAAAACCTCTTACCAACTACCCTTCTCTCCCATAAAATTCAATACAAACTCTTGGCCTTTGATTATTTGACCCAGCCTTCCTTCCTGGCCTTGTCCACATTCTCATTTCCATACTTTCGTTGCAAAGATTCCTGCTGCTCTGACTTCCAGGCTTCCTTAGATCATGGGGCTTTTGCACACACTATTTTCACTGCTGAGAATATCCTTTCCTGATTCTTTACCAGCAAACTCTTACTTATTCTTCAAAGTCCAACTAATATATTATCTCTTCTGTTAAACCTTTTCTGACTCATTCAGGCAGAACAATTTCTTATAATAACATTTACCATATTGCACAGAAATTTAACTGTTTATCTTCTATTGCCCACACCCCCATTACCCACACTCCCACTATCCTGGGAGACCCTTGTCTTTTCTGGGTTTATCCTAAGACATACCTGCCATAGTGCTAGTAGGAGCACTACAAATAAATAAATTTCTCTTTGTTCTGTTTCTATAAACTAAACGCATTATCATTTATATTTAATGTTTGAGTGGACTATTTTTCTTTTTGTAGTTACGTTTTATGATCTCATAAGGTGCAACTGACAGTTTAAGTTTGTTGAACTTTGCTCACTTAATTCTATTAGTGGCAGGCTGTCAATATTCAAAATGCATTTCTATAATTCATTTTTCCTTAAAATTCTTTGTAGTCCTGTTGATGAGCCAGTCGCTGAAGTATCAGGAGGTGATTGTTTAAGTATCTTTTAAATATCTATAATTATATACCCACGTATCCTCCATACCCTAGACCAGGCGTCCCCAAACTATGGCCCACAGGCCGCATGCGGCCCCCTGAGGCCATTTATCCGGCCCCCCGCTGCACTTCAGGAAGGGGCACCTCTTTCATTGGTGGTCAGTGAGAGGAGCACAGTATGTGGCGGCCCTCCAACGGTCTGAGGGACAGTGAAGTGGCCCCCTGTGTAAAAAGTTTGGGGACGCCTGCCCTAGACTTTGGTTCTTCTGATTTTCAATTCAAGGAGGAAAGTGTAAAATGACTTGGGGCGGAGATGGCAAGCGGGTTGCTTTCCTCTCAGATTTACAGATTTACATAAAATGTAAAGCTAGAGGCCGGGTGCGGTGACTCAAGCCTGTAATCCCAGCACTTTGGGAAGCCGAGGCGGGTGGATCACGAGGTCAAGAGATCGAAACCATCCCGGTCAACATGGTGAAACCCCATCTCTACTAAAAATACAAAAAAATTAGCTGGGCGTGGCGGCGCGTGCCTGTAATCCCAGCTACTCAGGAGGCTGAGGCAGGAGAATTGCCTGAACCCAGGAGGCGGAGGTTGCGGTGAGCCGAGATCGCGCCATTGCACTCCAGCCTGGGTAACAAGAGTGAAACTCCGTCTCAAAAAAAAAAAAAAAAAAAAAAAAAAAAGTAAAGCTAAAGGAAATGTTAGAAATTACCTAGCCTAAATTTTTTTTTTTTTTAATTAATGAGAAAATAGGATCAGAGTCATAAATGTCCTAAGGTGGCACAGTAAATGATTAGTAATCAGTCCAGAACATACATTTCCTGATTCCAAGATACATATTCTTTCCCTTACATCACACTGGCTAACCTGAAAAAATGGTTTTCTGAAAGCATATCCAATACACTTTTGGGCCTCCCCAGGGCTTCTATTTCATCATCTGTTATGTAGGAATAATAGGGGTGGCTATCTTCTGGATTTGTTGTGAAAATTAAATAAATTAACAGATCCAGGCCAGGTGCAGTGGCTCATACCTATAATCTTAGCACTTTGGGAGAATGAGGCAGGTGGATCACCTGAAGTCAGGAGTTCGAGACCATCCTGGCCAACATGGTGAAACCCTGTCTTGCTAAAGATACAACAATTAGCTGGGCATGGTGGTGTATGCCTGGAATCCCAACTACTTGGGAGGCTGAGGCAGAAGAATTGCTTGAACCTGGGATGCGGAGGTTGCAGTGAGCCAAGATCTTGCCACTGCAGTCCAAGCTGGGCAACAGAGCAAGACTCTGTCTCAAAAAAAAATCAACATCCCCACCACCTCCCACCCACCCCCCCAGAAAAAATAACAGAGGGAAAATGCTAAGAACAGTACCTAGTCATAGTAAATGCCTGAGATATAGCACTGTTTAAGCACTGTTTATTCTTTTTTAAAAATATATATATTTTGTTGTGTTTTGGGTTTTGGGGTATATGTGAAGACCATGCAAGATTGTTGTATAGGCACATACATGGCACTGTGGTTTGCTGCCTTCCTCCCCATCACCTATATCTGGCATTTCTCCCATGTTATCCCTCCCCAACTCCCCACTCTTTGCTGTCCCTCCCCTAGTTCCCCCTGACAGACCCCAGTGTGTGATGTATCCATGTGTTATTGTTCAACACCCACCTATGAGTGAGAACATGCGGTGTTTGATTTTCTGTTCTTGTGTCAGTTTGCTGAGAATGATGGTTTCTAGGTTCATCCGTGTCCCTACAAAGGACATGAACTCATTGTTTTTTATGGTTGCAGAGTATTCCATGGTGTATATGTGCCACATTTTCCCTGTCCAGTCTGTCATCGATGGGCATTTGGGTTGGTTCCAAGTCTTTGCTATTGTAAACAGTGCCGCAATGAACATTCGTGTGCAAGTGTCCTTATAATAGAATGATTTATAATCCTTTGGATATATACCCAGTAACGGGATTGCTGGGTCAAATGGAATTTCTATTTCTAGGTCCTTGAGGAATCGCCACACTGTCTTCCACAATGGTTGAACTAATTTACTCTCATCAACAGTGTAAAAGTGTTCCTATTTCTCCACATCCTCTCCAGCATCTGTTGTCTCCAGATTTTTTAATGATCACCATTCTAACTGGCGTGAGATGGTATCTCAATGTAGTTTTGATTTACATTTCTCTAATGACCAGTGATGATGAGCATTTTTCATGTGTTTGTTGGCCTCATATATGTCTTCTTTTGAAAAGTGTCTGTTCATATCCTTTGCCCACTTTTGAATGTGTTTGTTTGTTTGTTTTCTTGTAAATCTGTTTTAGTCCTTTTAGATTCTGGATATTAGCCCTTTGTCAGATGGGTAGATTGCAAAAATTTTTTACCTTTCTTTTGGTTGCCGGTTCACTCTAATGATTGTTTCTTTTGCTGTGCAGAAGCTCTGGAGTTTAATTAGATCCCATTTGTCTATTTTGGCTTTTGTTGCCAATGCTTTTGATGTTTTGGTCATGAAGTCCTTGCCTATGCCTATGTCCTGAATGGTTTTGCCTAGATTTTCTTCTAGGGTTTTTATGGTGTTAGGTCTTATGTTTAAATCTTTAATCCATCTGGGGTTAATTTTAGCGTAAGGTGTCAGGAAGGGGTCCAGTTTCTGCTTTCTGCACATGGCTAGCCAGTTTTCCCAATGCCATTTATTAAACAGGGAGTCCTTTCCCCATTGCTTGTTTTTGTCAGGTTTGTCAAAGATCAGATGGTTATAGATGTGTGGTGTTGCCTCTGAGGTCTCTGTTCTGTTCCATTGGTCTATATAGCACTGTTTATTCTTAAGGCCCAGGATATTACACTCATGATTACTAACAGACTTATTTGTTTACCTTACCTTTTACTTAATTTAACAATTCCCAAAGTTATTGCCTTTTTAACCTTTATTCAAGCCATACTATAAATATCAAGATAGTCCGTGTGCCGTAGAATCTGCTTGGGTGTATGTATTTAGGACCCACCCTTTTATGTTGTAAGATCCAGCACAATTTTCTTAACTTCTCTGACATTCAGTTTCCTCATCTGTAAGATGGGGTTAAATCACATCTATTTTCCTTTAAAGAGTTGTTTTGAGGCCTAAACGAGAGAACACATGAAAAATGGCCAGTCTAGTGTGTGGAGTTCAGTGTTCCTCATTGCCTTGCACAGATGTCTATAAATGTTGACAGATGTTGCATGGCCAATGTTGAAAGGTACATACATCACCAATGTCGGATCTCAAATATTTAGAACAAAGCACTTCTAGTGCATTGGCCATGGGAAAATGTTTTAAGGTTAAAAGCAGAAATGTGAACCTGTCTGCTTTACATGGGTGATTCTTGGAGCATGATTCCCAAAGGGGACACTTGTCTTTTTACTTGCTTGTATTGTAGGATTTCATTACAATTTTTTCCATATCCAAAACAAAGGTGTGCTATTACATACTTACATTTAAGAATACATAAATTGGTTTTATATTTAACTCTATTTTAGAAGTTAACTTTATATCACAACTTGTGCTAGTTCGGTTTTCCTAATACATATACAACTACACAATTAGTAAAATGTTAAAAAATTAACATGTGTACTACCTAAATCTCACGTGCCAACCTTTACTTAAGGTCAGGGACATTAATGACCAAGTCTTTTAGTGCCTGGCTTAGAGGAGGTAGCACTGCCACGTTTGTTCAGGAGTGACACAAACTTATGGATCCACAGTGCCTTTGCGATGTCACATGGTTGGTGAATGTCTTCTGTTGGAACCATATTCAAGGTATTTTGGTGGATGACACCTTCCCTTCTATCACTAAGAGGGGTGTATGTGTGGAGGGTTGGGTCTGGTTGGCTCTAGAGATCAGAAGCAGCTACGTGAGGCCGGGTGCAGTGGCTCATGCCTGTAATCCCAGCACTTTGGGATGTTAAGGCGGGTGGATCTCCTGAGGTTAGGAGTTTGAGACCAGCCTAACATGGCAAAACCCTGTCTCTACCAAAAATACAAATATTAGCTGGGCATGGTGGTGCACACCTGTGGTTTCAGCTACTCAGGAGGCTGAGGCGGGAAAATTGCTCAAACCTGGGAGGCAGAGGTTGCAGTGAGCCAAGATCACATCACAGCACAACAGAGTGAGACTCTCAGAAAAAAAAAGAAAAAAGAAAAAAAAAAAAAAAGGTAGCAATGTGCACATAGATGTCTCAGCTGCAAATTTCTTGGACTTCCAAACCTGGCATCTTCCCATTATGGATGTCAACCATTTCAATTAATTGCTTTCATCATTGAATAGATTGTCTAGGAGGATTTAGAGGGTAAAGGAATGCTTCATATGTAAAATTAATTCTCAATGCCTAAACTTTACTATGAACTTCCATTTCTTTGTGCTAAGTGTCACTCTCTCCAGAGTTGTATTTGACAGTGCCAGTGGTCCCCCACAGACCGATATATTAAGTCATTTGCACATTAGCATACATTTACTTGGACTGCATTTTCCTCCAGTGCAGAAAAAAATTTTGAAAAAATGGGTGATCAAGGTGAGGGTTCCTTAGACTAATTGCATGTTTGCCTAGGGCTGGCCTAAAGCTAAATGACCTTCATGGATTCGAATGACTCAGACAAGAGAAAGTAATTAGGGTGACAGAGGGTTCATCTGAGGGCAAAGTTTATTTGCCACGCACAGTGGTAAAGGGGTACAGTAGCAAGTATGGCCATGCTTTGAAAACAAGCACAAGGCCCTAGTCATGCCAGGCTGTGCAAAGACAGCTAGAGCTGAAGGTGGGACCAGGCTCCACAAACATGGTCAGAGTCCTAAGCTGAGATTATAAACCTGGCATAGAGAGTGAGAGACAAATACTCAAAAGATGGTCTGCCTAGCCCCAAATAAGGCTTCAAGAGCCCCACATAAAAAGGTTTAGAGACTATCCATGTGTTTGTGTACCTGACCCTCCTACTAGTGGAAAACTGATCATGGCACATATCCAGAATAGGTAGACCCGGTGACATGCATCTCCACACTGAGCTCCCATGGTCACCCACAGGCCTGGGTCTCTTGTCCATGTGAAGGTAGTATACATCTCACCTGCCTCTCAGCTTCATTACCCTCTCTCCTCCCACCTTTTAAATTCACTGCTACCTCATCTCATTCGTCATCCCCAACACAGTGGTCCTATACTGAGAGTTACAAGAACTTGGTGATTTGGTCAGAAGCAGTAAAAACTGCTTGTTGGTTGTGGCCTGTTTTTCAAAACCAATGTTATCTAAATCCTTCAGTCTTACTAGAGAGGGCTGAGGGCCTGTGTTTTGCCCCTACCGTTTCTAAGTGTGGAGTGCTGGTTCTCAGAAGCAGGGCTATCTCTGTAGCATGCCCAGTTCAGTCTGGCACTTGTTGGCTGCCTCCCACCCTTTTTCTTCGATGATTTTGCCCTCCCCTCATCTCTGTGGGAATCCCAGCCCTGGGGGAAGGGGCAGGAGACAGGGCATCTTCAGCAAATACATAGTGAGTATGAGTCACCGCAAGTCTAATGACCTTTCCATGTTATCAGTTTCCATGGCCACAGCTGGTCTCAGGATGGGAAACAGTGCTCCACAAGTTAGAGTCACTACGTCACTCCTTAACAGCCTCTCTAGCCCTCTTGCTGGTTTCAGGATAGGAGGGCGGGATGGGGGGCCTTCTGTACACTGGCTTCTCCTACTTTAGTCTCCTCTCAGGACCTCATTCCAATGCATACTGTTCTTCTCTCATTCGGCCCAAACATCACCTCCCTTGGAAGCCTTTTCAGAGGTCTTTGTCTATGTGGAGCTAGTTCTTCTTTTCTCTGGGCTCTCACAGCACTCCGTGTTCACTTGAGTTATGGCACTTGCCACATGACACTACAATGATTAGTTTACATATCTGTCATTCCCACCCTCCCTGCTCAGACTGTGAGCTTCTCATGGGCTGGTGTGTGTCTTACTCATTTGAGTGTCACAGGAGCCTGACTCTCAGCAGCTTGCTCCCAGGAGCTACTCAGAAGATGTTAACTGAGTGAAGGAAGGGAAAGAGGAAGAGAAATGGTCTTTTATTTATTTATTGAGCAAAACACAAGTAGGATGATACAATGAGGCACGGATGCGGTAAAGAAAGCAATGGTGCTTTTAATGAAACTTCTTTCAAACCTGTGAACATGCTAGCTGTGAAGTAAATGCTTTTATTCTTTCCATAGGACAGATTTGCAAACAATGATCACAGTGTTATGGTTAATAAGATGCTGGATAGATGAGTAGCCAAAGAATATTATAAAACAACAACATCTCATCAATGATACATCAAATGCAAATTTACTGAGACATCAAGAGAATATATGTTTACAGTTACACAGCTAAAAACAAGACATTATTACAGTAACCAAGTCCATAAAACTAGAAAAAAAGCACTGTATAACAAAAAGGCCTTTTATAAGCTATTAAATGAACAAACATTATAGATAAACCAATTTGATATCTGAAGCAGCTTGTAGCACCAACACGTTGGCAGGACCAGCAGAGGGCTAGGGTCATTGGACCAAGGCATCTGGGAACAGGAAGGGCTCTCAGCCATCATCTACTTCAGCCCTTTGTTTTACAAATGGAGAAATGGAGGCCTAGAGAGATGAAGCGCCTTGTCCAAGGTCACACAGCACAGGACAGACTGGGAAATGATCCAGGCTACAATCCAGGCCACTGACTTCAGGTAAGCGCTCTATTTTAATATACATATATAAAATTCTATTTAATGTATTTTTTTCCCCATTAACAGGTCACCATAAAAGAAAGCAATATAATGTACTCTGGCATTATGTTTATTTCACTGAGAAATGACTGGCATGTACTCTAATCATTTTGGGAGCCTATATAGATATCTTTTATCAAAATTCAGAGGAATTAGTCAGATAACACTATGTTAGTTATAAATTGGTTGAGAAGGTGGCATTTGAAGAGAATATTTAGCACATCCTCCACTACATAAGCTAACCTATGCCTCAAAATTACTAAATAATTGGTATAAAGTTTTGGTTTTTTTTTTTCCAGATAGTTTAAAGATTAAAGTACAAAAGCAGTCTAAATTAGAAAGAAAATCAGATCTTTCCTTTAAAAGGTAAGTATGGCACTTTTCATTTTAATAAGGTAAGTAATTAAAAACCCTTTTTTCGGAAGAAAAAAAAATTAGCTACGACCCATCACTTGTGAACCATCTGGTATATAAAATATTTCCCTTATTAAAAAAATGTTTCTGTAAAATACTTTGGAGTCACAAACTCTTGCCATGGTCCTGAGGCCTCAACTGGACAGATTTATGATGAACTAACGAAGATATAAGAATGAAAAAAAGAAAAAGACCACTGTTAACAGAAGCAGCATTAAGGACAAAGTATACTGAATGTATTGAAATAGCTTCATGGAAATGAAGCTAAGAAGTTGCATGTATATATGTAAGTATATCATTACAGTGAGTTGGAAAAAGTAACACACCCTGGGCATTTGTCTATCATTAACATAAACCAACTGCTGCAGACAGTTAAACTGTGGCTCTGTAAGGACAACAAAGCCTGATAAATAAAAGTGACTTCTGCATTTCATATATATGTATACATGTATTTTCTCACATAGGTGTCTAGTTATAAGTAAATCAATATTTAGCTACAGTTTTTCCCCTCTTGGGTCCAGCATCAAAATATTTGATATTTATGAACATGCCCTCTACCTGGTTAGGAAGTTACATAATATTTATACTCATAGCCTTTATTGCATCTGACCAGGGCAAATAAAACGAAATCTCCTGGGACCTCAAGTCCATTTCTTACCACGATAAGTCTATTAACAGATATATAGCTGAACATATTTACCGTTAGGTAAAATAGCATGTTTCAGTACTAAAGAATAAACTATGCCTGCTACCAATAACATGCACATAATGGTATAATAAAAGTAATTTTTCATGAAAATATTTTGAAAGAAGCTGCATTATAAATATTTCAAGAAACCTTAAAAATCAGAGTGAAAATCAGATTAGTGTTCTGAAACTGAGTAGAAAAATACACTTATAAAAAAAGAATGTCTCATTAAGTGAAGCATTAAGTGTAAAATTGTCTTTTTAGTGTAAATTTCAAATCATACCCTTTGAGAGATAAAAATCTTTCTCTCTCCTAAACAGGTACCTATAATTTATTTGGGAACTGGGCATATTGCAGAATGAAGCGGCAGATGATACAAGGCTAAGGGCAGTGCTGTGATTTTCACATTGTCTTAGAAAAGTGAGGGCCATTCACAAGGCTGAGTAGATAGCAACCTAGAGAAATACTGAATAAATGTGAGCAGTGTAAAAATAGTAATGTGTTTGCTCACCCTCAATGAGCATAATACTCAAAGCCCAGATATTTGATTTTAAAAGGGGTTTACTTTCCAGGATAGATTGTACAAAATTTGGGAAAACTGTTATAAATAATTACTTCTTGGGGTTGATTCCCTTTTGAGAAGAAGTTTTTAACCTTTTCTTAGTACTTTTAATGAACTTAAGATGAATTAAAATATCAAAGGCCTTGTGTTTGATTTTACCCTGATGTGACCCTCTTTTCTACTTTGATAAAGTCAAGACACCTTATTGGCCACAGGAGATTCCTCCTTTTGGGGCTACCCCCATGCCTGGAAATTCCAAGGGTGTGAGAGCTCCATTTGGGCCCAGAGGAAAATCAAGGAACCCCATGCCCAGCTGCTGAAGCCCTTGGGCCCAAGGAGTACACCACTGAATCCAAGACTCTCTTGGGTAGCCTATGTGCCTCTCTGATGGTGTGTGGACAAGGTAGGGATGAAACTGCAGACATCTGAAAAGAGCTTAAGCATTTTTACACCTTTGCTTTTTTTTTTTTTTAATGTTTTTTTCCTCACTGTGTTCCACACACCTGTGGCTGGGGAGGGTAATGTTCCCTTTGCAAACAGATGCTCTGGTAAGAGGAAAGATACAGGGAAGGCAGAGACAGCAAGACGGAGGGCTCAGTCACAAAGCTGGGACAAGAAAAGCAGCTGGTTTTCACACATTCCTGCTCCTCTCAGCTGGGCTTATGTTCACTCCGTCTCATGCCAACCATCAGGGTGGAGATTTCAGAGGTGCCTATGCCTAATCCAGTAGAGAACATGAGCCCTGGGAGCACAGCTGCTTGAGGTCCTCCCAGGACTCTCCTCCTCTTTTCTAGACTCAGCATCAATGAAGCTCAGAAGGGTCCCTGTGAACTAATGTCTCGTATTATCAAAGGACTGTCAGTTTAGCGTGGTGCAGTTTATCCTAGCCTAAGAGGTCCAGCAAGACTTCAAGAGAGGAGAGATGACTGCATTATTTGATTACAGTGAATACAATCTTTAGGATATTCTTTCCTTTTTGTACAATAAAGTTTGAGAGGAACTTTTTATTCTACCTATGCACAGCTCAAAATAAAGGTGTAACTTCTGGAACTGAGAAGCTGATGGTATGGAGAGAGGGACATTTTCATAAGAAAATAGCTTTGATATGTGTATACACAAAGTCATATATATATATATATATATACACAAAACACTCCCCTCCTTTGTATACTATATTGGCTGGCACATGCCTTACAAAGAATATGATATAAAGGCTTTAGGATTTCAATTAATTTTGGCATTTTAATTTGACAGGTGATTAGGCAATTCAGGTCCTGACATATTGGAATCCACTGTATATTTAAATTATATAATTATGTTTTTAAAAAGGCCCAGATCAACTTTCCTTAAACAGTAACCCAACATAAAACCATAGTTACCAAGTGAAAAACAAGATTGTTATTCTGTATTAAATCAGTAAAGGGCATTTTAAGAGAAAGGACAACTGGGAAAATAGGGACTTCAGAGTCCATGATTCCAAGTTGAGAATATTTTAGTTATTAGCAGTGGTTACCAAATAAGCTGAAGGTCAATCTCTTCAAGGAGCTGCTCATAATTTGCTTTGTTGAGAAGAGGCGAGGAACTGTTTCTCTATTCCACTATAAGATGATGCAAGTTTTTTTATCCTTGAAAGGGTTTTCTGAAGTTGGTATCCCTATCAGCAAAGGGTCACTCCTGGCATGTTCCTCACAGTAGGACATGAGGTCCGCTGATGCCTTCGAAACCTGACATGGAGATAAATCAAACAAACAAGAAAGAAAATATTTTATTTGTAAACTTTCGGAGCGTATTTGAATGCTAGGCTATCAAGCGGAAGACTGATTTGAACAAGATAATCAAAGTCTCAGAACGTCACTCTCAGATACTTGTCAGATAAAAAAAGGAAATGGTACCTTTAAAATCGTACAATTTGGCAGGTAAGGTCTTTCTTAACCAAGCGACTTAACAATGATCAGACCAACTGGCACCACGCATCCCTTCATGAGAATGCTGAGTCCACACCACCAGCTAATGAGCTAGCATTCCTGCCCAATGTTTAACTGGGGTCCAATCAGTAAACGATCACACCCAAAGTGAGGGTGATTCTGCAAAATAGGTGGCCTGGATTCTTCAAAAATGGCCTGTGTGTTAGGTAGTCTTATGAGATCATCTTGAACTGCAAATAACTTTCAAGAGTTTAAAGAAGAAATTATATGTGTTTTTTGTGTATTTGTGTACAGACAGAAGAGGGGGAGAGAGAGTGCAGGCAAGTACATGTGGTCAAATGTTAATAACTGGCAAACCCTGGTAAAGGGTTTATAAACGTTTGTTGTTACAACTCTTCTGCAGGTTTGAAATGTCTCAAAATAAAAAACTGGGGGCCAGATGAGAAAAAGCATATGTGAATCAAAGGAAGGTTGTATCTTGTTTTCTACCCAAGAAAAAACAGATTGGAATGCAGAACAGACTTTAAGAACTCAATGATGGGCTTGGAGCCAAAACTCTGGAGCCATGTTGTGGTGCTTCAAGAGTTACTGTTAAGAGATTGGGCTTGGGGAAGTAAAAAGAGAGACAAAACCAGCATGGGAAGAGGAGGCACCTTACTCCAGCATGAATTAAACATAAAAACTATCATGCCCTGTTTCAGAAGCCTGGGAGGGAGATTCCACAGAAGAGGATCCCCTCCTACGGGATAGGATCTCTTTGCCCTACGCAAAGAGCAGTGGGGCAGCCAAGCCCTGTCTAGTACAGCCCAGGTGGCCTCAAGCTGGCAACACAGGTGACCATCTCTAGGTCCAGAGGAATGGATCAGGCGACTGCTTCAGTTTCCAAGAAGAACTAGTCACAACATCCCAGGGCACTCACTGCATAGTTCTCTTGGGATTTAGGAAGAAGACTTCAAAGTCAGGTGATCTAAGAAACGCATTCCAGTTTCTCTATGGGATCTCAACTAAGGCTGGCATTATTACTGATTCTGGGCACAGAAAACGCTCACTGAGGGCCAAACACATTTAAAAGCTTCATTTCCCTAAAAAGGAAGCCTAGACTGTTGCCTGGTTATGCAAAGCTGTCTCAGCTGCACTGATAACTCTAGAACACTTGAATTCCAGAGGAATGACTAGGGTGTTTATGAAGCCGACTTGGAACCCCTGTCCCACTTTAGAACACAGAGATCGACGGACTTGACTGTGTTCATTCAGGGAGGACAGGTCCTTGGGAAATCCTGTCCAGGGTTTTACAAACAGAGGGGCTAACGCAGATGCCTTTGAAGTGAGGCCCTTGCTAGATAGGAAAATGGAAGTTAAAATTTGGAGACTCTCAGCCTGCTCTGGGAAAATCCTGGAAGCAAGTGGCATTAAATGGCATTACCTTCTCTGACATGTGGCCCGGCCTCCAAGAAGCTGGGGGAACTGAGCAGAAAGTCCATGTTATCCAATCAGGGCTTCTTACCTTTATTCTTTCAATGGAGGCTTCTAATCTTAGCTGCTGCACAGTTCTCCTTGCCTGGGCTATGTTGTTGGTGCTTGCTGTTTTGCTGGACATCTTCAATGACTGTTTTTACCTGAAATCTGAGAAAAAGTCTTTTTAAAGACAAGTAACAGGCATCTTTCAGTTATTTAAACATTCATAACAATATGTTCTACTTCAAGGGAAATGGATGAATTTTCCCAGTTATCACAGCTTCTTGGGGACAGCTACTAAAATGCCCCTTAGAAATCTGAATGGTGACCTAAGTATCTAAGCTTGTCACCCGTTTGAACTCCTACATACATCTTTAGTTTGCAGAAACCCAGCACTAGCAGCTTAATCGATGCACCCCAACATATGACATAAAGCTAGACTTTTCTAGGATTTCCGAAGAGGAAACAAATTCATAAACATTTGTAGTAGTTGGAGGACCCGTGGCAGAGAGAGCATTTGCTATGGGAGGCACATGACATGTCACTTTAATATTACTGCGACCTACTTTAACAGAAGGTTTGATTTTATTTATTTTGGGTTCTTGCACCCAACTTTCAGGCTCATCGAAGTCCTGGCGACAGAAAATGAGAAGAGAGCTCCTCTAGAGAACTTTGAATAAAGGGTGCTTACTTTTAGGTACTATCATGATGTGAAATTGTTTTAAAAGTTCTAGCACGTAAGGAAGTCTTTATTCATGAAAAAGTGAAACCTTTCAGTGGAGACTCTCGGTGACAGATCCACAGTAAATGTCAAATGGGACACATGAGAAGCCTACAGTCTGCAATAGTGAATGAAACTTTATTTTTATTCCCTCCTTTGACCTCTCCCTGGTCTCATCATGGTGACCTGGCCCCGTGCTAATCCTGTTACTCCATCATGTGTTTGTGGATTGATTCTCTTCTCTGGTCTGAGCTGTTGGCCTCTAGGCTGCCCTGCTGCCCTCTCTCCTTAGCCACCTGGTGTAAAGCAATGGGAACATCCTGACCCTTGAGTTACAAACTGGTTGTCCGATAGCACATTTCAAGAGGAAGACAGGCTGGGGGAAAAGTGCTGCCTGGTACCCTGACACATATGGCTTAAGTTCATTCTCAGCCGGGTGGCAACTGGAGGAAAATGCAGGGCTGGCAGGCCTGGCAGCAGTGTGGCAGTTTTATGACTCATGAGAACAGGTGGACAGTAGGTGTGCCTCCCCAGCACTATGTGAGGGCTCAGCAAAGTCTTAGGGCTCCATGGCGCCAGCAGCAAACCCAGGCTGACTCAACCTTTTGGAGAAGCCGCAGCTGCATAATGCAATTCTACCATAAAGGGTGAGACCCGACAAGGCTGCAGAAAACACCAGCAACCCACAGACTCCAGGGCATCCATCATGTGGGCACTACGGTGCCCCACACTGAGTTTTAACCAGACTTCGAATATTCCCAAAGGCCGAGTTCCAGGACTTAGGGCTTGTAGCCTCTGCAGTTAGGGGAAGTGTTGGGTCAAATGCACAAATAAAACGGTGCTTTTAACTGTGTGCAGAATTCTGAAATCCGCCTAATCAGCAACCTTCACTTTCCAAAGGATTTTTTGGGGGGACTCAATTTGCTGTTGCACATCAAGTGTTTCCCGTAGGACCAAGGCATTCCATAAACTGCAGCTGCTAGTATTTTTATCCTCGGGGGTCACATACAGCACAGTGAATTGCAATTCCCTGTTTACCTGTCTGTTGCGTACCTCCCCAGCACCTGGTCGATGAGCCCCAAAGGTTTTGATTGAGTGGGTCTGGGTGGGGCTATGAGCACCAGCGCTTTTTAGAGTCCCTAGGAAATTTGCGGCCCTAGTGTCAGAGCAGAATGCAAAGACTAGTGGCAGCCATCAGAGGATTTCCCTAGGAATAAGGAAGCTCTAGCAGTATAGGAAACTGGGAGGATAAAGCGTGTGGCAGGGCAGGGTGGCCTTGCCTTGTGCTAAGCCGTGGATAAGTTCGTTTCGACACAGTCCTGGAGTAGCTATGTCTTCCTCAGATTCCTGTCATCCCTGCCCCACCCAACGGAGAGGCCTAAGGTTTCTTTTGATTCTGCTCACACCCAGTGGCCTGGCCCAACCCCTTCTGTGCTCCTAGGCCAGCACTTACTAACAGAGCCTCTGAAATGCAACTGAGGATGTGGGCAACCAAACGCTGAACAGTGTGCAGGGCTCTGACTCACAGAAGGTTGGATATATACCTTGTTCCCTGCAGCAAGTCAAACTGGGCTCCCCTTCTAGCTGGTGCTGCTTCTGAGGCCCCCAGACTCCTGAATGCCAACATGACAACCTTTCTCAGTGACCTGTGGTTTCCAGGCTGCACCCTGATGACCTTCTAAACGCTCCCTTTGCATGAGGATAAAGTCAAGCATTGTCTTCTTCCCAATCTTCGGGGCATAAAGTTTCCAAGGCCTGAGCAAGTTTTCTGGTAACTGCAGAACAGTTCACACATA
Source organism: Saimiri boliviensis (assembly GCF_048565385.1). Classification (NCBI taxonomy): domain Eukaryota; kingdom Metazoa; phylum Chordata; class Mammalia; order Primates; family Cebidae; genus Saimiri; species Saimiri boliviensis. The sequence continues at coordinate 66,019,936 of NC_133459.1, forward strand.
TCTGGACTGGACCAGTAATTGCTCTCACCCGGCATGGCCACTGGCAAGCAGTCCACAGTCAGACTCTATTAATATTTATAAAATGCTTGGGTAGGTCCCCGTAAAGTTGGCGAGACACTCAGCATTTAGTACATGAAGGTCTTTCTTACTTCCTGACTATATTATAGTCAAGATTAAAAACAGGCAGCAATTCATGATGCTTGCCAGCTCCGGCTTCTTGCAGCTTTCCCTCATTCTGGTATCTATGTTCTGACCTGCTCCTTCGGAGAGCTTTCTCCAACCTTGTCACTCAGAGGCTCCCTGCTCCCTCCCGATGGGGTATTCCTGCTGGTCCCAGGTTCTACAAAGTCCACGCAACACATTTATAATTGAGTGCTACTGCTACTAGGTACAATACGTTGGGAATAAATGGGTAGGACAGACACACAGCTCCCGCTCCCACAGAGGCAACATTAAACAAGCCATCAGACACCTTCTTCTGCTTCAGGCATAGCCTAGCCCCTCCTCCTGCTCTGCTACTCCTCTCAGGCTCCTAACTCAAATGCAATTTCTCTTCTGAAAGTCCTTTCCCATCTGCTGGTACACATATGGACAGCCTCACCCAGAATATAAATTAAAGTTTAGGAGATAGGTAATTTTGATACCTTCATAGATTTATTCAACACAAACAACTTTCTATGAGTACTGTATAGAAATCACTTTGGGAAGTTGATTCAATGGGGGTAATTGTGATTGTAAGGGAATAAAAAATGACTTCCCTCTACCTTTCTTGGTTCTGTGGCTGGGCTACGAATGAACCTGACACATAAACAGAGTGACAGGAAGTAAATCGTATTTAATTATGTATGTACGCACAGGAGTGCCACAAAACATGAGACTCAAAGGGGTCAGATGATGAAGGCTCACAAAGGATCCTGAGCTACGGAAAAGAATGGGGGTTCAGGGTTTCTGGGGGTGGTGGCAACATGAGTTACAGGAGGTGAGCGGAAGAAATATATGGTGAATAAAGGTGGTTTCATCATGTACACACACAGTCTCTCAGTTAATACAAGCTGTCCCACAGCAGCCCTGAGAAGAAGAGGTGACCGTCTGCCTGGATGTGGTGTCACCTCCAGTATCCCCTCTTGGGATCCAAGTTAATCTTTCCCTGTTGATAAGACTTCCGGGAGAAGATTCTTGAAAACTGAGTTCCTTTTGGAGGATCTGTCTTTAGGCTGATAAGGGGAACTCAGAGAATGCCTCTGCCTACATCTGCTGTTCCCCAAGTGCCCTCGGTTCAAAGTAATCAGCACACCAAAGTGTTATACTTTGGGTGGCATTTCCTGAATTCCTTCATGGTCATTCTGAGAAAAAGCTGTATACCGGGCCACTGGAAAAGAAGAGAATCTCTGATGGTAACATTCTTCCTATGGAGAGAGCAGATCAAGATTACACTGTTTCAAGTTAAGGAGCCTCTGGTCTGCTGAGTTGCCACACGTCTGCACAAAACGGGCCACTGCGTGATCCCTGAGAGGCAGAGGTGTTTACAGGAACTGGAGGTCTAGCTAAGGACTTCAGAACTTGCAGGGGCTCTGCGCCGCCTCAACAGCTGGGCTGTGCAGGTCAAGACAGAAAGTCTGGGGAAACAAACATCTCCAAATATCTCCGTGCCTTTGGAGGGTTTTCTTTGGTCTTCCCTCAGTGGTGAGGAAGTGTGGCTGTTTGTTTGTTTTACTAGGTAGATAAAAAGCTTGCTTTATTCTTACACCAAGAATAGCTTCCAAGGCAAACAGTACCTGATATCTGCATGGAACCTGTGAGCACACATGTTGCTTACATATGCATTATTCCATGAAGCCTCACTATAATCCTGAATGGTGTATTAGTAGATGAGGCAATCAAAGTTAGAACATCTTGCTTCAGAAATTAATCCAGGCTGGGCACGACGCTCACACCTGTAATCCTAGCTCTTTGGGAGGCTGAGGCAGAAGGAATGCTTGAGTCAAGGAGTTTGAGACCAGCCTGGGTAACAGTGTGAAAACTCGTCTCTACAAATAATAACAAAAGGAGTGGTGGCACATGTCTGTAGTCCTAGCTACTCAGGAGGCTGAACTGGGAGAATAGCTTGAGCCCAGGTGGTTGAGGCTGCAGTGAGCCTTGATTGTACCATTGTACCCCAGCCTGGGCAACAGGGTGAGAACCCATCTTAAAAAAAAAAAAAAAAAAAAAAGTTAATCCAGCTCATAAGCCTCTTTACTCCAGAAGCCACCTTTCTCACTGTACCAAGGAAAGGATTAATTCCAATTAGTTTGATTCATAAACACTTAGGGCATCACTGAATGTTCCACCATGTGTTTCTTTTCTTTTTTTTTTTTGAGATGGAGTCAGGCACCCGCCGCAACGCCCAGCTCATTTTTGTATTTGTAGTAGAGATGGGATTTCACCATGTTGACCAGGCTGGTCTCACACTCCTGACCTCAGGTGATCAACCCACCTCGGCCTCCCAAATTGCTGGGATTACAGGCATGAGCCACCATGTTCAACCACCATGTGGTTCTTAATCAGGGGTGACTGACACACTGTGACCTAAAGAAGGGGGCTTGCTGACTGCCTCGTGTTTGTGTAATACCTCCTTTCTCCTGTATACAAGCTAAGCAAGAATGTTCTCACTCTTAGACAAGGACTGAAGTTAGTTAGCATCTGGAGATCCTGAGCCACCAAGTATTCTATCCCACCCAGAAGGGCCAAGGCCTGTGCATGCCTGTGCAGACTGCCAGTCTGATAACACTCTGACTATCACTTCTGCAGCCTTGCTTTCAATTTTGCATATGGGTAACAGATTTGAATAAACACATGTATTTAGCTATTCAAATATTTCACTTGGTTTTAATGCTGTGGTTCATCGGAATTCTCAGGTTCCTAGAAATTCCGGGGAACATGATGGTCCATTAGGGAAATACGGGTATTTTCATATTTGTCAAGAGGGGCCTGAAGCAGGGAGAGCAGGGTGGGGATGGAAAGAGTGTCACAGAGCCCACTCTGGGAGGAAGGCACCAGGAAGCCCCAGGGTGTGAATCCTGAGTCATTTACAGCCTGGCCAGTAATTGAATCCATGGAGTGAAGCCAACTTTCATGAGCAAACACCCCTGTGGCTGTAATAAAAGAGCAGGTTAAAAGAAAAAAAAAAAAAAAAGCCACTGGCTTCCACTTACTCCCTGGTGTTGCCTTCAACTTACTTTTTTTTTTTTTTTTTTTTTTCTGAGATGGCGTTTCGCTTTGTGGAGTGCAATGGCGCAATCTTGGCTCGCTGCAACCTCCTCCTCCTGGGTTCAAGCAATTCTCCTGCCTCAGCCCTGCAAGTAGCTGAGATTACAGGTGCCCACCATAACACCTGGCTAATTTTTGTATTTGTAATAGAGATGGGGTTTCACCATGTTGACCAGGCTGGTCTTGAACTCCTGATCTCAGGTGATCTACCCGCCTCAGCCTCCCAAAGTGCTGGGATTACAGGCATGAGCCATGGTGCCCGGCCCCTTGCCTTCAACTTTAAATGCCTTCCTCTAGCTCTTTATCTGCCTCTTCTTCTGTAAAAAAGAGGAACTATAATGCTGACCTCAGGGTTGTCAGGAGAGAAACAGAAGCACCTTCCCTTGCACATAACGCACCTCACACATACAAATGTTTACTAAATGCCGGGCCCCTAGGCTCACTAACAAGATAAAAAACATGTGCTTGCTGGAAAATGAGAAAGACTTAGGAAGCAACGGAAGAATTTCAAGCTTATGTGACCAGGTGGCATGAGCTTTCTAATGTGGCCTAAGTGAGAAGGCAGGTAATGCAGTTAGGTTCTTAAGAATAGTTCTTCTATTTTCACGAGCACTTCTTATTTATATCAAAGCCTGCAGGCTCAATCCAGGCTGCAGATGTGTTTGGTTGGGCCCCACACAGTGCTAACTCAATTGTGTGTTTTACCTTTAAATTGAATGTCAACAGTTAAAAAATGGAGAGACTTCACTTTAAAAGGAAGACTTCCGGAAAAATCAGAAAATCCTATATAACTGGGCTGGATCTGAGCAGCTGCCCCTCAAGCACTTGCCAGACCCTCTATCTGAACTTATGGCACTGCCTTTACACTATGCCTTGGATATTTAGTTCCAGGGACACATTCAAGGATTGGATATTTAGTTCCAGGGACACATTCAAGGATTCGCCGGGGGCATCTGGGCTCACTCTTGCCCTGCCACTTCCCAGATCTAAGGCCTTGGGAGAGGACTGGTAATCCATTTAAGCCTCAGTTTACTCATGGGAAAAATGGGGATAACAATACTTTCCTGTCTCAAAGGACTATTAAAGAACATCAGATAAAATAAGTATGTGAGTATAATCACTATGAAGGATACTTAGTTTCTGAGTGTTTAGTACCTGCATTCCTTTTTTCCTTTTTTTTTTTTTTTTTTTTTTTTGAGAGAGTCTCGCTCTGTTGCCCAGGCTGGAATGCAGTGGCATGATCTCGGCTCGCTGCAACCTCCACCTCCCAGGCTCAAGCGATTCTTCTGCTTCAGCCTCCCAAGTAGCTGGGATTACAGGTGTGTGCTACCATGCCTGACTAATCTTTGTATTTTTAGTAGAGACAGGGTTTCGCCATGTTGGCCAGGATGTCTTGAACTCCTGACCTCAAGCGATCCACCCGCCTCAGCCTCCCAAAGTGCTGGGATTACAGGGGTGAGCCACCGTGCTCAGCCTGCATCCTCTTACACGTGAAGTACACCCAGAATTTTGCATTCCTCAATGGACTGGAGCCAGGCAGCAGCTCTACCCTCCTCCTAGCATGCCTCACTGGATTGCGGGGCTGGGACGTGGAAAACTACATCTTCCAGTGTGATGGGCTGAACTGTGTCCCCCAAAAGTTATATGTTGAGGTCCTAACTCCCAGGAATTCGGTACTTAGAAACAGGTTCATTAAGCAGGTAATCAAATTAAAATGAGGTCATAAGTGGACCTTAATCCAAAATGACTGGCATCCTTATGAGGAGGAGAAATCTGGACATAGACGGGTACAGAGGGAAGACCATGCAAACACAGAGGGAGAAAATGACCATCTATTACTAAAAGCCAAGAGCAAGGCCTTGGAAGAAGCTAATGTTGTCAATGCCTTGATCTCAGACTTCTAGCTTCCGGAAACGTGGGAGAATTCATTTCTGTTGTTGAAGCCCCCTGGCCTGTGGCAGTTTGTTGTGGCATTCCTAGCATACTAGCACACCCCGGTTCTCTTGATGCCAGGGATCCAGATGATGCACTCTCTGCCAATTCAATGCGTTTAGGAGAGATCGGGCCGTTACAAGTGAGGAGACCAGTTTCTTGCGGCTTGGCTTATTTCTGCTGACAAGCAGGGTGGGCAAGCTGCTCTTAGGGGAAGTGGAGGCATCACAGTGTCCAGCCACTAGCAACACAGGACTGAGAAGCTGCATGGCTGCAGCAGCCTCTTGACTCTCTACTCCCCACCAGGCACCTGTGGCCACTTCTGCAGTGGTGTCTGGGAGTTGTTCCTGGGGACAGTATCATGAGCCTGCTCCTCCAGCCCTTCCAATGATTATGCAAGCACCTCAATTCTCTGTATTGAAGCTCATTCTGGAACTCTGCCAAGAGCACCTTCTGTTTGCTGTAACTGAACCTTGGCTGACCCACAATTGTTGATCTCTTGCTTTGTAAACTGCGAATAACTTATAAATATTAGCTATTATTTGGATTACTATGACACCATCATTGCTGGACATCCCAAACTCTTAAGACTTGAAGAGAGGAAGAAGTTAAGACACAAAATTCTTTCTCCTTCTTCCCAAAGTTGCAGGTCATTAGGCCAGGGCGCTTGAACCTGTGGCCAGCTGCAAGCGCTGCCCTGGTCCTGCACAGCTTTGAGAGCAGAGAGCAAAAGAGAACATGTTGCTTACTTACAGGGAGCAAAGGAGGGGGAGAGATGAGGAGGGGCCACATAGAGAGGTGGGAAATGTGGTTTGGGGTGGGAAACAGAGTGTCCAGGGCTTTTCAAAGAGAAGTTAACATAGGTTCAGAATCAGCAGAATGAGAAAGAATGAGAAAACAGCCCTCTGAAAACCTCAACAGAGAACATTCTGTAACAGCAGCAGGCTTTCAGATTTGGAAATCCTTTTGAGGTTCCTATCTGGTGTCTTTCATTAATTGATTTTACCCGCCATCCAGGGTACATGTCTCGGAATAATAATAATAAAGATAATAAGTCATAATGATTAATTTTGACAATGACCACCATTCACTGAGTGCTGAGTCTGTGCTAGGTAAGTAAATTCCACGCGTCACTGCATTTAAGTCTCTCAACATCTCTAAGAGATGAATCCTTCTATCATTTCTGTTGGACAGATGAAGCAGAGGGAGGTTAAAAAAATTCTTGCCCAAGATCACACAGCTTTACATGGCAGAGTTGGGACTCAGAGCTACCTGACTTTCAAGATTATCGTCTTTCTTACCACCCTTTGCTGCTTGCCTCTGAAGAGCAAGAATCCAAGGAAGGGGATGGGAGAAAAGAGAGGCAAGGATCAGCCAGAATCACTGAATAAAGAAGACATGGTCTCCATTCAGGGGCTGCTGCTCATTCAGACAGGTGGTCCCCATAGCAATGTCATTCAGACAGGTGGTCCCCGGAAGTGTGGTGCTAAGTGGCTTTGCCAGAAGACCTAAGTGAAGGAGAATCGATTGTTCTTATTTATAAGAACGATTGCCCCAGATTCTAGATAGGGCTATTGCTAAAGACACGAGACGATTCTCCTGTGCCCGAGAGAAGCTGGCAAGGATCCATGAGAATGAGCCAATCTTCAGCAATAAATCTAGAGGAGAGTGAGCTGCAGAGCCTGGGCAGCAAGTTCCTCACTTCACTGTGTGTCTAGAACACCTGAGGAACTTGTTTAAGAAAACCTGATTCAGTAGGACCTGGGAACGGCCCACAGATCTGTATTCAAAGGCCTCCTAGATGATTCCGATATGGCTCCTCTCAAGAAACAGCTATAGTATGATCAGAGTCTCTGCCTCTTGATCCCACCCATGTTTACTTCTGCCTGGGGATTAAAACATGTCAATTTAAAAGTACACTACTCGGCCGGGTGTGGTGGCTCATGCCTGTAATCCTAGCACTTTGGGAGGATGAGGCAGGCAGATCACTTGAGGTCAGGAGTTTAAGACCAGTCTGCCCAACATGGCCAAATCCCATCTCTACTAAAAATAGAAAAATGAGCTGGGTGTGGTGATGCATGCCTGTAGTCCCAGCTACTTGGGAGGCCGAGGCAGGAGGATCCCTTGAACCTGGGAGGCGGAAGTTGCAGTGAGCCGAGATCGCACCACTGCACTCTGGTCTGGGAGACAGAGTGAGACTCTGTCTCAAAACAAAACAAAACAAAACAAAACAAAACAAAACAAGAAGAAAAGACACTACTTTTTTCTGTGCTTAACGTTTCAAAGCTCTGAATAAACTCTTAAAAATTCTAACTCCTTTTAATGACCTTAGGATTAAGTGTTCTTCAGCTTTAAATTTTTCCTGCCATGTAACATACTTTTTTGTTACAAAAGCCTAAATTTGTTTTCCTAACAGCCATCGCTTTCCGGAAAGCGTCTCCTCCCTGGCTTCAGTGATGCTAGAGTCTCCTGTTCTTGCCCTATCCAGTGGTATTCCTTGGGTACAGCTCTCGCACCTTCTGATTAGGTATTCTCAGGGGCTGGAACTCTAGCAGAGTGAACATGGGCTTTTATAGCCAGATAAATTCAAATACTGGCTCATCACTTACTACCCCAAGTTGCTTTACTTCTCTGGGCCTCATTTGCTCATTTGGAAAATGGGAAGGAATAACAATAGTACTTACCTCAAAGAGTTGTTACCAGGATGAACTGAGAGAGCACATACAAGTTACTCAGCACGTGCCTGACATGTACTGGTCCTCAGGAAAGGCAGATGATGCTCTCTCCACCCTATGACGTCAGCTATGACCAACTCACTTCACATACAGCCTCGACCCTTCACCTGAATTCCAATGTGTAAATGACAGCCTATTTAATTTTATGCTTGAATGCTTCCCAGTTGCTTCCAACACAACACAGGTAGAACCCAAGAACGCACCACTGTCCTCCCTCATCGCAGAGACCTCCTTTTGCTTCTGCCCTCCTTCTAACTCCTCAGGCCATCTCTGTTCTCATAAAAAGGCGACCCACCTATGTGATTTAAAATGTTTTAATAGCCGCATTAAAAAAAAAACGTGAAATGTAGTCCCAGCTACTCGGGAGGCTGAGGCAGGAGAATTGCTTGAACCCGGGAGATGGAGATTGCAGTGAGCCGAGATCATGCCACTGCACTCCAGCCTGGCGCCTGGTGACAAAACAAGACTCTGTCTCAAAAACAAAACAAAACAAAACAAAAAAACAAAACCAAACTGTGAAATGAATTTTATTTTATTTCACCCAATATGAAAAAAAACCTGACATGTAATCATTGTAAACATGATTGAAATGTTTTTTGTACTAAACCTGTGAGACCTGATATGTATTTTATATTTACAGCACATTTCAATTTGGTCATGATAGTGGCTGCCTTATTAGACATTGTGACCTGAGACTCTGGACTCTGAAAATTCTCTTGAATTCTACATCTTGACATCCCCCACCCCCATTTTAATTTCCTACATTCTTTCGTCTTCTCTTTTACCTGAGTCTTGGCTCTCTGCAGCTCAGGTCAGGGCTACTGCGTGAGCCCTGTAACAGCACTCCCGGCCTCATCCTTGTCCAATCTGATCGACCCTGACCACTATGCTCAGATATAGTACCCCTTTCAGCCTGGCCCTCTTTGGCTTTTCCAGGACCCCCCAGGAAAAGTCCAAAGGGCTTGACTTTATCCTTGAGCTCCTCTCTAATGTTTTTGCCATCATAATAAAAATCCTAATCATAAAAGCACCTAATTTCTACCCGGAGTTTACTATATGCCAATCAATGCCAATACATTACCCTACTGAATCCTCAAATGGCCCTGTGAGGTAGGCTCTATTTTCATGCCCATTTTACAAATGAAGAAACTGAGGCACAGAGAGGTAAATAGGTGTCTCGTGTCAAACAGCTAGCAAGCTGCTTGGCCGGGATTTGAGACCAGGCAGGCTGATTCCAAAGGCCCAGTGCAGAACCTCTACTGCCACACTGTCATAGTGTCAGGGGAGTGTCACCCCATTTCCTGGCTTCATGGGCTGTGTCTACAATTCTCGCCTGCAAGCCTCCACTCAAGTTCTTTGTCTTCTTCTCTTGACCTACTTAAATTCTCCTTTTGTAGGCCTTAGTTCACATCACCTCTTCCAAGGAAGGTCTGTCTCTCCACAGACTCCTGGGGGTGGTGCATGCATGCAAAAGGTAGGCAGGGGGAGTTGCGCACTAATGCCCTAAAACTGTGTGCAAAATTCGGTGTGTGTGCCTACATTTTGCTTTTTGTTTTCCAGAGGAGAGGACTGAGAGCTACCATCAAGCTCTCAAAAAGGTCTATAACACCATTTATTTCAATGCTTCATTGTATGTTACTTAGTGGTTACTGTGGGTGAATATTGTCTTCCCACTGTTAGCTCAGTAGTAATACAGCAACTACACTTACTCATTACTATGTGCCAGCTACTGTGTCAAGTACTCTATGCAGATATTGGTTCATTTGATATTTTCTGCAACTACAGGAATGAGTCTGGATTTATCATACCTACTGAGACCAAAAGCTCAAGACGGTTACATAATTTATCCAAGAGCATACAGCTATTCCATGACAGAAAGGGGATTTCAACCCAGATATCTGACTTCAAAGCCATGCCCTAATCAGGCAGATGAGTTATCCCATGACATCTTCTCTCTCATATTGACTAATGTGGAGAATGAGGCCTCCATAAATACCTGGATTAGATTAAGACATGTGATGTAGCAACCAACACATCAGCCAGTGTGAGCCTCGCACCCCAGGTGTTTGTGTGCCCAGCGTTTGTTTTCTTAGAAACAGGATACACCTTGCTGCTCCTTCCCACAGGTATCCTGTGAAATACTGACCGTCTTGAGCCCATAGATGGCTCACCTACTTGGTGGCCTGCACAGCTCTGAGAAGCCTGGGAGGACCTCCGGACACTTCCATGCACTTGATTAGGGCCAGTTGCTGGTGCTCTGAACTTTCACCCTCAGCACGAGATGGCCACTTGTGTGGCACCAAGATTCCAAGAGCCATGGTGCCATGCATCCTCATCTTGTGCCTCAAATAAGTTTGCAGCTGGTGAAGTGGGCCCATGGGGAGTAAGTAGCCCTCGGATGGGGACCCACGAAGGAGTGGAACTTAGCCCCTTCTGTCCTCTCCTGGGCCAGAATCCAGCAACACAGATGTGTGTTTATAGTCAACACTAAGAATGACGTTTGCAAACAAGTTTTACTCTCTACCTAGTGTAGCAAGACTGGTTGAGAAAAGATTTGCTTCCATCTGCACGGCGAGCTTAGGAGAGCCAGATATCCCATGTGCCTATCCATAAATGAATAAATGCATGGATAAATTCAGCAACTATTTAATACTGAAAACAAAAGCTAACATTTGGAGTGCTTTTTCTGTGCCGGGCACTGTGTTAAGGGCTTTAGGTAAAGTTATTTTATTTACTCTTCACAACATCCCTGATAAAGGCATTATTATTATTCATTAACTAGTTTTCCAATTTTAAAGGAATTCGCACATTTAGCAAAAAACTTAAACAGTCTAAAAGGTTATACAACAAAAGCTAGGTCTCCTGGTACTACTACTGGCTTTCCTAGGTAATAACTGTTATCAGCTTTTCATGTTTCCTTCTGACATCCCATGCATATACAGACATGATTATGCTTATATCTGTCTTTAAAAATACATGGGGGCGTGTTATACATATTGCTCCAAACCCTGTCTTTATATTTTGATTAACAATGTATTCTTAAAACCGTGGTAAAGTTAGCATTATGAACGCATTTTCCCAGTGAAGCTCTCAGGGATACCTAGTGAATAAGTGCCAGGGCTAACAAGAAGCCTCATGCTCCTAGTCATCATTCCACGCTGCAGGCCTCCCGCATCCCTCAGAAAGTTTCTGAGCCTGGAGAGAGGAAGTGGGAATGATCAGGGAAGCAGAAGAAAACAATTCCTGCCCTAAAAGAACTCATTGCTTTTAGGGCCAAACAATACTATATGAAGTGAGAGAATATTTCCAAAAAACATAAGAAGATATCCAGGACACAGTTTGTAGTACCCCAAGGTGCTGGCAAGTATGAGAGAAGGAGCCCCAGAGTGGAGTGACTCCAGTGAGGAACTCTGCTACAGCTGTGGCTCTCAATGCGGTCATACCAGCCACCAGTGTGAGCATTGTCTGGGAGCCCCCTTAGAACTGCAAATCCACAAACCCCATCCCAGATCTACGGAATCAGAAACTCTGGGAGTGGGCCCTGTCAGTCTGTGGTTTTGTTTGTTTGTTTTTGGAGACAGAGTCTAGCTCTTTCCGCCAGGCTGGAGGGCAATGGTGCAATCTCGGCTCACTGCAACGTTTATCTCCCAGGTTCAAGCGATTCCCCTGCCTCAGCCTCCCGAGCAGCTGGGATTACAGGTGTGCACCACCACACCCAGCTAAGTTTTTGCATTTTAGTAGACATGGGGTTTCACCAGGATGGTCTGGATCCCCTGACCTCGTGATCTACCTGCCTTGGCCTCCCAGAGTGCTAGGATTACAAGCATGAGCCACTGCGTCCGGCCACAGTCTGTGTTTTAACAATCCTCATGAGTGATTTTTATGCTCCCTAAAGCTTAAGAACCACCCCACTTAAAGGAGGCAATTTCTAAACTAGGGCTTTTCACCAGAAGGAAGATCCAACTATCAAGTAAATTAGTATCAGTCTATTTAAACCAAGATTGATCCTTATTCTTAGCATTATCCTAGGACTAAGCTGAGAGTGGAGGATATACAGACAGATCCCACATCTTAAGGAGGTTATTCCTGGCAAGGGACGTAATATCAATCTGTCCAAGAAAGGAGGCAGAATATTCCAAATTCCCTGGTTGAGGACTGCACCTCTTATCTGTGATGGTGGTCTGTGGCCCTTTCCAGACAACTTGTAACTTCCTTTGTATCTATGTGACCAACTGGGAATCTGTCCCATCAGTGTTTCTGGAGGAACTGCCTTTGACCCTCTGCCTGCTCCCTTGGCTGGGCAGGGCTGGAGCAAGTGTCCAAAACGGAATCCTTTACCCTGGATATTACCCACAGTCCAGTGAATCTACCCCCAGTTCCTGGTGGGCTGACAAAGCAGAACAGAGAAAGAACAACAACACAGATACTTATGATTCTAGTCTTAAAGGCCTAGCATCTGACCCACATTAAGAAGAGGGCATGCTTTTGAATATTGCTAAATAAATAGGAGCTCATCCACTTTCTTAGGATGTACTTTAAAAAAAAAAAAAAAAGAAACAGAAACACCTATCCACCTAATGGGGGAGTTAAAAATGAGGCAACAGGCACATGCTGCTGCATCTATTTTAGAATAAGAGAAATTCCCAGGGAGCCACTCCTCTGCGCTGAGTTGTGTCAGCTTCTTGAAGGGGAAGCAGAAATGGATTGAGGAGAGAAAAAGGCTGAGAAAGGACAGAGAAGAGTGTGTGCAGCTCGCTGACATTTGCAGTCGCCAGCTGGGGCTGGGCTTCACCAACAAACAATGAATGTGGGCGACTGGGCTGGCGGTTAAAGGGCTTACCACTCCAGCATGATGGACTGAGCCCTGCACATAAATAAGGAATGTAAGTGGGTCAGTAAAACATGCCAAAGGCAAGCATTAGGCGCTTAGAGAAAGGATGGTCAGTGAGGACTTGAGCAGCCAGAAGACAGACGGAGGAGAGAGGTCTTAAATGGGTCAAGCCTTGAAGGGCAGGAACTTGTCAAGTGGGGGCGGGAAGAATTTCAAATGGTTACTGAGCAGTAGAGGGCAGATTAAAGTTGACTTTCTCATATAGAATAGGAGCCATCAAAGGCTTCTAAGCAAAAAATGGCAGCCATACAGGAACACGGTGGGGAAAATGAGCGAGCAACCTCCCATGCAGGGTGGAACGGAAATGGGAGACAGTGAAAGACCAGGTAAACTACTTCCATACAAGGTTCAGGAGCAGGCAACATGGTCAGGGACTGGGGTCAGATGGAATTGGGTTCAATCCGGATTCTGCCACTTAATGTTGTATAATATTGAACAAATCACTCTCCCTGAAGCCCCGGATTCTCTATCTGTAAAATAGCATAACAATAGTGCCTATCTCACAGGACTATAATGGTTAAATGATACAGAAAACATCCGGCACATAGAAACCACCCAGTGTTCATCTATCAAACATCATTATTATTAGGAGTTAGCGCATGAGATTTCAAACAGATGGAAGCAATTAAAATGCAAAAAAAAAAAAAAAAAAATTTAAGCTAGATGTGAGAGCTGCGAAATGTAAGAATGAACAAGGCTTCTTGTAGAATGGGAGTGACAGTCCAGAGATGGCTGTTGATTTCTGAGGGACTTATGAAGAAAAGAGCCGAGGATGGCTTTGGACTTTCTCACTTGGATAGGGATAGCAGGGCAGTTTCAAAGGAGCAGAGACGGGCTGGGGAAGCCACCCTGGGCAGGGCAACAACCTCACAAAAGGCAGGAGAGAGAGGCAGTGTTAGGGAGGAAGGGCAAGTTAATGCTGTATAAATAAGTTTAGTTAAAAACATATATACCCAGAAAACAGAGTAGAAAAATGTACTTCAACATTTAGCTATTACTAGGCTGTACGAATTTTAGGGGATTTTTCGTGTTGTTTTCAATGCACTCTGCTGGTTGTGAGCTTTTCATTTTTTGGAATAGTTAATACTTATATAGCACTTAGACTTGCCAAGCATTGTTCTAAGGGCTTTACAGATATTAACTTAATTTTCAAAACATTGCTATGAGGTTATTCCTATTGTTCTTCCTAGTTTAGAATTAAGGGAACTCAAGGAGGCAGACACTTAGAACACAGCCAAGGTCAGAGAGAAGGTTAATGGAGGAGGCAGCACTCTAATCCTGGCAGCCTGGCTCCAGATTCTATGCTCTTTAACCACATGAGATACTTTTATGATTAAGAAGAAGAAGAAAAAAAACCACCTAGTAGTTGTTATTCACAAAACCAGGGGGAGGAGTTATTAGTCACTTTACAGGGGTAAAAGGAAGGAGAGGGCAAGAACAGTTTACTGATGACTGGGAGTTACTGGGGACTGCGGAGTAGTTTCCACAGCGTGAAGGGGACGGAGGTCAAATGAGAAGGAGCTGAATACAGAACTATTAATTCAGGGATGCAGGCAGTACTATATGGGAATGCTTAGAAAAATTTGACAGTGCAGTCAAGTTGGAACTGTACAGAAACTTTCAGGGGCAGGAGGGTTGTTTGAGAAATGGTTGGCATTGGATCATTTCCAAAACAGAGGAGGAGTGTTGAGAAACTAGGGGGAGTGAAGATGTGCACAGAGGAGGGTCACTGGGAGGGCGGAAGGGGGTGAGCTCAGGACTGTGTTCAGAAACTGGTCAAAAGAGGAGCTGAGAAGCCAGACCTGGAGGACAGAGTGGTGGAAAAGCAGGAAGGAATGAACTGCTGATACAACACAGGTGACTCTCTCGGACATTATATTGAACAAAAAAGCCAGTTACAGAAGAGCATGTACTGTCAATTCCATTCCTTCATTCATTTGAGACAGAGTCTCACTCTGTCGCCCAGGATGGAGTGCAGTGGTACAATCTCATCTCACTGCAACCTCTGCCTCCTGGCTTCAGGCGATTCTCCTGCCTCAGCCTCTTGAGCAGCTGGGATTACAGGTGCCCACCATCATGCCCAGCTAATTTTTGTATTTTTAGTAGAGACGGGGTTTCCCCATGTTCGCCAGGCTGGTCTTGAACTCCTGAGCTCAACTGATCCACCTGCCTCGGCCTCCTAAAGTGCTGGGATTACAGGTGTCAGCCACTGCACCCAGCCCAATTCCATTTATATAAAGTTTGAGAACAGGCAAAATACATCTACAGTGATAAGAATACAGAGTGAGTGGGGATGTGGATGAAGAAAGACTGGCTGTGAGTTACTTGTTAACTGCTGCAGCAGGGTCACTAAAACAGTTAAGGTGCATGAGGTTCATTCTACTTTATACATTTTTAAAAATTAAAAAAAATTAAAAATAAAAATTATAGTCCTAAACACGTCATATTATACAATAATTATTAACATCATCAGTTGATATTTGTCATAAAGGAATAGAAGATATGTTAATTATTATCTATAATTTCCTTCTTTAGATCATGATCTAACAAGTATGTCCAAGGTCCACAGTGTAAAGGAAGCAGTTGCCTTTTGAGGGAGCGTGGCCATGATTTAAAAAGCCACAATCTGGGCCCTCTGCCCATTTCAAAGAATGCTCAGGCTCTGGTCCACAGACACAGAGGTACCCATGACAAAGGAACGGCCCAGCATTGTGGTGCAGGTACTCATAACTCGGACATGCCAAAAAATGCACAATAAGATAATTCTCTTTCTTCCCTCATCTTCCAAGGAAACATGCCCTCACCACCTTTTAAACATGTCTGGACTTGAGGAAACATGTCTATCAAATGTGCCTGGACTTTGAACAAGGTCAAAATCTGTGGAATTCCTGGGGTGACCAACAAGAGAAATATTTTGTGCTGGCCCTCATGGTTAAAGTACTTGTTATGAGACTCACAGTATCTAAACGTTTACGTATTTTCAAAGGGGAAAGGACTGATGATACAAGATGTTCCTAAGTCAACTTCTGACAGGTCTAACTCAGTTTTTATTTAAACTGATTAGAACTCTCTCTCTCTAAAAGCAAACTTGATTAACAGTTTCTTTTAAAAATGTTACTTGAGAGAAAACATGGGACAGAAATCAAAGCCAAGTCATTCAAAGTGCAAACCCAATCAGCAACATCAATACAATTTAAATAACATGGCACCCATACAGTACGCTTACATTTTAGTTCACTGAGTTTTGTTTTTCAGAATGTCTCCAGTTCGTCTTAAGGAGTGACATAAAATTTCTCAGAAAAACAGATTCAAATTCATTAAAATTTTTCTTTAAAGAGGTATAGAACTTTTAACAAATGTGGTTGAGTCCAACAAAACATGACAGAGCACCACTTATAACGAATCAAAAGATGACACCAGTTTGAAGACTCATGTTACTTTAAACAACTTGCTAAGTTTTCTCACTTAAATTTAAGAATATCACAAAATAAGAGCAAGAAATGGAATGGAGTGGGAGGATTCCTGTCTATAATACCCCCACAAGAATTTCCATGGCTGTTTTCAGACCCAGGTTTCCTGGGCCAGACCTATTTGAAATATTCTGCTCCTTTTGTTATATCAGTAAGTGACCAGACCATGGATCTCAGACATTGGCTTTTTAAAACAACAGTCAGCAGACTTTTTATAAATATTGGCATCTACTTCACCCATGAGAGTCTTTAAGTTGAATCCTCTATCTGATGGTGGGCACCTCATATTATAATTATATAGTCCTTTATATCTTCCCTATGCCTTACACAAAGAATAAATATGTCCTGATTTATTATGAGTTACATGGATGGTCTTGGCAGGAAATGACAGCTTGATCATTCTTCTCAATTCAGGAAACAGGAACAACACATGCCGTGGGTTGGGCACAGAGTGAGAACTCGGTAAACACTTCATCCAGTGAAATGATGACACAGAAATCTGTGGCAGTGTTTTAGGTGAGTGATGATAAGGGCTTGAACCCAATGTGTTGAAAACCAGAATTTGTGAAACAAATGAGATGTCACATTACAAAAGGATTCCTCCAGAGAATACCTTCCCAAATGTATTATCTATTGAATGAAAAGGTTGAGTCAGAGAAACTAATTGTTTAGCTTTTTCTCTAATTAAATATCAATTAGGAACTGTAATAAATATCTCTAAATCAAAATACTACATTTTTGCACAACATCTTGTGTATTTCGAGTACAGTTCTACTTAAGTTTCCAAAGCACACTACCAGTGCATGTGTTCTCATCATTTTTGTACTTGTGAAAGGGAGGGTAATATAGACTTTGGTTTTAGGCTACCTGCTACCTTCGGTTTCAAAAGGAGCCCCTCTTTTGATCTCTGGTCTTGGTGTATTAAAGCCAAATATTGGAAAGTATACATGTTGACTCTGCAAGCTCTGGCAAGAAAGAAGTGCACCACGTGCCTCCATTGCTTCAATCTGCCTGTGCAGGTCAATTACTTAAAGTGGAGGGAAACAGGGCTGCGTCCAAGAGTAATTCATCTTATGAGTGGAACTGGGCATAACATACACCTTAAAGCAAATCCTAATAGGTAATACAACAATGTTATGCTTTTACAACTAAATACGTAAGTAAATAAATTAATGTCAATTAAACTTTTCTAGCACTTAATTGGTCCAGGGATTAAACTCCTGGGAGAGATCACAGGAGACCAGTATTTAGTTGTCTGTGACCAAATAAGAGTTTCAGAAAGTTGAAACAAATTCTATACGAAGTCTGTTCTTGCAATGTTTTCAGAAGTGTGTGAGATTCTTTAAAACACTTTTATGCACAACGTAAGTCAAAATAAATGACATATTTATATTACATGTAGAAATTATAAGATTGATTTTAGTAAATTGACTAAATACAGGCATATATTTATCATAAATAACCATTACCTGTCAGTGTCAGCATTTATAAATGAACAGATCTGGCACTCACATAATCTCTGGATGCAGGTGCCTTCAGGGGCTGGAGGGATTTATAACTGAAAACCATTCTCAGCTGAATTCTGGGAAAACGTACCTATGTGTCCCAAGTAGATACCACCACATCTTTGTATGTCCCCTTCTGCCTTTACCCAATGTAGAAATCTGGTATTGTATTTCTAATGTGGTACGTCTGCTATGATAATAATGCCATCAAAAAGATCGCAATTTACAAGGCACTTTCTCATATCTATATTAGAGAGGGCCAATTAATTACTTAATTTTATTTCATTTCTACTTATGGTCTTGCATGAACCTGTTGAATTTAGCACACAAATACAGGTGATTAATAAGACTTTTTGCAGTTAACTGGAAAAAAACAGAACCTTTTTGCCTCATTAAGAATCCTGGTTCTTAGTGCTGTATCAGTTGCTTTTCCTCTTTTTAGTGTATTTTCACTTCTAATAACCTCATGGACCTTAAACAGAGGAAAATCTTTTTTTTCCCCTTTTAAACAGAACCCATTTAATGATATTTTCTTAGAAGCAGATTATACCTGCACTTAAGAGGTAGGGCAGAGTGAAAGACAAAAATCACAAAGCCACCAGATGGATTCCTAACAGGGCTGCCTTTCAGAATCACCTGGGCATCGGTTTTCAGGCATCCAGGTGCAAGCCTCACCCCATATCTCCAGAATCAGAATATTGGGCAGGGTAGGACTTGGCAAAGTGCCCTCTGGAAAAGCTCTGGGTGAGTCTGACCTGCACTCCTGGTTAAGAGCCATGGGACTAGAACACAGAACTGTCAGTCACCAGGTGTGGTCTCCCCGATTGCTCTGCTTGGTGGCCTTGGTCAAGTCATTTCTTTTCCTGGGCCTCAGCTTCCGAACAAGGGAGAACAACAGAGATGCTCTGCCCCACTTCTTTGCTTCTTTCTGAACAGCCCTCCCTTGCTTGCTCTTCAGAACTACTGAAACCACCAATTTAAGGTTTTGATACTTATATGGTATCATAATGGTCAATGCAGGGACTGTAAATCTCACTAGGGTGAACCTTACAGGTGATAAAAACAGCTGCTGCACTAGTGCCTGACAGAAATATGCACATGGGGAGGGGAGACACGTCAGCACTTAGCAGCTTCTGAAGCCCCAGAAGACTTCACAATTGGGGACTAGCTTATGGGAGAGGCAGGGCAGGGCAACTTTCTTTACCAAGGGGGTTCTCAAGCAGGCAAGCATTCAGGAGAGAAAATAGCGCTAATGGATGTTTTAAGAAAACGTGCCCACACGCACAGAAAGCTCTCCTTCAGCCAGAATGGTTTGGGGAAGGGCATGAGAGCAAGTTGAAATTTCTGGCTGAGTTACCATGAGCAAGGGCACCACTATTGGTAGTTCAAAGAGAAACAGCACAATATACAGAAAACTTGGAACATAAGTGACGGTTAAGAAGCACTTCTGTGAAATGTCATGATTCTGGATAATGCTGAAGAACGCTCTGAACAAGTCCATTTTTTGGCACTGATACTGCTACCCTGGCCTGCTCTCATTTCAGATCCTGGCCCTCCCTTGGGCATGTCTTCACATTTCTGACTGCCCCATGTCCTGGGCTGACATCTTTCCTGCTCTGAGTGCTCTAAACTCAGCAGTCCTTGAAGATTTTGCCCGAGTGCATGTTTTTCCCTCACTTTGTCATCTCTCCTCTCATCCACCTCCAAGGGCTTGCAAAGCACTCTTAGATCTATCTGACTCTGGTCCTGGGGACCTCTCTGTGCGACCCCCACCATTTCATCCAGACAGCTTGCCAGGTACCGGAACACAAAAAGTTGAAGTGCCCTTCTGCCACACAAGAGGCCAATTCTTTGGACTCAGCTTCTCTCTCTCTGCTAATAAAATAACGTTTATGACAGTTACCTAGACTCAAAACTTTAGTTCTGTTTCTCAGACCACCACCTTTGCCCACTTACACCCAGAGCTGACTAGCCCTGCTGGTTCTATCTTCTAATCAGCACCTCCCTTCCTAGTCCTGTGCATCAACCTTTGGCTCAGGCCGTCCCTTGATAATGTGTTGAGAGATTATGGCCTTGGTTTTCTTGGTTGCCCCTGTGCTCTACTCTAAGGCTTTTGATCCATCAGACAGTTGGCAAAAGCAAATTAAACAGGTATGAGCCAGCCTGCTCTGTTGGAGGGTGTGAGGGAAAGGGTTGCTCAGAGCACTGCTACTAACTGGCTTTCCATTCTCCCTCCCCAGTGGCAGCCTCCAAGGGGTCTCTGCAGATTCCCAGGGCTCCCTGAGACAATTTGAAATCGCTGCTGCAAGCCACCAGAGATAGCACAGCCAGATGAATCTTCCTAAATTTCGGCTCTAATGATATTACCCTCCTCAAAAATCATCAACTGGTTGGTGGGAATGTAAATTATGGCAGTACTGACTTAGGTATTGCCATTCTAGTCCTAGGTGTATTCCCAACAGAAACGTGTACCCACTTTCACCAAAAGACAGGTATTGAAATGTTCACAGCAGTAGTATTCAAAACATGTCCCAAATGGAAACTGCCCAAATGACTAAAATAAGAGCAGAATGAGTCACTCAATGGAATATTATATAGCAAATGGCAATGAACAACCTTTAAAAATACACAGGCTGAGCGTGGTGGCTCTAGCACTATGAGAGGCCGAGGCAGGCGGATCACCTGAGTCAGACCGGTCAACATGGAGAAACCCTGTCTCTACTAGAAATACAAAAAATGTAGCCAGGCATTGTGGGGGGCGCCTGTAATCCCATCTACTCAGGAACCTGAGGCAAGAGGATCGCTTGAACACAGGAGTCAGAGGTTGCAGCGAGCTGAGATGATGCCATTGCACTCCAGCCTGGATGACAGACCGAGACTCTGTCTCAAAAAAACAAATATAAATAAATAAAAACACAATATGGATGAGTCTCACAAACATAAAAGTGAGTGAAAGAAGCCAAATAAGAGTGAAAAAGAAGGCTGGGTGTGGTGGCTCACAACTGTAATCCCAGCACTTTGGGAGGTCAAGGCCGGCGGATCACATGAGGCCAGGAGTTGGAGACGAGCCTGGCCAACATGGAGAAACCCCGTCTCAACTAAAAATACAAAAAATGAGCTGGGCGTGGTGGTACACATCTGTAGTTTCAGCTGCTCGGGGGGCTTAGCCATAAGAATTGCTTGAACCCAGGAGGTGGAGGTTGCAGTGAGCTGACATCATGCCATTGCACTCCAGCCTGGGGCAACAGAGCAAGACCACCTCAATAAAAAAAAAAAAAAAAAAAAAAAAAAAAAAAAAAGAAAAGGAGTACATACAGTATAATTCTATTTACATTAGGTACTAAAAACAGGTGAAACTCATGTATGCTGTTAGAAGTTGGGATACCGGTTTCCTTTGAAGGGAAAGGTGGGAAAGGAAATACAAGGCAGCTTCCAAAGCTTCCAAGTGCTGGCTGTGTGTTTTACTTATGATTACATCATTACGATTTGGGTACTTTTCTGTATAATATTTTACTTCAACTAAAAGCTTCAAACAAACAAACTATCAAATGTTCCCAATTAACTGTTGCACTAACTTTCCCTGGGGCCCGGAAATCCTTTTCAATATGGCTGTAATCTGATGTTTCAGGGTATTTTTTTCTCTTTTTACTGGGGGGATTCTTTACCCCTAAGGGGTCCAGATATTCCTATGGAGTGTTGTGGGGATACGTATTTTCTGAGGAGACGCATTCACATCATTCCATAGCATCTGTCAGCTTTTCAAAGGGGCCCCACAACCCAAAAAAGTAAAACGCCATCACTCTCCTTGCTGCTCCTCTGGAATTTAACTCTGTGACTTTTATTCCTATTTTTATTCCCCCTCCACCCCCAGAAAGCCCTTGCCTCTCTGACTTCCCTCTGTTGAGATTCTACCCATGCTTCTCGGGCCTGTGAGTCAGGTCACCTCTACCAGCAAGTCTCTGGATTCCCCAACCAAAAATTACCCCTTTGTTCCCTGCCACAGCTATTTATCGGGGGACTGCTGTGATGCTCTGGTAGTCCCTGAGGATGTACAAATATGAATCTCTGCTCTCAAGGAATTTTCTATCCAGTAGAAGGAAAACAGGTATAAATTTAAGCACATGTAAAATCCACATGTAACTTTAAGCAGAAAGAAGAGAGAGAGAGAGAGAGTTAAGGCCAAAGGAGAGAGATTCCTTTTGGCTGGGGGAAACCAAGCAGGCTTCATGGAGGAGGTGGCACTACCTTGCAGGATTTGGCCCTAGAAGGAAAGCACATTCTAAGTGAAGGACACAGGCAAGTGTTGCGAAAGCCATGAGCTTGTGCAGGCAAGGGCAGGCAGTGTGGTTCACCCAGAGTAGAGGCACCATGAAGAGCTGGAAGGGTGCAGGCTGGAATCAGAAGGTTAGCTTTCAGGCTCTCGATTTTGAATTTTACGCTGGAGACAAATAAGGGCCACTGAAAAGTTTTCAGCAGCGTATCGTATGATCAGATATGTGCCTTGGTATCTCAGAGGGATTAAGATTTTTAGATCCTCTTCCTCCTTCAAGGATCTAAAAGGCATTGTTCTGCCTCTGTGGTACTTCACTGCCATTTCCTTCATAATATGGTGATTTTGTATGTTTATTTTTTTATATTCTCCACCCCAACTTGACTTGGCCCAATGGAAGACAAAAATGGTTTCAGTGCTAGCATACTCTTACATGCAGTGGCACAAAATAGATACTGACTTAATGAACGTGCAATGTCCACTTAAAATCATTTATGAATGAATGAGGAAAGAAGGTGGGAAGGTGCAAAGGAAAAGAGACACAGGAGTAATAGAAATAAGCTGGATGAATTCAGGGAGTCTGTTCAGCCTTCAGATTCTCTATGCCTAAATGTGCACTATTCTGAATGATTAACATCTAGAGGAAAAAGCTGCAGTCATAAAGGAGGGTTTATGGTTACTTAAGGCGCTATGTGAAGTGTAGGTGAGGAATACTGTCCTACATCCTGTGTTCTCAAATGAACTGCTGACTATTGGGGGACCCCAGAATAAAGTGACTATTATTACTGAGAGGCCTGTTCAATGCTTAGCACCTAGAACATGAAATCAGAAAGTCCAGCCTCACCCTTTGCTCTGCTCCCTGACTTCTGGTGGGATCTGGAAGGTGGGGAAAAGAGACCATTCAACCTCTCAGGCCCTTGGATTTCTTATTTTAAAAGAGGGGATTCAGTACTTTAAATACTGCAAAGAAAGGGGATCTGCCTCCAAATCAAGAAAGAACAAAACACTCCATTGGGAGAGAAGTCAGCTCAGGAACTGGGTGCCAGGTCCCATAGCTCTCTACAGCTAATGATATTCATGGTGCTTGTTTCCTTTTTTTTTTTTTTTTTTTTTTGAGACAGAATCTCGCTCTGTTGCTCAGGCTGGAGTGCAATGGCACAATCTTGGCTCACTGCAACCTCCACCTCCCGGGTTCAAGCAATTTTCCTGTCTCAGCCTCCCAAGTAGCTGGGATTACAGGCACCTGCCACCATGCCCAGCTAATTTTTGTATTTTTAGTAGAGACAGGGTTTCACCATGTTAATCAGGCTGGTCTGGAACTCCTAACCTCAGGTGATCCACTTGCCTTGGCCTCCCAAAGTGCTGGGATTACCGGCATGAGCCACTGTGCCCGCTCATGGTGCTTGTTTTCTTTGTATAATGTTGCCTTTTGCATTTGAAGCTCTTTCATGTCTATTACCACACCTCATAATTTTGTCTGGCTAGCATAAGAGGAAACTGAGGCAAAAGGAGATTTAATGACTTGCCCAAGGTCCCCCAGGACTAGGGAAAGGAGCCAGGTTCCTGACCCTCAGACTAGGGTCTCTCTACTCATCTCCAGGCCTTTGTGGGAGCAGCAAGGTTTCTGCAGGGGTGACCAGTGACAGCTACTGCCCTCTTGACAGTTGTGATTAGGGTGGGCCCCTCCATTTGGTCCAGGCCTGGGTGATTAAGTGTTTTATCACGGCCAAGGGCAATACACGGGAAGCTGAACCTTGGAGGATCTGAGCAGCTGGTGTGGCTTACCCAAGGGAGGGTGTGGGAAAGGAAAAGCAAAACTTAGCAACATTTGCAACTGCACAGACTCTCAAGCCACACACTGCACAGCCTAGTTTAGTGTGCACGGTGCAGGGCTGATTGTGACTGGAATCAGCCCATTTTCTGATCTGAGTTTCCTTCCCTCTCACTGCAAAACCCTCCAGTCAGTTAGGCAACAACACCTATCACAAGCTACCAGTATTCAGCCCTATTTTTGGAGCTGGCTTGGGGTGTTTGTCTTTTCGTCTTTTTTTTTTTTTAATGAAAAAAATGCTGAAAATTCAAACTATATGCACGTGTATTGAATATAAAGTTAAAACTCTTTCCTTCTAATTTCACTCTAAAGGCGTAACTACTGTCAATACAATCTTTTTCTTTCCTTCCATACCCTCTTCTGGCCTTTGCAAACATATAATCATATACGTGTGCATGGTCTCTTAAACAAATGGAATCATATTTGCATATGCTTCTGCAATTGCATTTTTCACTCAATAGTAAACATATCACAAGTAACCATCCTTACCCATACAGAGGGTTAGCGTATTTTTTTCTTTTTTCTTTCTTTTTTTTTTTTTTTTGAGATGGTGTCTCGCTCTGTCACCAGGCTAGAGTGCAAGTGGCATGATCTCGGCTCATCGCAACCCCCGCCTCTGGGGTTCAAATGATTCTCCTGCCTCAGCATCCCTATTAGTTGGAATTACAGGCACCTACCACCATATCTGGCTAATTTTTGTATTTTTTTTAGTAGAGACAGGGTTTAACCATGTTGACCAGGATAGTCTTGATCTCCTGACCTCGTGACTCGCTTGCCTCGGCCTCCCAAAGTGCTGGGATTACAGGTGTGAGCTACTGTGCCTGGCTAGTGAGTATATTTTTCTAATTTTAGTTTCTTATTTTTAGATACTTAAAATTTATAGGAAAAAAAAACCCAAAAAACAAAAAGAGCAACATAAAACAATACCTAAAGTCAATTTTGAAAATTTGTAAGTTTCTGCAATTTCTTTCCTTCTCCCCAATGGACTTCCCCTAAATCTTCCTGGGAGTCATTGCAGGATCAACTTCAGAACACACAGGGGAGGGGAAAGAGAAAACCCAACCAAATGTTATCTGCCTGTTGCAGGACTTTCCAACAAATAGCCTAGACAGGCTCTGTGCTGAGAGATGAGCCTAGAAGCTGAGCCTGCAGAATTGTACGGTCCCTCATCCAGCACCCATTTCCCTTGGAGGATGGTCTCAGGTGATGGGGCAGTGGCAAATTCAGTGAGTGTACAATGCTTGAAGATATTTTCTCCTTCTGGAAATCCAGGGGCCAACGGTTTGCAGAGGCAGCTGCCTTGCTCAAATGCAGGAAACTTGAATTCCTTTCTCACCAGAATGTTCTTTTTGCAGATTCTTCCGTGGCCACCCACAGCGTGTGGCTAACCCTGATAGCTGTCTGGTGTCCCAGGGGGAGTGTGTGTTATTCCTGACTTAAGGGCAGGGCAGAGACCTACTGCCTAGACCTGAGCCCAGGGCTGGGGTGCTATCTGGAACAAGCAGATGGTGAGAGGCAGAGAGCACACGGCAGCTAGAGAGAGTACTAGAGGAAAGGAGGGTGATGGCATGCTTCTTTCGTAGGTTTTCTGAAGACCTGTTAAACAGCCTTTTGGCTGTGACCAGACCCCACGGATGGCAAATGTTTTGATTCCCTCTGCCACATTCAGAACTCTGGCTACTTCTCGATGTGCACAACAGTGCCCAGGTCCTTTAGATGCACTGACTAATTTACCCCTCACAGTCACCCTATGCAATAGTGCTATATTTTCCTCACTACACAGATAGGCGAAGTGAATCACAGGAGGCTAAATAATTTACCTGGGGAATAGTAGATATTAGACTTGAACCCATGTTCTCTGGTTCCAAAGCCCTTGTATCTAACCATCACAGTATGCTGCCTTCTTTATGATTTTTTTTTTAAAGATGGGGCCTTGGTCTGTCACTCAGGCTGGAGTACAGTTACAGGAGCATAGCTTACTGTAGTTTTGAACCCTTGAGCTCCAGCAATCCTCCAGCTTCAGCCTCCTGAGTAGCTCGGACTACAGGCACACTATGGACTCTGGCTCTAGTTGCTTTCTTAGTGTGTTGTTTCTCAAAATGCGTTACAATTTTTTTTTGAGATGGACTCTCACTCTGTCACCCAGGCTGCAGTGCAATGGCATGATCTCGGCTCACTGTAACCACTTCCTAGGTTCAAGCGATTCGCCTGCCTCAGCTTCCCAAGTAGCTGGGATTATAGACAGGCACCATCATGCCCACCTAATTTTGTATTATTATCATTACTCTTTTAGCAGAGACAGGGTTTCACATTGTTGGTCAGGCTGGTCTCTTAACTCCTGACCTCAGGTGATGCACCTGCCTCAGCCTCCCAAAATACTGGGATTACAGGTGTGAGCCACTGTGGCTGGCCTCAAATGTATTACAATTTAATAGGCATATCTTAAAATGGGTTCCATACCGTATATTTTGGAAAGCCCTAGTTCACACAATGATAAGCAGGCTTCTTTCATGCAAGACTTCTCAGAGTCTTTTCCTACACTAAGATGAGTTTGTGATCGGGCAAGAGGCTTGTGGCTTGCAGAATTTCCCCAAATTATTTGCACGTAAAAATATTTTCCAAGGCACATCTCATGAGATCGGTGGTCTGCTGGTCATACTTTGAGTGAATGCTGGCAAAGTGAGTTGTTAGGAACAGGGCTTAGGTTCTGGTTTCGCCCTTTAACTGAGTGACTTCTGAAGCTGCTTCATTGGAATGTGTCCTCATCTGCAAAAATGGGAGTAACAACAGTCTCTCCAGCTCATGGAACTGTCTGAGGATTAAATGCCTATGCAAAGTTCCTAAAACTGTGCCTGCCTCCAAACATTCAATAAATGCGACCTCTTACAATGATGATAAAGAATATCAAATCATGTAAGAAGAAAGGAATGATGAGAATTCAATTAAAAGGGGCAGAGAATCACTGCAAATACTATCACCTCTGAGTGATCTTCACTAACAATAGTGAAGCTCCTGTCAGAAAAACATAAAAAATTCTTCCATGAAAGAAAATCCTAAACCATCACAGAGTGCAATATTATTCTAAAGAAAGAAAAAACAAGGAATTTTTTTTTTTTTAAATAGTTCAGACAGTGTCTTTGGCAAAGAGAATCTTCTGATAACATAACAGATGCAAATGAAAGACAAGGGTCAATTTCCTGGGTGCTAAACCAAGTGGAGGGGTTCTCACAAGCGAAAGAGCCAGGTGCTGACCCCTCTGCACTGGGGAAAGGAGGAAGACACACATAAACGTTCTTCGAGGTAGGGGGGTGGGTAGATTCTCATCACTGAACTGAAAATGGCTTGGCATCAATAGGACGTCTTCCTGTTCCCATCTTTTGAAGTGACTCATGCATCTGCCATTTCGCTTGCAGTCACTGTGGGAGAAGAACTAGGAGTCTGTTCATTAGGAACCCTGGCTCCACAAAGGCACCCCCTCCCAGCCTGACACAACGCCCACCTCTTCTTCCGGTTGTGCCTGCCAAGCGTGAGAATGTACAAAAACCAAAGCAAAACAAAAATCCCAACTTCCCCAACCAAGCAGCAGGCAGGGAGAATGTTGCAGTAGAACGCTCCCGCTTCCTGATGCTAACGTGGATGCCACAGGCATAGCCCACAGTTCCAGAACCCACAGTACCTGAAACAATTTGCTCTCAGTGGGCCAGAGCAGCTCTAAACACTAGGCTGCTTCCTGTTGTGCAGCTATGGAAATGAGCCCCGTGCTGGGGCCAGGGCCCAGCTGCACTGTGCAGCAGGGATGTATCAGTTATGTAGCCACCAGGGCAGCTTCTCAGTGGAACTTGCTCGTGCAGCCTGCAGGCTCTACCTCATGATGCCAACCCCAGGAGCAGTGACCCCCTCACAGGGCACCACCTCTGCCAGGAAAACCACCCATGTGGTGGGGACAGACAATTCCCTGGCAAGCACTGTCTGGATCCAGTAACCTCAGCAGATGGGGACTGAGTTGGAGGATGATTAAAACCTAGGGGATTGGATTCCAGACTGAACTCGCAGTGGTTTCCTTGGGCTATTTCTAATCTGCCTCAGTTTCCTCATGTAAGATGAGAGGGACCCATCTCTTTCTCAGGGCTTCATTTGTGCAAGCACCAAATGTGTGTGCTTGTTAATATCCACAGCAACACTGGAAAAGAAATATCTCATTTTGCAGATGTGTAAACTGAGGGTTGGAGGAGTGAGTCAGTGTGACCAACATCATGTAGGTACTAAAGTTGTAGAGCCTGAATTTAAACCAAGAATTGTGGATATTCAGGTGTGTCCACTCCAGAAATTCCACATAGGCTGCTAAGCTTCCTTAAAACGACATTTGCAACTAAAACCAAGTCTTTTTTTTTTTTTTGAGACGGAGTTTCGCTCTTGTTACCCAGGCTGGAGTACAATGGCGTGATCTCAGCTCACCGCAACCTCCGCCTCCTGGGTTCAGGCAATTCTCCTGCCTCAGCCTCCTGAGTAGCTGGGATTACAGGCACGCGCCACCATGCCCAGCTAACTTTTTGTATTTTTAGTAGAGACGGGGTTTCACCATGTTGACCAGGATGGTCTCGATCTCTTGACCTCGTGATCCACCCGCCTCGGCCTCCCAAAGTGCTGGGATTACAGGCTTGAGCCACCGCGCCCGGCGCTAAAACCAAGTCTTAATTTTCTACTTAAGCAGTACTCACTGGGCAAATTATCTATTGCAAATTAAAAATCATACTTTCATTAACCCTTCTTGGGCTTACTTAGTCTTTTGTATTGCCAAATCGACTGTGCTTAGGGGACTGTAATAAATCATTATCTCATAATAAATCATTATCGAATAAACCACTAATATAATTTCATGGGAAAATATAAATGATTTCTGTTCCAAGGCAATACCTCATTTATTGGCCTGAAGAAAGCTGGTTCTGAAAGACAGAACAGTCACATGGATGGTGAGAAGACCTCTGGACCCAGGGTGAAGAGACAGAGGGTCTCTTTAGGTTCAGGTGTTAGTTGGTAAACTGTGTAATTTATGCAAGTTACTCAATCCCCTTCCCTTTCCCTTTCTATATCAGTAAAACAAAGGGCTTGGATTACATCAGTGTTTCCCCCTCTTTTCAATATGAAGACTTTTTTTTTTTCTTTTTTTTTTTTATATGTATAAGCACTAGCTTCTTCCTGCTCCAAAGACAGCTGTGTTTTTGGAGCCTACTGGTTACAAAAATACATAGTAACAAGAAATTAACACAGATCTCTTTATTAATGCAACATCTTCATACACTTTACCAGAGTAGTGGCTTTATGTTTAAGACACTGTTATTCAGTTTATTGTCAATATGTGGCCCCTATAAACACAGGCTCACCCTTTGCAAGAAACTGTTCACTCCCCTTACCATTCTTTGCCTCTACACTTTGAACTTTTGAATGAAATGGCCTCTAAGATTCTTTTCAGTGTCAAGCTTTATTATCTTTTTTTTCTTTTTTTCTTTCACCCAGGCTGGAGTTTAGTGGTACGATCATGTTTTACCTCAGCCTCAACCTCCCAGGCTTAGATGATCTTTCTCACCTTAGCCTCCTGGGTAGCTGGGACAGGTGTGTGCCACCATGCCAGGGTATTTTTTGTTTTGTTGTAGAGATGGGGTTTCATCATGTTGCCCAGGCTGGTCTTGAACTCCTGGTTTTAGGTGATCTGCCCACCTCAGCCTCCCATAGTACTGGGATTACAGGCGTGAGCCACTATCCTTTTTTGAATTTTGTTCAGTTAGTGATTTTGTTTTGTACTAAATCACAATCATTGTGCAACAATAGCCACAGATTTTTCATTAGATATACATAATTGAATGCTAAGTATACAGAGGTGGATAGACACAGTCACTGTCCTCACTGAGCTTTGGTCTACATCAAGTCTTTAACCACAATCCTGAGCGCTCCTCTCTGTTTATCTCTAGCCTCAACATCCCCCTGGAACTCTAGTCTCTAATGTCTACCTGACTGCTCAACATTCCACTTGGATATCTAAAATGCATCTCAAAGCTCACACGTGTAGGCCAGGCATGGTAGCTCACACCCATAATCCTGGCACTCTGGGAGTGGGAGGATCACTTCAGACCAGGAGTTTGAGACATGCCTGGGCAACATACACAGATCCTGTCACTACAAAAAATTTAAAAGGTAAGCTGGGCATGGTGGCATATGCCTGAGATCTCACCTACTCCTGAAGCTGAGGCATGAGGATTACTTGAGCCTAAGAGTTCAAGGTTATAGTGAACTATGATTGTATCACTGCCCTCCACCCTGGGCAACTCAGTAAGACGTTGTCTTTTAAAACAATAGCAATGGGGCCGGGCATGGTGGCTCACGCCTGTAATCCCAGCACTTTGAGAGGTTGAGGTGGGCGGATCACTTGAGGTTAGGAGTTCAAGACCAGCCTGACCATGTTGAAACCACATCTCTACTAAAAATATAAAAATCAGCTGGATGTGGTGGTGGGTGCCTGTGGTCCCAGCTACCTGGGAGGCTAAGGCAGGAGAATCGTTTGAATCTGGGAGGCAGACATTGTGGTTGGATTACATCAATGTAATCCAACTGGAATTTCTCTACCCCGGGTGAGAGAGTGAGAATCTGTCAATTAAAAAACAAACAAATAAACACACAAAAACCCTTCAGCAACAACACACTTAATATGTAGAAATCTCTGGATTACACCCTGTACGCCTGTCAAAATCCTTCCTCCTGTGGCATTCGCCATCTCTGAAATGGTAATATCATTCACCCAAGTGCTCAGGCCCAAAGACTCTTCGTGTTCTGAAATCCTCTCCCTCAAGTTGATATCCCCAGATAGTTGATCACAATGACTAGTATGATTTTCACTCAAGCTAAGTTAATTGGATGCCTACTATGTGGTAGGCCACATATAGAGTCAGAAGACAGAGGGTAGGCTGACATCACACAAGTGATGAAAAGTACTGGCACTGCTATGTTGGAAAATCATCGAATAGGGGCTCTATCTTGTCCTGGGGATCAGGGATGGCTTTTTGAAAGTGGTGTTCACAAGCTACATCTTCAAAGGAAGAGCCTGCTTCAAAGCAGTATACTTGTAAGTTAGAAATGTACTCATGAGTATTCAAAGTATCAGACAGATGAACTTCAGGGTTGAGGGAAGAGTTATGTTCTCACTCCTACAAACCAGAGCAAATCAGAGCTGGGTATAAACCAGACATAGTGAGTTCAGCTACCTGAAGACCAAACGACCTGCTTAATCTAAACCTAATCCAGCCAGGAAAGCCACTGTGAAACTGGAACTTCACAATGGGCCAGGAAGTAGTTACGACTCTGTTTTAAAGCCACTTTCAAAAAGCAAAAAAAGGTTCATATTCTTTGACCCCATAATCTGAACACAGGGAATTTATCCTAAGGAAATAATCTAAAATATGTGCATGGAGATCTTCACTACAGTATTACTTGCTGAAAAATTAAAAATGAAAAATAAAAATTCACAAAACACGGACATGGATAAATTATGGTGTGCCAGCTGGATAAATGTACCATTGAAGGCATAATTTTTCAAGATTATATTGCCATATAAAATATGTTTAGGATGTTACAGTAAGCAAAAAATATATAGTTTTACCTGTGCTAATTAAAAGGTATATAAGATTATATATAAAATGCATAAAGAATGAGAACATACAAAATGAATTAATTTGCTACATAGGACTGTGAATACTCTTACCACTGTTATTTGAACAATAAGAACAATTAAAAATAGAACAAGTCTCCTGTATTTTTTCCGTGCTGATCTGGGGCAGGGGTCTGTAAACTACAGCCCATGGGCCAAACCCAGTCTGCTAATGATTTTTGTAAATAAAATTGTATTAGAACACAGGCATACTCACTTGTTTATGTATTAACCATGGCTGCTTTTGCCCTGCAATGGTAGAGTTAAGTAGCTGTGTTAGAGACTGTATAGTCCACAAAGACTAAAATATTTGGCCCTTTACAGAACAAGTTTGCCAATCCCTGATCTGGAGTAAGGAACGATCATGCTTCATTCTAAAA
Source organism: Saimiri boliviensis (assembly GCF_048565385.1). NCBI lineage: Eukaryota > Metazoa > Chordata > Mammalia > Primates > Cebidae > Saimiri > Saimiri boliviensis. The sequence continues at coordinate 66,051,892 of NC_133459.1, forward strand.
TTTACTACATATGTAACTGCTATGGTTTAAATGTTTGTGTCTCCCCAAAATTCATATGCTGAAATCCTAACCCCAATGGTGATGGTATTAGGAGCTGGTGATTAGATCATGAGGGTGGAGCCTCCATGAGTGGGATTAAGGCCCTTATAAAACAGGCTCAAGAGAGCTCATTGACCCTTCCCACCATGTGGGTACATAGCGAAAGGGCACCATCTATGAGGAAGCAGGACCTCACCAGACACAGAATCTGCTAGAGCCTTGATTCTGGACCTCCCCTCCTCCAAAACTGTGAGAAATAAATGCTGTTTATGAGCCATCCAATTATTGGTATCTTCATTGTAACAACCATGAATATGAATGAACAGGGAATCAGCTACGTTTTATATTTTTATCTACCAGTTCTTTAAACAAAAAGATACAACCCAAACTAAAGAATAAAACCATTCCCCGAAATTATTCTTCCCATTTGTTTCTATTTCAGTGCATATATAAAGGTCATGCATTAATCAGATAGCTTATTATCTAATTTGAACCTCAGTTCATTTTCATAAAATATAGACTGGGGAAACGTGACAGAGAAATGCTCAAGTTAAAGATTAGTGCCAAGAACTGAAAAGCATTTTTTACAACCTAAGGTTTTGTTTGCTTTTTAAAGCTTCTCTGGCCTTTGGGAAAAATAAACAAGTCAGAGTTCCTGGCCATTCTGATTACACACCTGGACTTCATGGCCACCACCTTGTGTAAGGTCACTGACACATGCAGACTACATGGACTTAATTCCTCCAAGCTGTTCCTCCTTGTGCTAATAAATGCACTGACCCTAGAAGAAAGTTCACCGTATTCTATCCAAAGTCCCTCACAGCTACCAGTGCTATTAATTGCCTGGCATCTGTTTCCTCTGCTGAGAGGGAAAGGACTGATGGCTATGTTTAGGGTTAACAGCTCATTCGGAGATTCTAGAGGGGCTGGGATCACCCTAAACAGAAACTGATCATCAAAGGTCTTTGATTCTAGCATCTTCGGGTCTGTAACAATTAAACGAGCTGTTTGATAGTAGAATAAATTACTTTAAAATACTGTATAACTTGAAAAAGCTCTAGAATTAGATTCAGGAAGTAAAGTCTAAGTCAAAAGTTCCAAACTGGCATTTGGAGGGCTGAAGTTGGCTTGTAAACCTGTTTTATTTGGCCTACAGAGAATTATTATACTTTTTGAATGGAGCTAACATTCAGAAATTGGGAGTTTTCACATAAAAATCCAGATTTCTGGCTTTTGTACATAAAGCACATTCCCACGTGGCCGCTCAGTTGGAGCTGAGCAGCAGATGCACTTGGGTATGGCCTGGCCTCAGCCGCTGCACTGCTGTACTTGCCTGGGCCACAGCTGGCTGAGGCTGTGATGGTGGGGTAAGTTATCTTTTGGAGAGTCGTTCCAACGTTTCAAGCAGGCACTGGGACCAACAAGTTTAGGAATTAAAATCATTAAAGTGCTGTGAATGAATTTCAGTTCTTCTGCTTTTCTACTTCGAGGGGGCATCAATGAGGGTGAACTGGGAAATTCTCTAACACCCTTTCAGAAATGACCTAAGTAAATGTTCGCAATATTCAAAAAAAGGCTCACCCACCACAATGTGCATTAATTAATATCAAGAAATGTTTTATTCTCATGACTCAAGTTCTGTTTATTTCCCTGACCTACTCTAAAACAATCTAATCCCTAATAATTTAATAAATACATGTTGGCATCTTCTAGGGGCAAGCTATTATACTATATACTCACAAAGAATTCAGGAATTCTCTGACTCCAAGGATTTGGTAATTCAGCTGGGAAGAAAACTCCCACACAGACCAAAGAGAAGCTTATAGCTCTAACTCTGTGGCAGGCACCGTGCTCAAAGCTCTCCTCCTCAGAATTACTCTATAAGCTATGATTATGATCTCAAAAGAGGAATAAATTTTGGGGTCTGAAATGATAGGTAGGGTCCAAAGAAGTTGAACAAAAGTAGCAAAGAACAGTGTGACATAAAACTATGTCTAAAAAAAGATCTAAAAAAAGAGAAATCTTTTTATTATAAATAAAGTCACTAAATTTCAGTGGATGACCACAGGCAAATTATACCATTTGATTGCGCTCTAAATCAAACAACAAAATTTTCCACTTTTGGGAACGTATAATAATTTCTGTTGGTATATGAACATACATTTATTTTAATAAAAACACCTCATGTTTATTTGAAAAAGACAATTATACATCAAACTAGTGGGTTTATGGATATTGTTTGAGACAAGTATAAGTTAAAAAGTGAGTTGATTTAAAATGGATTTAAAGAAAAGCAGTAAACATCTGATACTAGATAGTATGCAGATTTGAAAAAGACAAAGACAATTATACATCAAATTAGTGGGTTTATGGATGATACTGTTTGAGACGAGTATAAGTTAAAAAGTGAGTCGATTTAAAATGGATTTAAAGAAAAACAGTAAACATCTGGTACTAGATGGTACACAGGTCTGATAAATACTCTGATGGTGGCATGCGAAATACTGGTGTTTAGAATACACTGGCTTATTAGACGAGTGAAGATACAAGCTATCTACTTACTAATCAGGAAGAATAAAGGTTTCTTTTTGCCTGCTCAGCAGAAAACTCCCTTACACTGGGTTCACTAACAATAGCATCTCTGGGTAGAGTTAACACTGAAGCCACCTGCCGGGATCTGCAGCCTAGGAGAGTAGGAACACGGGCAGCTGGATGAGAATGAAACGCTGTCTAGTGTTTTAGGAATTAGAATCTTGAAATCTCAGCATCAAGATTTAGTATGCACTGAAGCTAGTACCAGAAGCAGAAGCAAGGTTCTTCACGCTACTATTAGCTGGGTAGGCAAAATAATCCAAAAACAACAAATAAAACAAAATTCAATACATTTTTGTTAACAATAAAAACTGCATCTAATCTCATGGCATTAACATCTCTATACGGCAAATGACAGAGAATTTTTATTTGCTGCTAAATGCAACAGAAGTAAAGAGTGAAACTCAGAAAAGCCTACATTAGATCAGGACCATGACAGGCCAGAATGCCTTTGCATACAGGGATTTTGCAAGGTAAGAGCCAGGGAAATAAGACAGTTCAGGGTTACTCACACCTGCCTCTATTTGGATTTGCTACGTGACTGCCCCCTACCTCCCCTGAAAAAGCCCTATATATAGCATTTATTTTTTAAAACTTCAGAAACTCAAAGAGCAATTAATTTAGGCTGCTGTAATGCTTAAGACACTTCTATATTTATATTCATAAATAAACTGATTTCTTTAGGAGGTAAGTTATGAGGTGAACCAGTCATCCAGCTTTTTATAAGAATATTGGTCTCTAGGAGGCTGAGAATGTTAGTTGCACGTTAAACAATTTTCTGGAAATATATCACAATGGAGAAAATGGTATTTATCTGTCAGTGAAGTACTGAAAATGGTCAGCAGATTATAACATAGTAAGCCACTTGGGTGTGCTCCTCTGAGTGAGTTTTTGTGCGTGTGCATGGGGAAGAGAATCCTCAAAGGGCATTGCTTGAGTATCGATGATGGTACAAACGATAAACATAACAGTATTTATTGTTTGCTTCCTATGTACCAGGAATAATTCTGGTGCTACACAAGAATTACCTCATTTAATCTTCATACTAACCCTGTAAGAGGACACTACTATCATTCTCACTTTATATATGGAGAAACAAAGGCATGAAGAAATCAAGTAAATTAGAGCTTGCAAGTCATAGAGCTGGGATATGATCCTAGGGTAGATCAACTCTTAAATGTTGGTCTCCCAGCTCCTTCTAAGCAAGGTTGTTCTGGGTTAAACAGCAGAGTCTTTGTACTGCCAACTGCTGTCCACAACTCCAGAGCCTGAGATGAAATTCTCAGTGTCCAAGAAAAGGCAGAGGCTACCCCTGGTGTTTCCCCTCCAGTGTGCACCACACTGTGCTTGAGTACTTGTTTAAATAACTGATTTCAGATACGTGAAGAATGTTTGTAAGAAGGAGCATCAGTTTACAGTCTGCAGAGAGGGCCCACATATCTTAGTCCAGCTCTATGGAAATGGACAGAGACAAGGCACAGTTCCAGAACCCCACATATGTGACTGCTACTCATGGGGCAGGAGCCAGGTGGCTCAGATGTTTTTGTGAAAGGCTATGCAGATGCTATTACCTCATTTCATCCTCTCTAGAACCCTACAAGGTATGTAACATGTCCTCTGTTACAGATGGAGCTCTGATCATCTGTACCGAATTATACACCTAGCAAGGGGTAGATATGGCATTTGAATGTCTACCTCCAAATTTTCTGTCTTTCCTCGCACATCTCCTAAGAGAGAGTGTGATCCTATTTAAAACTACAACCAAGAGTAGTGGCAAAGTTCACAGGCTCAAGCCAGGATGCCTGGGCTTGATCAGCTCTGCTCAGTCCTAAGGGGACAGACACCATTTTCATATGGTGTCTGCTTGCTATATGACTGAGGGCAAGTCACTTATTTTCTCTGCACCTCTTTCTATATCTGTAAGAGGAGAATAATCATTGCACATAGCCTATTGGGTTGCATTGAGAAATGAATGAATGTATTAGTATTTGTAGTGTTTAGCATAGTGCTTGGCACATGGTAAATATTTACTTAAGTGTGTGAAATAAAAAAAAATGTAAAACCTCTCTTATATGGGTAGCTACATACAGATGACAAACCAGGGTAACAGATGTGTTATCACGGCAAATGTATATATCAACTCTCGCAGTATAGCAAGCCTACCACCAACGTAGCAAGCCCACCACAAACACCGCTGTGGGACCTGACAGCTTTCCATCTGCATTGTTGATCTGAAGAATACATTTGGAAGAGTCCTGGGCTTTAGTCTCAGATCTGACATAAATTACTGTGTGACCTGGAGAAGGCATTTCATTCTTCTGGGCCCTGCTTCTTCCCAGGTGAAAAGCTGCCCCAGTGACCAGGCAGCATGGCACAGGGAAGGAAAGAGCCCAGCAATGGTGTCCAAGCCCCAGAGGGTCTGGCTCTCCCACAGACAAATTTTACAACTTTGGACAAAACTGCTTTATTTCTTTGCATCTCTATTTCTTGTCTCTAAAATGGAGAAAATGGTGTCTCTCCCCTTATTTCACAGGGTTGGGGCAAGTAAGAAAGAAAAGGTTAGAGCCCCTTTGCAAACAGGGCTCTCCAAGAGCATCTCCTTTGCTGGGTAGCAGGTGGACACTTAGCAAGTATTCGTGGTTTCCAAGTCACTGTAAAAATCTAAGAGATAAATAAATACATAAATAGATGTTTGTGGAAATGACTTGTAGCACCTACCATTATCTGATGTCGTTTTCCTTGTTTGTTACCTGTTTCTCCATCCCCCTAGAAGCTAAGGGTCCTGAAAGCAGGGACATCTCTGTCTATATCCCTGCAGCTGGTAAACAGTCAGTATTTAATAAATATTTATTGACTGAATTTGTGGAAAGTATGACTATATGAGCCAATGAATAAATGACTCCGAAGTTACATGAGTTACGTGAAGTTACATGAAGTTACAAACTTACCTAAAGATATTAATGAAAGTCTAGTCCTAAGAAACAAGTGATGGTATGCAGGGATAAAGCTCTTGCTGTATCGTATCATCTGACTCCTCTAAATTCTTTTCTTAGGGAAGTGGTTTGGGTGGAGAAATGGCAGAGTTAAGATACTATAAAGTTGTTAAATTAACAAACTCAGCAGGTCCACAGATTTTCTAAAGCTGAATACCAACTGGGATAATTAAAGGCCAGAGCCTTCTTTTTTCGACTCTCCAATAAACTACCTGCTGACAAAGGCATAGTTGAGTTGATTCCTCTAAGAATAAAGAAACTTTTCTCTTCCACTCTTAATTTTTTAAAAAAAGTCCCCCCTTTCCCCTCTAGTTCAATGAGCACTTAAATTCACCAGAATTAAAATGAAAGTTAAAAAATACTTTTTTTTTTTTTCCTTTTTTAAAAACTAAGCCTGTAACATCCCTTCTTCCCAGCAACCAATTCATAAAGGCACGGAAGTGGCTTGTGCTGAGGAAGGCATTTGAAGGAAGCTATGGGGGCGGGGGAGGTGGTCACATCAGCTCTTCACCAAGGGATGGAGAAGTGCCCAGGAGCCTCCCTCACTATTATCCAGCCCTATAGTTCAAAACAAAATCTGCCATATAAAAAATACTGTTCTAAAAAGAGGGAGTGTGGCTTAAATCCACCAGTTGGTGTTTTTTTAAAATTATGTGCAAAAAAATTATGCTTAAGACCCACAGAGCATTAGTAAGTAATTCAAGGAGGTTGCCACTTTATTTTGATTCCAAAGTTCTAAAACATTTATTCTCTCAGAATCTGAGGAAAGGTGAAAGGAGACAACAGAAGGGTAGGTAATATGATGTAGAAGGCTTAAATTCCAGTTTGAAAGTGAAAGGCAGCTAGACGTTCCTAAAGCAAATAATACACTTTAAAAGTGTATTTTTTGTGTGTGTGGGAGGCGATGTGGTGCTGTAATTCACTCTAAACAAACAGAAAAAAAAAAACCGGCGAGTTTCAACTTAATTACTCCTATCTTTCCTCATGTCATTTTGGGATCCAACTTTTATGCACACAAAACTGCAAATAATTATTAACATGCAGCTTTAAAAGCATAAGGAATCTTCCCCCCAACCCCCCACCCCCCAACCCCAGGCTGGAGTGGCGCAATCTTGGCTCACTGCAACCTCTGCCTCCCAGGTTCATTCACTTCTATTCACTGGGGTAAAATGGGAACCCAAAAGAGAGTGACTGAAATGTTGTACTATCCTAATCCTCAGAGAACAAATAATTACAGAACATTGCATATCAGAACAAGAGACTGGTAGTCTGCATGAGACGGCAGGGAGAGAGAGGCAGAGGGCAGAGATAAAGCAATTCTCTTGCCTCAGCCTCGAGTAGCTAGGACTACAGGTGCCTGCCACCATGCCCAGCTAATTTCTGTATTTTTAGTAGAGATGGGGTTTCACCATATTGGCCAGCCTGGTCTTTAACTCCTGACCTCATGATCCGCCTGCCTCAGCTTCCCAAAGTGTTGGGATTATAGGCGTGAGCCACGGCGCCTGGCCCATAAGGAATCTTTTGAGTGTTCGGTGGCCCAAGACTGTAACATGTTTGGAATAAAAGTTTCAAAGCCTCCTTCATCACCCAGCAATTACAACCAGAATGTATTTTCAGAAAGGTGTGCTATTACAGTATCTTGATTAATAAAGATTAATTTCCACATGAAATTGGGCTATTTTAAAAAAGCTTTTACCTAATGAGAGTGAGGTGGGTGAGGAGTGTTATAAATAGAAGCAAGTATTCATACTATCTGCTTCTGGACAGAAAGACTGAAGTACCTTAAATGTTAGATTTTACATGTGAACTTTAGCAACACAATTTTTAGCTCATCTCGACAGACTATAAAGATTTGGACTTGTGTGTGTGGGTAGCATCATGTGTGGACCATGAAAGTTGCCATCTCTCCTCCTCTCCCCGGAACAAACACCCACAAACTGATGGGATGCTCTGAAGGTTAAATCGGATCTTTTAATTGTCCAGGAATGTATGCTATGCAAACAATGTTGGCTCCCTGTGCCAAGGCAGAGCTATTGTGGGACTTGAGGCTGCCGGCTACGAGGAAAAGGATGGTGGGCATAGTTCTATTCACTGGGGCAAAGTGGGAACCCGAAAGAGGGTGGCTGAAATGTTTTATTATCCTAATCTTCAGAAGACAAACAATTACAGAACATTCTATATCAGAACAAGAGACTGTTAGTCTGCAAGACGGGGCAGGGAGAGAGAGGCAGAGGGCAGACATAAAAAACTTCCCTTTTTCAGGGGTGGGGAAAGGAGAGAACCTCAAGAGTGGACTACAATTCACTTGGTAAAGGAGTTTTCTGTTGGTAACACGCTTCCTTTGAAGAGTGGAAGTTCTGAGCGTTTAGGAGTTTGGTTATAGATCAAGAAAGAAATTCCTGGCTTTCCAGAGGCTGGTGGCTATCAATCAAAAGTCAATCAGAATGAAGGTCAGAGTAGCCCTGAGACCGTATCATAGGCTACTGGGAAGATACAACATGCTTTATAAAAAAATCAAAATCAAAATCTCTTCCATGCATGTTTTTTTTCTCTTCAGTGAAACACAAGGGATGTGAGAAAGGCACAGAAGGCAGAACTCGGGGCTTGGTGGACAAGGAGAGAGGGTGGAGGGGACGTGCGGCGTCTCTCGGATGGCAGCTGTTTTATCTGCACCCTTGAGGAGTTCCTGAAATAATTAACGTGCACTGCCATTCTTGTTTTTCCAGTGGTGATTTCATCCAGTCCCTACGGAAACTCAGAATTAAATGTCACGGTTTTGTGTTTTGGAAAGCAAAACTCTTCCCAAAACAAGGGAGTTCTGAATACTGCAGAGAGCATGTGAGATCTGAAATGTCTGCAGAACGCTAAACATTTACACGCTACTTTTGGAGGCAGGACTGCCTCTTTCTTTGCTATCACATTTCCTTCTATTTGATCCTGTCCTGTCCTGGTTTACTTTCTGTTTCTCCCACTCATTACCACGCATTCTTCCGTAACACATGTGAAGTCCAGAATAGCCTCTCCCTTTCTGTTGGCCAATTCAACACTTCCCTTACAAACTCTCCTTTAAAAAAAAATTCATCTCTGACTTACTTTCCAAAGCCTTTCCCTCTTCCCACTCCCCTGGGGGAAAAACAAAACTCTCCATTCCTTCCTGAATAATGTAGAATAAAGCAGAAGTAAAGTCTACAGACGTTACTAACAGTAACTGCAAATAAAAATGTGTCTAAGAAGAATAGTCTGCTAATTTAGTTTGGAGGCAGACAGATTTGGGTTTACATCCTGCCTTTGTCATTTGCTCATGGTGGGACTATGGATAGGTTGCTTAACCTTTCCCTAAATCTCAGGTTTTTTCACCTGCAAAATGGAACTTTACGTTAGGGTAATATTTATTTTAAGATCGCAGTATTAGGAGTTTTAATAATTAAAAAAAAAACTCCTTCCAGGGCTGTAGAGGGAATTAAATGAGACGAAGCATATGGAGTGCTTGGAATACAGTAGGCACTCAATAAATGTTTGCTGCTACTGATGATGTTGTAAATCGTTTGAAGAGAAATGTTATCCTTTCCCCCACTGCATATATCGTAACAAGGATTGTGCTTCTCAAAGCTAAAAGACAGTACCAGGAGGCAGGGTCTGGGTACAATTCTTTGCTGATTGCAGTCCCTAGGAAGCACGCCTCAGAGGCAGCCTGCACAACAGAGCCAATGGCTTATTTTAGGAGCCTCCGATCAGGACAGACTGGTTGATCTGGATGCCTCACCTGGCAAAGCAGCCTCAGTCACACGCCCCTCTCCACAGGCTACTGGCATTCCCGGTGGGATGCACCACAGCCCGACTCCAGGAATTTTACCCACAACTTGTTCCCCTCTCCCAATCTCCCTTCTCCCTTTTGGAGACCTCAAGACTTGAGAGACATGAAAATCAACAGCTCTGCCTGACAAATAAGGTAAGGGCTCTGCCTCTCAGGTCCTGAGTCACTGGTTAGGAACTGTCCCATCTGCAGATTCACCCAGAAAATTACACAGAAACAAAGTTGGGCTCCAAAGCTTGGGCACCCTCAGAAAGACTGATTCACTAGGGCGTGCTTCTGAACTGAAACTCTGGGGACAGAAGGTAACCACTGCCCAGCCTGCCAAGAACCTACCTTCCTTTGAACAACAAAAATGAAGCAGAAAGAGGAAAAAAGCCTGAACTTTTCCTAATAAGGTAATACCACATGCCATTTGTAGTTTCAAATCACTTGGCACGCCAGGATCATATGACATTCACTGCAGCTACGGCTTCATGCCTGTGTGAGGCTCTCCAGGAAAAATGAGAGAGTCTTTGGTGTGCCTCTGGGGATTACAACTGAATAGGGACCATGCTCTGCCCCTGGAACCTCACATTTTCCCGATTCACCACACTTGCCTCACATCCCTCTTTCACACTGCTGCCTGCAGGCCTTTTGCTCTGTGGGCTCGGGCATTGTAAAAGTTCTCAGGTTGCTTTGTATGCAGGTTTTCTCTCTCCAACGAGGTACACGCTTCTTGAGGGCAGAAACACTCCTTTATTTCTTTTGTTTCACCCTTGCTATGCTTATCACAGCGTAATCCACCCAGCAGTTACTCAATAAATGCCTGATGACAGACTAGTGTTGAGAATTTTACAGATCAGTAGGTGATCATTTTAGATCGCTGGCCCCCAACTTACAAATCGGCAGGGTTTCAAAAGTTGGTTTCAAAGAAGGTATTTATGGCACATATTTTCCCATAGAAACAGTGTTAGAACTGGGGCTTGGGTTTCCAGGCCTACTCATTTCTCAGAATATCCTATACCTACTTATGTGCAGTCTTACCTCTCACTTGCCTCAGACTCACGTTAGACTGTCCTTACATGTGCAGAATAAACCAGTTCTTTCAGTTACAGCAACGCTGACTTGCACAGATTTCCTTTCCCACTTATTAGTGGTATTTTCCTATTTTATGACACTATATGTAGCAGCAGGTAATAAATAACTCATCAGATACTTTAAAAATAACACCAACAGGTAAGGAATTATTTCTGTTCCTTATTAAAAAAAGACGCATGCACTTCTGTTTCTCCTTCTGTATTAAAAACTATTTTTCAACAGTTTTTAACCTCAATTATTATTTGGGCCACTCCAGACTTTCCCAACCATCTACACACACTCACCCCCTCACCCAGCCACCCACCATCCACTCATAGTCTACCTATAATCAAGAGAGATTTATAGTAAAAATTGAGCCTCCAGGACTGACCATTTACATGGACACACAGACACACACACACACACACACACACACACACACACACACACACGCACACATTTTAAAATGTATTCTGGATCACCAAAAATATTTATTAGCCATGATAGAAATGAATGACATTAGCTTTCAAAGCAAAAGCTACAGTTGTTCAACAGAGAGGCAGAGCTTGTGAGTCACTCCTCACTAGAGCATAGGCAGAATGTTTAATGGTCTACCTCTGGGAATAATATTATATCTGAAGAAAAAAGCTTTTGGCGGCTCAGGGGGGAGGACAGTCACAGTTGCCTGTCGCACAGTGAGACTCTCTGTGCCCAGTCTCCTCTAGAGTCTGAAGAGTGGCAGCTGCCTGGGAACACTGTCCCCTGTCCAGGCTGGATTCCTCAAACAGGTCAGGGTTGCTGTGTTTGGAATCATGAGTACAAAAGTACACGTACACAAACGTCGGCTGGTGCACTGCTTCTTGGATACTTAGGTAACCTGTAAAGCCATACCCTGGCCCTTATTCCCATTCAATAGCATCCTGAAAAGAAATCTAGGTGATTTTCCAGCATGGCATGTGAGACATCTCGTGTCTCTAAGGCTGGTAGGAAATTATCATGCAGACGCTCTAGAATAGTTAAACCCAAACAATCGGCAAACAGAAACCTCAGGCCTAACATGCTGAACGCATGTGCTAAATGACATGAGCCTCTCTCCATTTTCTAGAGTTCACAACTGTCTAAGTTAAGTCAATGTTTATGGTGGCACAACACAGATGCCAGGTTAACGGCTGTGAAGTGTGACAAGTATCAGTATGGTTGTATTACATGTTTTTAAGAGTTATCACCAAGACACAAGAAACTGCCTTGTAGCACCTCATAGTTACTCAGTGTGGCCCATCCTTGATTGATTATGCTGACCCTTTAATGAGAAGTTCTGATAACCAGATACTCTTGTTAGCATTCGATCAGCTGACCTTTTCTTTGATCAGCTCTTATAGAAAATCTAACATAGGCTCCTTCACTCTCCCAGTGTGGGGAAAAGTATAGTTGAATCAATGCAGTAACTCAGTACCCTGTACTCATCTTTCCTTGGTGTTTTGGGGTGTGGCTCTGGTTCCAGGACTGACGGGTGAGAAGAGGGCAGCTGTCTAGAAGTAGCAAGTATGAGACTGGTCGGAATGTACCAGGATGACAACAGACATTTTGAAAGTTTACTTTGATTGTTTACTTTGTCTCTGAAAAATGCCAAGCATGTAGGAGTTTGGGGTTAACAGGTCGCATGCAGTTAGACCCCGGTTCGTTGAACGATATTCTAATTTAAGGAATGCAGACATGTAGCATGTAGGTTGTCTCTCTTCCTCTTGCATTCACAGCAGACGTCACTAAAGGATCAGCGCTCATGGCAGGTATCACTCATGAGTCATGATGTTCTTTTCTGTTGGGCCCAGATATGAGTTGTTAATATTTGTTTTCAACACCTCACTCCAATCACATACGTTGGAAACAATGAACTATTTTTGTTCTAATTGATTTCGTATGCTTTGATTTCTTTCCTTGAAGCAACCAACAGTCGAGTAAGGCATCACTATTTTAGCCACAACCTCTCTACACTTGTCAGCTAATTCCTCCATTAATCTGAGCTACACATAGTAAGGGGGATCATCCATTGCCAGATACTGTTAGACACTAAGTGCCAATTTATAACCCTGTGTCCTTACAAAATCTCAAGGCAGGGAAAGGTGGCTCGACTCTGGCCTGCATGACAGCTTCCAGGAACTTTCCCAGGTGACTGCTAGGCTGAATTAGTGGCCTCCCTTGGCTTCCTACAGTGTCACCACTGCATTCACTCTGTCGTACTATGATGGTCCGTCCATGTACCCTCTTCCCTCCTTAGCTCCACAACAGCAAGGCCATGTCTCACTCGCCTTTGGATGCCCAGCACCTGGAGCACTGCTGAAAACAGAGTGCGTGTTTGGTAATTGCGTGGAAATAAGTTTTTTTTTTAGGCTTTTGTTTTCAAATACAAGTTGAGCATCCCAAATCTGAAAATCCCAAATCCTCCAAAATCTGAAACTTTTTGGGCTGTGACATGACACTCAAACAAAACGTTCACTGGAGCATTTCAAATTTGGGATGCTCAACTGGTAAGTATATAATGTCAATATTCCAAAATCTGAAAAACAAACAAACAAACAAACAAACAAAAAAAAAAAAACCTGAAATCCGAAACACCTCTGCACCCAAGCATTTCAGATAAGTGACTCTCAGTCTGTACTCGCTGAGTTTCAATTCATGCTCTACAGTGAACGTGACCCATGACAAGTGCCGCGACTGGAGGTGACTGACTTCACAAAGCAAGGAGTGGTGGACAGGCCAGCCAGACCTGAGGCAGGGGCCAGGGCGGCCCCAACACCTTCCCTGAATCTGGCGTTGGCATGCACCTCCCCTCTGAGCACGGAAAGCACCATGGTCGTTTACAGCTCAGCTTCTGCCTCCACGCTTCACTGCCGCGTTTGCTGCTTGCCTTTCTGTACCTCCCACACTGGACTGTGCTCCGTATCTCTAGCACTCGAAGTGCTGAGTCAGTCTTTGAAGGGGTCTGTAGTAAACAGAACACTGGCCCGAGACCCGAGAATGGGCAGCTACTTCCAGAGCTGCTCTGACCCCTGGGGTGGTTTCTGTCTGGGTTGTTTCTGTGGTGGTGGGCATTAAGTGTGGCAGCGTATGTGAGCACTCTGCCCAGGTAAAGGCAGGCACTCCCTTCTCCTCTTCATGAGGCTGTCCTATACAGGCCAGTGTTGTCATTTCAGCGTGCCCTGCCACTCTCTGCCCACTCTCCTCTGGTCCACTTCGTGCAGCTCAGGGTGACACCTTGCTCTTCTTGCTTGTGCCGGAGGGCTGTGAGCTCTCCACCTCTGCACGGTATTTCCTTTTCTTCATCTCTCCTCACCTCCAACTCTGCTGCACAGGTTCCCGGGCAGCTGGATTGGGGCAAGCTCTTGGCCTGGCCCACAGGCCCCGTGTGCTGTGACTGCCGGTCAGCTCTTCAGCTTGGTCCCAACCCCACTCGCCTCCCACACACTGAGCCCCAGTCATACCTGCACTCATCATTCCTGTCCCCACCACAAACCTCCGCCTACTGTTGTGGTCTCCAGCTCAGGGAGTGGCACTGTCATCTGGGCAGCTGCCCAAGCCAGACGCCCCAGAGTCATTCTGGACTCCCTGCTCCACCACGCCCCTTCTTCTGTCTCTAATTCCTGCTTACGCCACCTCAGTATTTCTCAGATTAGTATACTTTTACCCCACTGCCTCGCCCCAGCCGGCACTTCAAGCAGCTGGCCACTGGATCACTGCAGCACTGCCATGGCTGTCTAGTTGGTCTCTCTACGCTCTCCCACCCCCACAGAACCCCTCAGTCCACTCTGCACAGCCAGAGCGATGTTTCTGTAATGAAAAGCTGACTGTGACCCTCCCCTTTTACAGCTTTGTCCACAGTTTAGACGTCGCTGCCCGCAGGAAGCAGTGCTGATGCGGGAAGCTATCGCACCTCCACCTCCTCCATCGGGACCCTGAGCATACTTGTCGGTCTTCTGCATTAGAGGCCACTCCGGGAAGGCTTCCTCGCTCTCCTCTGAGCAGTGGAAGGTTTTTAATCACTCCTTCTGTAGCAGCCTGGAGTGCTCCCCTATCCTTCCCATCTTCTAGGTTCAGGATGGGAAGCGGATTTGACTTGGAGGCAACACGGTAGAGCGTGATGGTTTTAACCTGGTGTGGGTGTGTGTGTGCATGTGTGTGTGACGTGACTCTCCGCCTCCTCATTCACCACACCCCACGTTTAGGCGAGCACAGGCTTCTGTGCTCTGGCCTTCTGTAGCAGGCACTCTAGCCTGCAACCTGGCAGCCATCTCCTCCCTCCTCCTCTCTTCTGGTAGAACAAGTTCACACTTTCCTCATGTGATGAGGGTAAATCCAGAGTGGTCTAGGCCACACAGATGGCCTCAGCTCACTTATGTGTGTTTAGCAGGGGGCATGTGCCCCAGTTCGGACCAGTGAGACATGGGGGGAGGCTGGCTGGGGAGTTTTGAAAGGTCTCTTCATTCATAGAGAGACGCCTAAGAAATAGTTCTTTCTCCGTCCGCCTTGGCGTGGGTCTGAGAGGATGTGATGACTGCGACCTCTCTGTACCTAGGAGGAGAGCCTGCTGATGCTCTGAGGACAGCAGGATGGGTGGAAAGAACCCGATGGTGTTGAGATGCTGAATCACCGAACTGAAAACAGACTACATGTGAACTTCTTTTTATATAAGATGTTAAGTCCCCTTTGGTTCGCGTCATTTTGAATGGGGTTTCTCTTACCTGGAGCTCAAACAGATTACAGATTATTGGGCACTTTTCATTTTCTATTTTATCTTAGAGGTACTTATTAGGTACAAATCTTGTTTCTTTTTTTCTAGACTGTGGGGTCTGGAAGGACAGGGTTTGCATTTTGATAGATCCTTGTATCTCCCAAAGGCTGGTGGCTTATCCTACTCTTGAGCTTGAATGAAGAGCCAGCACCGTCTTCCGGCCTCACACTATAAGGTCTTACGACCTGTAGATGGGTCTTCCTCAGGGGCTTAATTTGCTTCATTTATTTTTAACAAATGTTCAATGTAGGAAGAAACATAAACAAAATATAAAAGCTCTACGGTCCACTCTAGGAGGCAAACCTATCACATCCATCCTCACACACCTTATCATACTGAACACATGCTTCACGCAAAGTGGATACTCAAAATGTTTGCTAAGTGAATAATTTGCCTGTAATGAGTCAAGAGCACTTAGGACTTTTATAATGTCCTAAGGTCATAACGAACAGTAATTACCAACAAATAGTGCTAAATATATCCTGGTTCCAGGAGATCACTAGTGGTAAGTTTTTGTTTGTTTATACGAGACCCTTGATCCACCAAGATGCTAAAGCCTTAAAATAGAATAAGTAGAACTAGGCATTGCACAGTGAAGCAAAAAAAATAAAGTTTAAGCCAGGTGCAGTGGCTCATGCCTGTAATCCCAGCACTTTGGGAGGCCGAGGTGGGAGGATCACAAGGTGAGGAGATCAAGAACATCCTGGCCAACATGGTGAAACCCCATCGCTACTAAAAACACAAAAGTTAGTGGGCGTGGTAGTACATGCCTGTAGTCCCGGTTACTTGGGAGGCCGAGGCAGGAGAAGAACTCCTTGAACTCAGGAGGCGGCAGTTGCAGTGAGCCAAGATTGCACCACTGCACTCAAGCCTGGTGACAGAACGAGACTCCATCTCAAAATAAATAAATAAATAAAGTCTGAGCAGCAGAGCTGCCCACTGGATGTGTACTGAATGTCCATCTTACTTGTGCCTAGCCCTGGGGCTCAACCAGGTAAGACAGACCTACTGTCCTCAAGGGGCTTAGAGTCTGGGAGTGGGAGGAAGAAAAACAATTTCAAAAGAGTGCAATAAATGTTACAACAGGTAAGTTACAGGGTGCAACAGAGATTCCAAGGCCAGACTTGGCGCACTGAGAAGGTCTCTCAGAGGAGCATCTGAACACAAAGGGTAAGTTCATCAATCAGGAAGAAACAAAGAAAAATAAAAAAAACGACTAGCACAATCAGGTCTGTAGTTTATAAAAAGCTGATTCTGACTGTAATATGAGGTAAGAGAGACAAGGCTGAAGTCAGGGAGGCCAGCTGAGGGGCTGCTACAGTAATTCACTGTGGAATACCACAGGTTTCTCAGGCTGGAAACAGGTTAATGTCAAGCCTGGGCTTCAAGAGCTTGTGGTACTACGACTGCCGCTCAAATGATGATGGCTCTGGACACCAGCTCCCATCTTCTGGGTTCAGGATGGGGAGTTGGTTTGACTTGGAGGCAACATGGTACGGTGTGACGTTTTTAACCTGGTGTGTGCATAGGCGCGCGTGTGTGTGTGTGTGATGTGACGCTCTGCCTCCTCATTCACCACATCCCACGGTTAGGTGAGCACAGGAATGGCTCCAGTCCCAGCATGGCCATGGATTCCTCTGTGATCTAGTTCAAGAAGTCATGCCTCTTTGACTCTCCATTTTTTTCACAGGTCCTATCAAGAGGCTGGGCCACACAATCTCTAAAACCAATCAACTGGCCTGCAGGGGTCGTGTGCACTGCAAGGCTGATGATTCTCTAGACCAGGGCTTCTCAGCTGGTGTACCCTGTTGAGGTTCAGGTATGCCTCAGTCCCAAGTGGCCAGGCAGGGCCTGCGCCATCCAGAGCCTTCAGCTATGGGCATCTTCCTCCATGCTATAGTATGACTTTTTTTTTTTTTTTTTTTTTTGAGAAGGAGTTTCGCTCTTGTTACCCAGGCTGGAGTGCAATGGTGCAATCTTGGCTCACCGCAACCTCCGCCTCCTGGGTTCAGGCAATTCTCCTGCCTCAGCCTCCTGAGTAGCTGGGATTACAGGCATGCGCCACCAAAAATTAGTCTCTACTAATTTTTGGTATTTTTAGTAGAGACGGGGTTTCACCTTGTTGACCAAGATGGTCTCGATCTCTTGATCTTGTGATCCACCCGCCTTGGCCTCCCAAAGTGCTGGGATTACAGGCTTGAGCCACCGCGCCCGGCCGAGTATGACTTTTCTAAGTGTGCCATTCAGGTTGAGGATCTATTACACCCCGAAGATTAATGTGGCCTGGGTCCTGCTCTCCATCCTCAGACCTAGTATTTCACCATGACGATGAAATACTTTTGGCTGGTAGCAGCGGCCAGCTTGCTAACCTGGGCAGCAGACCCCACTCTGCCCTTCACACCCCTTGGCATTGGCCTGGTGTCAGGACTGGGGAGTGTGCTGGATGGGGGCTGAGTGGCTGCCATATGCACACTGGAGCACACACCAATGGCACCGCACAGAGGCCTGGGCTCATCTCTGGTAACCCTTCAGCCCTGGCTTTCAGATGCTCAAGAGATGAGCCTGGATACAACGATACCAGAACAAACCCACCCCAAAAAAGGTCCTTGGCAGAAAAACATGAAGCAAATAAAATCAGATGCTCCTTGTGAAAGTGTGTCTGGAAAACATTAGCCTTTTCCTGACTGCTCCAATGGAGGAGTACCTTATTACTAACAAAAAGTTGGGAGTGATGTGTGGGAGCTAATAAAGCAGATCTCATGGAGGTAGAGCAGGCGTCCCTAAACTGCGGCCCCCTGAGGCCATTTATCCGGCCTCCGCCGCGCTTCAGGAAGGGGCACCTCTTTCATTGGTGGTCAGTGAGAGGAGCACAGTATGTGGCGGCCCTCCAACGGTCTGAGGGACAGTGAACTGGCCCCCCGTATAAAAAGTTTTGGGACGCCTGAGGTAGAAAGTAGAATGGTGGTTACCAGAGCTGCGAAGGGAAGGAGGGATGAAGAGTTGGTTAAGGGGTACCAAAATGTAGTTAGGGAGTAGGAAAATTAGAGTCAACAATTTACTGTCTATTTCAAAATAGCTAAAAAAAAAAAAAAAAAAAAAAGAAAGAAATTGCAATGTTCCCACACAAACGAAAGAGAAACGTTTGAGGTCACTACACATTGTACATGTGATCAAAATACCACATGTATCCCCCAAATATGTACAACTATTATACGGCAACAAAAAATGTTTTCAGAAGTTAGGAGTGAAGTCCAGCATGCAGAACACCACATACATCCCACAGTACTAATGAAGGTCAGAGGGTGTGTGGCTTTGGGTGGGAGGAGCGTCAAGTTTATATGGTTCCTTCGTAGGCCGTCTTCTCCATGTTGGCTAATTATAGTCTGAGAACTATGCACCTCGGTAAACGTTCGTCAAGCACCTAACTGCACCCAAAGTACTGTGGGAGGAAGTGCAGTACAGCCATTAAAAAAAACGAACTCTGGAGTCAGGAAGGCCTGGGTTTGTGTTCAGACTCTTCCACCCATTCCCTGTGTGACCCTGAGAAAGCTATATCACCTCTCTGTGCCTCAGTTTCCTTATCTGTAAAATGAAGGTAATAATACTGACCTTATAGGATTATTGTGAGAATAGTACTTACAGTTGCTAGAATAATGCCTGATCTCTAGTAAGTACTTAATATTTGCTGGCTATCATTATTATAATCTTGGTACACCTCAATTTCCTCATCTGCAAAATGGACGTAAGAACTACATGTACCTCAGAGTTGCTGTGAGGGTTAAAATCATGCAAGTATTCTGCATAACACCTTACACATAGTAAGTGTGCAATAAATACTAGTCACTGTTACTCCTAGAAGTTTCCCCAAATTCTTTTAACAAGAAGACACCTAGATCTAAATGATGGTGCAACAAAGAAATCCCTTTCTTGAGCAGTTTCAACAATGCTCAACAAGGCCATTTTTCAACAATGCTCACTCTCATTTCTCTCCACTCTGGGTCCCAGTTATGTACAAAACACTCTGCTTTGTGTGGATTAAGCTCCACAGTGACACTCCAAGGAGTTCTGGTGTCCCTCCAAATATTCTCAGCTTCCCTTTTAACCTGAAAGTGATACACTGTCCACTCCGCTGTTTAAGGGGCTGTTTAAGAAACTGGCTTTGTAAAACAGGGAGCAAGGCAGAAAGCCTGCAAAGCTTTAGCACTTGGTGTGGCAAGGAACAGAAAAACAGCATTTTACAGTATCAAATACCAGAAGTAGCCCTCATAGCCACTAACTCTGTGGTTCTCTTCCTTCACTATGGCAAAGTGCTGACCATGTGACATGCATTACATCACTGAAACCAAGGCTCCGTGACGTTCCAGTGTGTCCAAGGTGCTAGCTGGTGTGAGCGCAGCTGTGGGTTCTAACCTATGCTTCACTTCAAAGTCCATGCGTGCAAATCCTGGGCAACTCCTTGTCTTTCCAAGGCAACCCAGCCAACTCATCCAGAGGTAACTAGCTTCCAATAACTAACTGTATAAGCTCACTCCCATCATTTGGTAGGCTGGTAGAGCAATCAGTTAAACGATTTATTTTTTTGCTTTCTCTGATAATTGACCAACCACGACACCTAGTGGCCACTGCAGCACAAACATGGGTTGCCGGAAAAGGCTGTCGGACGAGTGGGTCCTTTACCTACAGGCACACGTTGCTCATGACCAGGAAAAACCTGATGGATTGTGTTCAAGGTGAAAAGGCCAAGGCACAGAGAAATGAAGCAACCTGCCTACAGCCAAAGCTAACGTAGAACCGTGTGGAAATACTGAACCTTAGCGTTAGAGCTCATATTCTGATTCAGACTTGGCCTAAATTTGATCCTCAGCAAGATACTTCCTTTAGTCATTCAACAAACATTGAGCACCTCCTGTGTCAGGCACTGTGCCAGATGCCAGGTACATGGCAGGAAGCGAGGACACGTCTGAATCCTCGCAGTCAAACAGGAGGAGAAGATAAACAGGGAATCCACAGTAACAACCCTAGCCAATATGTATTAAGGACTCTGCTTCAAGATCTGATGTACACCAACTCGCTTCATCCTTGACACAATCCTATAAATGGGGATGCAATTATTATTCTTGCTTTGAAAATGTACAGCAGAACATTTAAGTTCTGGGTAACAAGCTTAGGGCTCTTATGCCTTTTTAGGTCTAAGTTTCTGAAATAAAGTTGTGCTAGATACTAAAAGATTTCTAAGGTCTCTTTCCAGCTCGGTTTCCCTTCACGTCTAAGATTTTGGGGTAGAGCTGGGATTAGACTTTGGTCAGGTGTACTGACCAGGAGTCCAGTGTTCACTGTCCATACACTGTGCTGGTCAATATTTATGAAAAACTGGAAGTTACTGAAGCCTTACTCTGTGCCACGCCCTGAATTTCGATCAGTTCATGCAATCTTCTTAACAACCTATGAGACAGCTTTAAAGTAGAAATATTTCCTGAGCAAAAAATCATGCTCTAAAATAGTTTAGAAGATTCCCAAGATAAACAGAGAGGCTTCCAACCTAACCCAGCTGTAGGATCCTTAACCACTGTTCTGATTTTGCTGAAGATGGATTTAAAAACTTACGTAATGGTGTCCTCAGGCTCTAATGATGGGAATGGATAATGGGCCCAGGCAAATGGTTCAATGGTAAGTTACTGTTCAGGGAAATTGGGAGAATCTTGTTCAATAACAGCATTACTTGGGGGTAATTCTGAGTCTCTAGAAGTATCTACAAAGCCTGCAAGGTCAAGTGCAGGCCGACTTGGCCCTTTGGTTTTATGATTGCAAATGAATAAAACAAATTTCCAACAGTGTAGCAGGTATATCTGAGAATGGCAAACTCTCTCAAAGAGGTATTCCTATTAACCCTTACTCCCTTTCCCTCCCTGAGGGTGTGTGCACACCATCTAACTTCTCTCGGGTGAGGGAGGGGGCAGGGAGAGGAGCAGGGCAATCAGGAAAACTCTCTCAGTGATCCTGCAAATGGGGACATTGAGTTTAATCAGGGCTCTGTTCCGAAGAAAGCAACTCCTGCCACCTGCAGTCAGACCACTCCCTCCCACGCCCAGGAATGCAGACCCAGCAGGACCTGGAGCTTCCCAGGTCTTGCAAGACTCTGGCCTCGTTGTTCACGGCCTCCAGAATGATACTCCGGTGGGTCTTGGGGAGAACATCCACTAGCTATGCTGGAATGTTTAGCCTAGAAGGCTCTGCTAGGTTTCCCAAACGGCAAGCTCTTGCTGAACTTTCTAGGTCTAGAGATCAACGCCTTCTCCTTTTGCCTGACCACCCTCCCTGCCCTCAACCCAAGCCTGTCCACGGTAGAAACTGCTACATTTGCACAGTACCTAGCAGAAGATTGTAATCACTGACTTGTTTATCTGCCTACCCCATGGACTTGAAACATCTATAAAAGATGAAGTGGGTGGCTTAACCATCCTTACATACTCAGTACCTAGCTAGCACAGCATCTGGCTTGAAGAGGTGCTGACTCCCAAAGAGGTGGAAAGTAAGGCAAGGAATTGCAAAGCTAGAAGAGGCTTAAGAGGTCATCTTGGCCGGTCACAGTGGCTCATGCTTGTAATGCCAGCACCTTGGGAGAACAAGGTGGGCGGATCACCTGAGATCAAGAGTTTGAGACCAGCCTGGCCAATATGGCGAAAACCTGTCTTTACTAAAGATACAAAAACTAGCCAGGCATGGTGGTGGGTACCTGTAATCCCAGACACTTGGGAGGCTAAGATAGGAGAGTCACTTGAACCCAAGAGATGGAAGTTGCAGTGAGCCAAGATCATACTACTGCACTCCAGCCTGGGCAACACAGAGCAAAATTCTGTCTCAAAAAAAAAAAAAAAAAAAAAAAGAGGTCATGTCATTTAAAATCCTGTCCAATATAAGATTTCCCTCAAAATACGTTAAACAGGAGAAAAGCTTAAAAGAGTAGGTATTTATATACATATATACACTTCTACATGCATGCCCACACATATGGCGTCTTCCACTGGAAGGGGATACGTAGTGGTAAAGACACACAGAGCAAGAGTCACTCAGATTTTTGAGTTAGCCTTTGTCTCTTTTTAAAGCTTTTTCCCCGAATTTTTCAAGAAAGACATGCAATTTAGAGAAAAATTTATAAAATAAAGTGAACAGAAGATAAAAGTCAACATGCTGTTGTATTTCCTTCTAATATTTTCTTGGGAGTTTTTTTGTTTTTCCTTTTTTAAAAAAAATCATAGAAAGTCTTGTTCAGATTAATGAGTTTTTAAGGTAGTCTAAATCATAATCTGCTATACAACTTTATATTTCACTCCATTTTAGCAGAAGATTTTCTCTATGTGATTATAAAGTCTTTATAAGCATCATGCTTTAAAACTTTTATTTTTATGTAAGTTCAGACTTAGAGAATAGTCATAAGAATAGCACAAAGAATTCTCTGATACCCTGCACCCAGATTTGGGTTCCTCCAATGTCAACATTTTACCATACTGTATTTAACACCCTACCCTCCCAGGACAGGAAGAGAGAGGGAGAGAGAGAGGGGGAGGGAGGGAGGGAAGGAAAGAGAGAGGGAAAGTGAAAGAGAGAAAAAGAGGGGTGGGGAGAGGGAGAGAGAGAGACATGACAGTGTTTTACTCCTAAATACTTCAGTATATATTTCCTATGAATAAAGAGTTCTCATATATAACCACACCACTTAGTCAAATCAGGAAATTAACTTTGAAATCTTACTATCATCTGATCAATAACCATATTCAGATTTTGACAACTGTCCCCATAATGTCCTTTACAGGGAAAGAAAAATAAGAAATTATACGTTATGTTCAATTGCCATGTCTCTTTAGTCTTTCTTAATCTGGGATGCTTCCTGAGCCTGTCTTTGTATTTTACATTATTGATATTTAAGAGTAAGTGCTGGTTATTTTGTAGAATGTCCCTCAATTTGGGTTTGCAGATGCTTCTTCCTGATTTGATGCAGGTTATGCACTTCTGGTAGAGATACCACAGAAATAAATATGCATCACTTTTTTTTTTTTTTTTTTTTTTTGGTAAGAGACAGGGTGTCACTCTGCCACCCACGTTAGAGTGCAGTGGCACAATCATACAGCTCTACAGCCTTAAACTCCTGGGCTCAAGCAATCCTCCTGCCTCAGCCTCCAGCGTAGCTGAGACTACAAATTCCATTTTATAACAGCATCTTCTTTTTGCAGAATTTTAGGTTGCTTTATAATTTTGCAATAATTCCCAATCAAACCCCCTCCCACCCTATGAACTACCAATTGGCTTTCCACCATTAATTTTTATATTAATAATTTATCTGTTTAAAAATATGTTAAGATTGTCATTAGATTAACAACTTTTGTCTAAGAAGCTCTGCCAATCTGCAGTCCAACAAAGGCTGGAGTGTGAACTCTATGTTAGGCTGACAAGCCTTGTGCACTGACATGCTAGTATTGTATTGCTCTCAGCTTAAAGCATGGTTACAAAGGGCATTGCCCCTCTCATGCCTCTGAATATATTCCTTTGTTCGTTTGCATGTTCGTTTGTTCATTCTTTCACATTCACTCAGTAGATATTGAGTGTATATTCTGGGCCAGTACTTTAAGTATGAGATCAAGATCTCAAAGAAATAAATAAGAAAATATGGGTTGGCTGGGCATGGTGGCTCATGCCTGTAATCCCAGCACTTTGGGAGGTCAAGGCAGGTGTATCACCTGAGGTCGGGAGTTCAAGACCAGCCTGACCAACATGGAGAAACCCTGTCTCTACTAAAAATACAAAAAATCAGACAGGCATGGTAGCGCATGCCTATAATCTCAGCTACTCGGGAGGCTGAGGCAGGAGAATTGCTTGAACCAAGGAGGTGGAGGTTGTGGTGAACCGAGATTGTGCCATTGCACTCCAGCCTGGGCAACAAGAGTGAAACTCTGTCTTTAAAAAAAAAAAAAAAAAAAAAAAAGGAAAGAATAGAAAAGAAAAAGGAAAGAAAATATGGATTGCGGTCAGGGATATGAAATACACAGGCTGGTGCAACAATGAGTACCTGGAGGCAGTGCTCCAGGTAGACAGGGAAGAGCCTGGTGCATAAAGAAAGACAAATGAGCCAGTGAGCTGCAGCTGGGGGACCAGGAGAAAGAGCTGGGGCATCTCTTGGCACTTATCACAAAATTCTATCAACATGCCTGCAGAACACTGCTCTGACTAAAAATATAAACCCTTATTTGGATCTATCCCAAATACCCACCTCCAAAGCCTACCCGCCTAACCTTCTCTTCTGTCTGTCCTAGTCAGCAGTCTAAACTTTAGCATGTTGTAATTTCTGAATAAAATGAAAGCCTGAAAATGCTTTGAAATGAAAGAGAACTTAGATACCATCCTGATGTTGCTCAGCACTGCAATTACCTGACTTCAAGGAACAATTAATGAATGAGTCTGTCTCAACATTAGGTTAATGGTCACTTTCAACAGTGGAAAGAGGATAGATGTCCAAGAAGACAGGTACTAACAGCTGTGTGTATATGAGTGTGTATTCTCCCACAATAACAGGGATGGTGGCTATGGCCACAGGAAGATGGTGTTCATGGGAAAAAAAAAAAAATCAACCTGCCTGTGTTTTGGAGTTAGTCTGGTTCAGCAGAAGTTGCAGCTCCCCAGGCCTCACATCACCTATGGACTTCATCAGAGTAAGTCAAGCAGTAAGAATAGAGAGGAATCCTCCAGGAACTAGACCTGAGAGAAACACCTCCCTCTTTTTCCAAATAAAGCCTGTTTGGTACTTCAGGCAATTAGTTTCCATGCATTCGGGTCAAAAAGCAACAGATTATATTGTAAAAAATTATTTCCTTGCATAAAAACTGCATGAAATTAAAAATTAGACAAAATACAAAATATATAAAAATCAAAGTAGACAGAATATATAAGAATGTTACCATTAGTAGAAACTGCTGTCATATATTGATAAAAAAAACCTCATAATAATCTATAAAATATATGTACACTTTTCTTTCCACATCTTTCTGAGGGAAACAGCCTCTAGTAGGCAATTAATCTGATGCATGGGTAACGATCTCTCAACAATGCCATGCTCTCAAATACTGAAGTACAGCTCAGTGTTTCTAAGGGCAGAGAAAGAAAAAAAAAAAACACTAAAATCATTACTAATACAAACACTATGATTGTATCCTGCACTTGGGGGATGAAAATCTAGAACAATGAGGATGATAAACATATTTACTCAGAGACAAAAGATAGTAGATGAGATTCTCATTATAAAGGCTTTGTTTATAAGGGACACATTAGAAGCTAAATAACTGGGTAAGATTTGGTAATTAAAAGCAGCTGAATAATCAACAATGGCTTAATAAAGGTGTCAGAATAAGATATTTTAACAGAAGAGGAAATATATAGAAAAGTTTATATATTTCAACCATTATCCTTCTGCCTGTTTTGCATTTTTCTTTTAAAAATACACAAAAAGTGTAGGAAGTAGTAGTGATTCCTCTCTATTCTTACTACTTGACTTACTCTGATGAAGTCCACAGGTGATGTGAGGCCTGGGGAGCTGCAACTTCTGCTGAACCAGACTAACTCCAAAACACAGGCAGGTGTTTTTTTTTTTTTTTTCATGAACACCATCTTCCTGTGGCCATAGCCATGACCCCTGTTATTGTGGGAGAACACACATTCATATACACACACTAGGTAGTGAAACTACCAAGTTAACCTGTGACTGAACCTGGCAGTTGATAGTAGCAAGTGTAAATGAAATGATGCAAATGAACTAGCAGGACCAAATCAAAAAGATTTTAATGTGGGTGACATAGCTAAAGTCTATACTTTAAAATCTCTAATACACATCCAGGGGTTGAAATTTTCTGCTTGCTAGTGGGCTTTATGTCTGCTGCAACCCCAAGGAGTGAAAAGAAACTCAAGACTAACAATGATTTGTTGTAGCCAGCAGTAGTGGTGGAAATCTGGCCCAAAAAAGTCCACTAGAAATGTAACAGTTGTGAACTTTACTCTTTATAGCTATAAAAGAGTATTCAACCCCAAGTTTATAATAAATATCTCAAGGCAAAAACTCAAACAAAACAAAGCATGAGCATGCGTGTACACACACACACACACACACACACACACACACACACACACACACAACCCTTATAGATAAGCCCTTTTCACCTTCCCACCTAATGACAGGCTGACAGTCTTTCCAGATTATCAATCAGGGCTCATTTTAAACAATTCTCTGGTCCTCCTCCAGGGGGCGAAGTTGGCTCGCATTTTCCTGAAAGGGGAAATTATTTTCAAACCCTGATTTTCACATAGTGCTAGAAAGATATTCATGTACAAAGGGGACTTTCCCTGCTCCTGTTTCTTCTCAATACATTCCACTTGGGCTGACGAGCAAAGCAGCCCAGCCCAGCCCTTCGGTGCAGGGAGAGGGGGGAAACCGGACTACAGCTGAGCATGAGCAGGGCTTAATCAGCACAGCCCCAAAGGCTGGACAGCCCATTCTCAAACTTGAGATCACAGCTGTGGTTTTGCCAAAGATGATACACTTTCAAGAATATATGGCTTTTTTTTTTTTTTTTTGGTCAGGAAAATTTTCCACTGGGGAAATTCTGAAGCCTCGCACGGGGCTCCCTCCCACCCGGTTTCCTCTGCAGGGCCTCCTCTGAGAAACCACAAAGCTGCTGGAGGTCTGAGTGCCTGCCCTGCCTTCTTGCATGAATGGGGGCCCTTTTCACCCTGAGGATGGCATCTGGTGGCCAGGAAGGTGACTGGACAGCAGTCACCTTCCTGGGCCTCACTTTCCCCTCACAGAAAGGGTTAGGTGTTCCCCCGAGGGAACACAGGTCTAGCTGCAGAAGGGGCACACAGGGGCAATGCCTATTCCCAAGGGAGAATCAGATGTGAGTTTCAGTGCCTTGGCGACCACACAACAGGATAGACAGCACAGAGTGTGTCCCTGGCCCATGGATAGATCCATATTTTGTGGGTTCTAAGCCCTATGCAATTGTGGGGGTCCTCTTTAGAAAAAGGATACAAAATTAGGAATACCACATTAGCTACAGGGCATGGGAACGGGGTGTTGCCAGTGACAGATCCTGAAACTCAAGGCTCTTCACTGCTAGGCCAAGCAGTTATCGTGTTCAGCCTGCCACCACCGGCCCCTCCCCTGCAATAAAACCCCATGTCTCGTGTGCTGGCTCTGGGTCTCTTCTTGGTCTCTTGAAACTGGTGCTGCCTCTCATGAGGCTGATATGGGTTCAGCAGAGGGCCTGAGTTCCATCCGCTTAGGACTGCCCATTGCCTGGAGACAGATACCGGGGTGGAGTTATTGAAAGAAACCCCAGCCCTGCCCAAAGGGAACAAACTCCTCTGCTGAGCCAGTTCTCCACACCTACCTGACCAAGCCTCAGTCACCAGTTCGGGTCACCCCATCAGTTCAGACTCCGCCTTCTCCTCCTTCTCTACCCATGGTAGGTAATTCACCCCCCACTTCCAGACCTCCTTGAGCTGCAAAAAGGTGCGAACTACACTAGTCTTTACTGAAAGACAGGGAAATACAGTGATCTGAATCGAGAGCATTTACCTAAACACAGTTTGTTTGCATATTTTCAGTCCTTGTAAAAATAATACACAATTTTCTCCTTATCTGGTGGCAATATCACTTACTCAAATTTTAACAATAAAATGAGGCAAGGTCTCATAAAATGGAAAGTTGTTTAAGTTTAGTTAATGTAGCTTGTTTTCACATGTGCTACAGTTTGGAATTGGTAAGTAAACCAGAGGTAAACGCTCTTCTTTTTGAACAAAATAGTAAGAACAACTTTTTACATATGAAAGTGTCTTCATAAAGAACAGTTACCACACACACAAAAAAAGTGTTCTGCAAATTTGACTTAAAACCTTTTTTTGGAGACAGATTCTTGCTACATTGCCCAGGCTGGACTCAAACTCGTGGATTCAACCAAATCCCTGGCCTCAGCCTCCCAATTAGCTGGGGCTACAGGCACGTGCCACTGTGCCTGGCCTCCTGCAAATTCTTATCTGTAAGATGGAGTGTAATGGGAAAATAACAGCCACCATTATTTGAGTCCTTACTGTGAACCACACGTAGTCTAAACATTTCACATAGACTATTTCACTTAATCATATAAATAACCCTAGGCAGTATTATCCCTATTTTATTGAAGCAGACATTGAGGCTTTAAGAGGTAAGTGACTTCTCCAAGGTTTCAAAGGGCTTTTGTGTAGATCTGAGTCTGGGCAGGTTGAGCCTCATTCTTAGTCCCTGTGCCAGGCTGCCTCTGTAGCCAAAAATCACTTTCAATACTATAAAGAACTAGTGAGTTTCACAAGATAGTTATTTTTAAAAAGCAGATAATTGCACATATTTACATTTTCCCCCAAATTCCTATTTGATTGAAAAAAAAAAAAAAAGAGCTGAGGAATTGGGCTACTTTTTTCCCAAGGCTTTAAAACTTTTTAGAAATCATCATAATAGTTAAATGCAAACCATGATCATAGCTACCATTTATTGAACATGTATTATTTGACGGGTCACTAGCTAAGTTCATTATGTGCACTGTTTCCTTTAATACAGTTATCTTGTGAGGCAAATGGTATTATGCCCATTTAACAGATGAGGAACCTGAGGCTCAGAAAGATTAACCACTCTGCTCAAATTGTCTCAATAGCTGAGGAAAGTGTGAACTCCAGTCTATCTGCCCACACTAAGCCACTTCCCTACTGTAAAATGTATACAAATAAAAAGCATGCTTTAGTTAAGAGCCTGTTAGTTATTTGAAATACATATCTAGATCTCTGAATAGCCAATGGAAATCACTCAGGCCAAGAGAAAAATAGGTGAGCAGTCCCTGGAGAGCTGAGTTCTCCTATCTAAGCTTCTGTCTCTAGTATCATCTCATATGATGGATCTGGGGGAGGAGGAAGGAGGGAGCTATATCGTGTCATCTTTGTTAACAGCCAGTAAAAATGAGGATATAAATCAGGCTCACATCTGGATACATAATGTTCAGTTTTGCCAAGAGACTAGTAACTGATGGAAATGCATTGGATACATTCTTAGGCCATTGCACCAGAGAGACTCCAACTTTAGCTGACCCAAGCATCTTCCTAGCGTGTGTCACTTGCTCATTTAAGACGCTGCCTTCACTGGGGGTTGGGGTAGGGGTCTACACTCAGTGAGTGACCTAATTGTTACAGGACCCAACATCATAGTGGTCCGAGTGCACATGACAAAGGAGGACACGTTGGCAGACAGGCTGAGTTCACAGCGCTGGCACTGGAGAAGGCAGAAAAATATGCTGACTCCAAACATCACAGAAGCATGAAAAATACCTACATAAGTGAGTGTGGGTCTTTGGGGGAGGTAGGATACATTCTGCAAGGCTTGAATTTGCAGAGGTCAAAAACTCTGCATGGAGCCCCGATCAAATGCAAACAATGGTAATAGCTACCATTTATTGAATTATGTGACGGGTCACTTAGCACAGCAAATCAGTTCCCAGACCAAGAGAAACTATGTTAGTTAGGGTCATGAGCATGAGAAATAGCATGAGCAGTTTCCAAATACGAGCTTTCTGCTGGAGTTATACAGGTGCACACTGGTATCCAGGTAGAGGAAACCCACTGAGGTACACAGGTCAAAGGTTTCCCTGTGGGCTTACAGAACAGAGTGTCTAAGCCTCACTTTGAAATCTCTGAGGCCCAGGCAAGAATTCCAATTTTCCCAAACATTTCCCATTTTTCCAATGTCTGATTTTCCCAGACAAGGCATGCACACACACACACAGTCACACCCACTCACCCACTCTCTCTCTCCTGAGATCCCATTGGAAAGAACGTTACAGGAAGCTAGGTTTGGCTCAGTAGGAGCAGCATCTTTCCAACATCCCCAAGTTATCTGGAAATCTGAATGGGATGATTTGGGAGGGAGGGAGGGAAGAGGGAGAGAGGAAGTTGCTCACCAGATGAAGGACCGATTTGAGAGTATTGAAAGAAGAGTAGTGTCTCATAATGGGTCTGAGGTTAAGATGCTAAAGTGGAAGTTTCCACCATCTCAAGATGTAACAGATGGGAAATTCCAGAGCAAGGGGTCAGATCATTATGCGGAAATTTCTAAGAAGCCGGCTCTAAGACCCAGGAGGACACAAACAGGTCAGGACAGTGGAAAGTGATGGAGGATTCTGTGAGTAAGATTCTTTGGAAATGCTCTGATTCCCCCAGTTTCCAAGGCGGGTGGGATGGAGAGGGCTCAGCCTTTCTTCTCCAGCCTAGAGAAAAGGGTTTCAAAAGCTGTGCTAGGTTTGACATGCATCTACTAGAGTTCCTGGGTTGGTATGTGACATCTGCCTTAGGAAACAAAATGTGAGAGGGAGCTGACGCTGGCTGAGCCAGAAGGGTGGATGCCACATCAGAAAGTGAGCACCGCTCTCTTGCCCCATGGTGGGGGGAGGGTAAAAGGAATATGAACATTGGACACCTCAAGTGCCAGCCTGGGTCTCTTCACAACAGGTTCTCCCCAAGAGGGCTCTGGCATGAGAGTGAGAAGACCTCAGAGAGAGTCCAAGAGGAAACCAGAAGGTGCTGATGGATGGCCACAGCGGCAGGAGGAGAGAACCAGCCGAATCCCAGGGGGCCCAGAGCAAGGCCTCTCAGAGAAGTCCTGGAGAAGGCCACGGAGGCAGCCAGGAGAGAAAATGTCTCACCTTTCCCCGTCGGCCAGGTTCAACTAACTCAGCACCAGGTGTGACAGTCACAGTCAGGTAAGGACTTGCTGCACACTCTCCCCCTGCCCCCACAACCTGGAGAGACCTGAGCACTGGGCAGCTGGAGGCCACTGGAAGAGGAAGTGGTCCTTGGTAGCCGGATGGAGAGAAGTCCTCCCTTGGAATGAATACTGTTTTTTATAGACCAAAGAGGGCATTTTACATTTCCAAAATGAACCTGTGTGCATGTGTGTACGCATGTTGTTGGGGGGGCAGGGGGAGGGAGAGACTGACTTCAAGTGGCCTTAGAACTTCTCATTACCTAAGAGTAACCAGAAAAGTCATGGGCCTCATGAACTTATTACTAGGAAATGGGGTACAACACAACTCCTTGAATAAGCTTTAAAGGAACAGTGGGAGACAAGAATGAAGCTGAGTCTGAATTATGATCATGAGTCACACGGTGCACTATGTTCATCACACACAGTTAACCTTTGTTAAGTCCTAACTACGTGCCAGGCTCTGGGCCACGGACTTCACAGACACGACCTCATTCAGTCCCTCTACCGATTCCTTGAGGCACGTATTTGACAGATAAGAAAACTGCGGCTCAGAGAAGTTAGGCAACTTGCCTAGGGTCACACAGGTAAGTAAGTAAAGTAGCAGGAACCTATACTCAGCCTCAAGCCTGGCATCTATCCGTGACCTCTTCTGTTGTCCCGGATGAGTGGTTTTGAACAAAACCTTTGTGACTGAAGCCGGAAAGGGACTTGGGTCCTGCCCATCCTTCCTCCTCAGGAGTCCCTGAGCTACAACACCCAAAAGCAGAATTTGAAAGCCACTGACAAGCATGATCTTAAGGGTCTCGTACAACATTCTGATTTTATGATGCACCTGTGGGTGGGAAGGTGGAGAGAGGTGGCTCCACCAGAGCAGACATAGGGGAGAGGAAAAGCTCAGAATTTGATCCAGTGTTCCCGGAGAGGCAGCTGGAAGGAGCTGGTTCCAGCAGGTGGATCTGAGGTTCACAGAATTATAATCATATGTATAAATATAGAGTTTAGAAAATGCATGTAAAGCACTTAGCACAGAGCCTGGCATTAGGTAAATGGCAACTATGATTGTGGAAAGTTTACATATATGGCTGAAAACCCCAACATATAATTTAATGCAACATGCTCAGCCACTGATGTCACCACTGTGTCTGTTCCATAAGGAGCTATGTTTATCATGGACACTACACCTTACTAATTGAGCCAAGACAAGAAAGGAATGTGTGAGATTAAGCTGGCCAAGACTAAAACAATTAGAGTGAATCTGAAGCAATGGTTTTTAAGCAAGGGGGACCAGCAGGAGAGGGCAGGCATGGAGTCCCATGAGATGATGATGGAAAACATAATCCTTTCTCCAGTTTAAAAAAAAAAAGTGCGTATGTACAATTCGGCAAATAATTATAGAAGGGTCACAGATCTGCTGGTTTATTCACAGTCTCAAGATGAAGAACTATTCCTGTAGATCATGTGGATTCAACATGAGGTCCTCAGGCCAAGAGCTGCTCACCGGATCCCAGAGTGGGGCCACCTGTCCTTGTCCTCCCCACATGTTCATCATGGGTCGTCTGGATCATGACACAAAGCCTGAGGTAGCCAACGTAACTGTGCAGACTCTAATTTCCAACCTTTCAAGTTTAATAGACTCCAAAACCAGTGGACTCCGGTACCTAGAAAATTTCTCTGCTTGGCATTCTCTTCCTTTCCTTCCTTTCTTCTGGTAGCAACACCCCTCCTTTTAATGATTTTTAAATTTTTAAAATTTATTATGTGTGGGGAGTCTTCCAGTGAAAACAGGAAACGTGCTAAACAAATTCTAAAAAAAGCTGTAACACTATCCCTCCTTTTTCCATGGGGAACCCATTCTGTGTAATTCTGGTGGGACTTACCCCATCTCACGGGACACATGAACAGGCCTTGGCCAAAGGGATGCTGCTTACTGTCTATTGCCTGCTTCTAGCCATGCTGATTCAGGCAGGCAATGCAACCTGAGCTGGTTAAGGGCCCTCCTTGGTACTTACTACTGCTAGAAGCATGGCAAAAGAGGCACCCCCTTCCCTGAGATCTATGGCTGTGAGAATGACAGAAACCCACCTCTGCCCCAAGGGTGAGCGAGAACATGCCTGAGAATGAAGCTGACTGAGTTAAGCGAAGTCAAGACAGAGTGAAAGATAATGGCCTTATGATAGCTTTGGAACTCCTGAATACAGCTGTGCCTGAAGCCCTAACCAGCATGGTCATCCTAATCATATGAGTCACGAGACTAGTTTAAATTGTATTTCTGTTGCTTGCAACCAAAATACTCCTAATAAACTTGATCTAAAGAAAACGTCCCAAAGGAAGTCCCCCTTCATGAGTAGTCCTTGTGGAATTCTGGGTTCCTCTCCGACAATAATCCTGAATGAATTAAAATTTTTTCTTCCGATGACATACTTGACAAACTTCTTTTTTTTTTTTTGCAAAAAAGTCTGGGCTTAACATGATTCCCTTTATCATTCTCTGCACCAGCAGTTCAACTTACCAGTGCCGCCAGTCAGCAAATATCTTTCTCCCCACTCTCGATCCTGCACTCCTGCTTACCTTCCCTACACTATCAGATACCACCTCTTGTAATAAATATTAATGTTACTGATTAGAAGAGGAGAGACCCAAAAATGGACAGTGGTAGCCTAGTTTATAGTTTTCTACCATCAAACAAATACTTGGAGTCAAGTCTCACGAGCATCTCAAACTACCCCCAAAAGGCACTGAATGTTCCAGTATAAGAAATGAACCTAGAACCACGGGGCTCAGAAGAGAAGGAGAGAGACATGGAGCAAGGGAAGAGAATCATGCAGGGTCAGTGTAAATTCTGTGTCTCAAAAGCCGCAACACAGACTGAGTCACAGCGTAGAATGACCTGAGAGTTGAAACAACATTCACAGACCACTATCAGGAATCTGTTTTTTCTTTTAGCACAGGGATGGTAAATAGATTTCAACTCACCTGCCCAATCTGGTCCACAGCTAAAATGCCAAGGCTCAGCATCAAGACAGCCATGACAACCTCAAGTCCATTACGAGGTGGGAAGGGGAGGAGGGTTGTGAATATATGGATTTGTTATTTCAGCTGAAACAATTACATTTCATCCTTGGACTAAGCAAGACCAACAGAGAAATACATACCTGAACTAGAGGGGTTTCTCTGGGACGGCACTCAGCTGTCACATCATTCGCCTATACCAAGGCAGTCCTCATTGTTTTAACTACAGGGAAGTTGTCAGCCACTCTGTGTGGCATCCTCTTTATAAGCACTCTGAAGACATTTCTCTGAACCTTGAATCACGATCAACCTTGCTTCTTCTGAGTAGCTGGTGTGCTTTTATTTTCCAGCCACTGTAAGTTATTAACAGAGCATGTTTTCCTTCTGGTACTGACTGCTCAGAAGCTCAGAGGTAAGACTGTAGGACCAGCAAGTGAATAGCCTTTCCCCAATGAACCAGGGCCTTATTTTATCTCTGACTTCACCCCACAGATTTCTTCCCTTACTTATCCTTCTTATTCTCATTACATTATACCTATGTTTAAAGGCCATCTCAAAAATCTCCGAAGACAGGTACATACATCAGATCAACAGTAATCAACACAAGAAGAAACAAACCAGATGGTGAGTGAAGGAAGGTTTTACAAATGTTGCCCTGCAGTGGCAGCCACAGGGTGATGGCCTTGAACCAGGAATAGCCCTGGGCCAGCACGTCAAGTCAGCAAATATCTCATTCTTCCCACCCGAGATCCTGCATTCCTGCTCACCTTCCCTACACTCCATCTCCCATGGGCAGAGTGCTCCCTGGGCCATTCCTGAGCATCCACACCTATTCTCTCTTTAGTACTACTGGTGGTCGCTTTCCCTCTCCCACCAAGTCAAAACGCCTTCCACCTCTGTCTAGAACCTTGGGCTTGACTATATGTTGCTAACAGTTGATAACAGCATAGTGTCTTTCCTCTCTCAAGGACAGGTATACTTTGTTTTTGAGACGGAGTTTCACTCTCGTTGCCCAGGCTGGAGTACAATGGTGCAATCTCGGCTCACTGTAGCCTCTGCCTCCCGGGTTCAAGCGACTTTCCTGCCTCAGCTTCCCCAAGTAGCTGGGATTACAGGCATGCCCCACCGTGCCAAGCTAATTTTGAATTTTTAGTAGAAATGGGGTTTCTCCATGTTAGTCAGGCTGGTCTCAAACTCCCGACCTCAGGTGATCCACCTGCCTTGGCCTCTCAAAGTGCTGGGATTACAGGCATGAGCCACTGTGCCAAGTCTGGACAGGGACATTTTAACCAGGCATTTTGAAGAGGAAAAAAACCCAAAGTAGTAATTCACTTTGGGTGGAATATACTGCAAAAGCAATTGAAAAGGAGATTCTTCTTGTAAATCTCAAGTAATTCTATATAAGGCAGTTAGCACAGTACTGGGCACACAGTACTCAATACACAGTAGCTACTTATTATTACTATTGTTGCTATTGTTAATCCCACCACTACCGTTTGATCACTCACACTGGCTATTCCTTTTACCTCTACCAAGCAGGCTACTGCCCTTTTCAGAATACTGGCAGACTGGAGATCCACAATCAGTTCATTCATTTTAATCATACTTATAATTTATAATGCACTTTTATGTACATTATCTTTCTGGGTCTTCCTAGCAATCCTCTAGTTAAACATTCTTCTCATTTTGTAGATGGGCAAACTGAAGCTCAGGAAGATTGAGTAAGGCTCTAACCCACATCTTGTATAAATTTATTGCTCTTCCTGTAACAAGTGGTTGCCAACTACAGTGTGATCATATCAGAATCATCGGAATTTTGAAAGTCATAAAGATACTGAAAAAGCCAAACATTAAAGAGTCATCTGAGTGCTTTAAGATTCCTGGGGTCTACCCGAGACCTAATGAATAGAGATGGCCCAGTGGAAGGGACTATGAGCTTGTACTTCAACAGGTGCCTCATGCGATTCTGATGAGCTGCTGGTGGATGAACAAGTGTGATGCCCATGCCGCTTCTGGATTCACCAAGTACCTGCTGCACTCTCAGCCCTGTGCTAAGTACTACAAGGCAGGCATATGTTGCCTTCAGCTCTCAAAGAGCAAAGTGAGTAGGAAGCCAGTAAGTAAGTGAGTAGGAGCTAGGAAGTGAGTCTAGCCAAGTGAAAAAGGAGTGAGCCAAGGAAGGCAATGCTTGCCTTTGAAGGAGGTCAGAGCAAGCAAGATCACAGATGGCAGGAATAGATAGGAAGGCCGTGCCATGGAAAAGAGAAAATTCCAGTAGGTCTTGCAAAATGGGAAGGATTTCCAGGTAGAAAAGGGGTAAATGGAATGAACTATCCTCCAGAGAAATGCTGAATAGATCCTCTGGCAAGAATAAAGGGAATAGCGGGACTTGAATGAGAGAGAATGGAGCCAGAAAACGAGAGGGGAGAAGCCAGAGAAGAGCCTAGGCTGGTGTGGGAGGTGGTAGGGAGGGAGGGAGGTGGTTTTCAAAGAATAACATCCTGAAAGATGAACCAAAGAATGGCGGAATGAAGGGAGGACTGGGGGGTAGAAAACCTGGTCTTGGCAAGACCACCTAGGAACTTGTTGAATTGATTGAGACCCCAGACGGCTAGGGGTAAGACTCAGATTTGACAGTGCTGGCAGTCAGAATGGGGTGAAGAGATGGGGCTCTGCGATGGGAATCTAAGTCCTCTTGCACTCCATGCTCTTCTCATTCACCGCAGCTGCTTTCATGTGACCCATAAACACTACAGCAGATTGCTAAAAACAGCTACATTTCTTCCCCTCCCTGTATCCATGCTCCTTGAAATAGGACTCTGCAGCTCCTTTTTCATATATTTCTCGAATCCAGGCTAGCCATATAGCTTGCTTTACAATCAAGATATACTGGAAACAATGTTGTGTGAATTCTGAGTCTTAGTGTCAAAGATACTTCTGCTCTCTCCCGGAACCCTGCCCAATCATCATGTGAACAAACTTGGGGTAACTTGCAGGATGATTAGATACATGGCTTAGTCACTGTTACCCCTCCAGCTGACAGCCAGTGACCCCCAGAAACAAGGCTTAGCTGACATGGACCTGCAGCTATCTGTAGATACATGAATAGTCCCAGATGAAAGGAGAAGGATCATGTAGCTGGGCCCAACCCAAATCACCAATCCACAGAATGGTGAGCTAAATACAGGATTGTTATTTTGAGCCAGTAAATTTTGACTCAAAATGCTGGCAGCAAATTTTGGGGTGATTTGTTATGCAGCATAAGCTAACTGATACACACTGCAAAAAACTATATAGCTATAATGTTAGGGAGTGATGCCATATGAAGCCCCAGAAGCTTTCTCACTTTTAAAAAAAGTGCATTGTTTTCCTAGCTCTTAAGTAAGTTTTCTACCATGGCAGAACTATTACCTCATAATAATCACATTTAGTTTAGATGAGAGAAAAAATAGAGCAATATGAAAGAGTAAAGCCCCGGTATGTTGTATGTTGTAGCTGTGAGCCAATTTTCATTACAACACACAACAAGGGACTGTTTGAATTCCTTGGCTGAAGTAACACTCTGTTGTTTTGGATACTGCCTGAAACAAGCAGATCATCAACAGGGGACTGGAAATAGTTTCATTACCCAAAAAAGTTTTTAATAGTATTTGGCATGTAATCATGGATCTTTATCCTGTCCATGGTCTTACAAAGGAACATGGGTTGCTCTGTTTTTTTAAGGCATGGAGCCATCATAAATCATTATAGAGATTAAAGAAAAGTACAAATAAATAGACATCTAATCATAGCACTGGTTGGGAAGCATGTAACTTAATAGTGAGTATCTCCTCAAAAATAAAGTCAAACAGTCACTTTAAGACATGAAGAACTTACCAGTAAGACACTGTGTGGTCCACTGTTTTCAGGTTTTGAGTGGAATGAATCTGAAATAGAATTAAACAAACATTCCATAAGTAAATCGCATTTGGAAAGGGTGTGTTTTCGATCCCAAGTGACTGCCATGAGGTTGAACATTTATTCATGTAGTTAAAGATGAACAAAGCTTTTTCTGGCTCCTGATGGAAGAGGGAACATTTTTTGCCGACATAGTTCAACTTCCTGAATAGAGAGAGCATGCTGTCATCTACTTAGGGGAGCATTCAAAGTCTGAGGCCAGTGTAACTATAAATGGTAGTGTTTTTTTCCAAAACTCTCCAAGTCAGGGGAAGCTTCTCTAGCTGTTGCCCTTGCCGTGGTCTCTCAATCTCTTTATGCTAGGACCCAGCCATGGGTCCCTCTAAGACACCACCTAAAACACTGATGGTCCAACATAACTTGAAGGGCAGAGGAGCAGTGTACAAGACCTTCTAATAGTGATTATCTAATCATATGCATAAACAGATTTTTGTCTTCATTGATAATAATGAGCCTAAGGTAGTGCTGTTCAATAGAAATATAACCCAAGCCACATAATATTAATATTAAAACATAGTATTAAATATATTTAATAATTAGATTAACAATATAATTATATTAATATTAGATTAATATAATTATGTATGATACATATGAATTATAATTATATAATTATAAAATATATTTAAGAACATATTAAATGTTCTAGTAGCCAC
Source organism: Saimiri boliviensis (assembly GCF_048565385.1). Classification (NCBI taxonomy): domain Eukaryota; kingdom Metazoa; phylum Chordata; class Mammalia; order Primates; family Cebidae; genus Saimiri; species Saimiri boliviensis. The sequence goes on from NC_133459.1 coordinate 66,090,614, forward strand.
ATTTAAAAGCAAAAAAGAAACTGATTTTAATATTTGATTTAACCTAATTTATATAGACTATTATCGTAACAGATAATCAACACTGAAATCATTAACAAGATATTTTACTTTGTGATACCAAATCTTCAAGATTCAGTACATCTAACTTGAGCTAGCCACATTTCAAGTAGTCCACGGCCACACATGGCTAGTAGGTACCATATGAGACAACACCGGTCTAGGGAACCCATTCTTGGCCTTCAGGCACTGGTAAGGCTTCAAGGAGTCTGATGCATAAGAAGCTCTTATTCACCTGTTTTCCTTCTCTCAGTCATCTATCATCACTCCCATTTCGTGATGTCATTTTAGTAGAAATCAGACATAATGACAGCAAATAATTATATATAGCACTTACTATGTGCCAGGAACTGTTCCTGGCATGCCCCTATGTTACCTCAATTAAACCTCACAATAACTTTATGAGGTAAATATATTATTATTCTCATTTTGTAATGAAGCAACTGAGGCACAGAGAGGTTACATCATTTACACAAGACTGGGAGACAGTGACAGACATGGGATTCAAATCTGAGTCATTTGCCTCCAAAGTCCCTACTTTTAGCCACTACCCTCTCAATTAAATTTGAACAGCTCAAAATAAGATAATTACTTTCAGTTTTAATTATAACTATCAAATGATCCAAGTCTGCTCTCATGATAACATGGTTAGATAATAGCGGTGATGGCAGATGGAAGAGTTATTGGATGCGCTAGCAAATTAAATTTAAAACAATTTGGGATACAAGCACGAAAACCATAGCAGGTGGGGTCAAAAAGACTGCACGGGTCCAGGGGCCTGTCTGGATGACCACAGTGGTGGTGGTCGGGGAGGTTAACGTGAGGTCTGTGGAAAACACTGTCTTCGTGATTTTTCTGAGGGAAAGGCCGAATGTTTTCATCAGATGCTGAAAGATTCTCAAAGAGGTCTTTTAGATAGATATCTCAGTATCTGTCTCAGTGGGAGTAGGGAGTTAGGAAGAACCCAGTAAAAGAATTAAGAAGATACATCCTTTTCACTTTATTAATCCATAGGCCCCCAAGGAATCACACTCAGTGAGCAATATCAGATCCCCACATGTGAGTTTTCTGACAAATCAGAGATGGAGGCTGGTCAGTGACACCGTGGGACTGAGGCCACTTGAAGCGCTGCCACGCAGTCTCCTACGGAGAGCCCCGAACCTGCTGAAAATCCTCCCCTGGCTTCCTCCAGGTTTTAGGATCAAGGCCAAGCTCCTCAGACTACTCTAAAAAGCCCCTGTGGCCTCATGCCCGGACTCTCCCTCAGGCATGTCACTGACAGGTCCCAAAATGCACACCCTCCTCTTGACTCCTCTACGCCTTTGCAGATTCTGTTCTTTCTGCCAAATATGTCTTTTCTCTATGGTATCAGTGGGTTCACATCTCAGTTCAAAAGTTACCTCTGGAAAGCCTGTGTGAACACCCTCGACTAGCTTAGCAATGACTCCTCTGCAGTAGCGGCAGTAAAGTAGTATTCATTCAATTCAATTGCAGTTACACTCTACTCTAGTTCCTGAAGGAAGGGGAAGCATTCTGAGAAATGAACTGTTAGGGGATTTCATCATGTCAATATCATAGGGTGTATTTATACAAAACTAGAGGGTACAGCCTACCACACACCTAGGCCACATGGTAGAGCCTCTTGTGCCTAGGCTATAAACCTGGACAGCATGTTACTGTTCTGAATACTGTAGGCAACTAAAACACAGTGGTAAATATTTGTGTATCTAAACATAGAAAAGGTATAGTAAAAATATGGTGTTATAATCTTTAAAATAGGTTTTGTTAAAAACCAGTCGGTACCAATGGTATTGTAGTTTTATGCGAATTCTGCCACAGATGTGGCCTGTAGTTGACTGAAATGTCATACAGCACATGCCTGTACTACCAGTAATATTAAAAGCTGGTTTTTAGGTGCTAGGCACTGTTTAAGTGCTTTACACGCTCCTTTGATCCCCTCAGTAATCCTATGAGGTGGGTTCTTTCATTATTGCATTTAGTGGGATAGCAAACTGAGGCACAGAGGTTAAGCCATAGCCTAAGATTACACTTGTAAGTGGCAGAGCCAAACTGGTTTACAGGCAGTTTGGTTCTAGACCGCGCACTCCATGCCTGCCCCGACCCAGGGCCCACTTCCCTCTGCTCTCATTGCCCTGGTACACTGACTTTACTCCAGTATCTCCAATATTTTAGATTTCCACTTACTGGTGTCTCTCCCCACATGTTTGCAGAATCCCTGAAGGTTAAGAATGTGTCTAGCTCATCTTTGTCTTTCCAGGACCTAGCGAGGTGCTTGGTATATGGCACAGGAAAACACTGGAACAGGAGCCAGGGATATCAACCCAGGGCTGATAAAAAAAAAAAAACACACACACACCAGGATGAAGAATCTTCAAATACACACTTGAACAAAGCAAGTTTTGACTTCGCCTTTTGAATCCAGCCAGTACCAAGGAGATGGTCACTTCCTAGGCCTGTTCAGAGGGAGGAGAGGCAACTCAGAGCTTGGTAGCCTTGCTCACACCTCCAAGTTCATCAGCTTTATTTTACTTTGCATGTGGAAATAAGTAATAACAGGCCTAAGCAACAGCACACCCAAAGTCTTGGCTGGCCATTATCAAGCAACGCCAGGAAAGACACATGCTGAAAATCTCCTTTGGCTGCTTGGACATGGTTTGGATATTTCTACCCTGAGTTCCAGGATATATTTATTTCCATTACTATCTAAACTCCCCTTGGATGGCTACAAAATTTGAACTTGTAGAAAAATACTAACAGTGAGAAAGGCAAAAAGGTTCAAGATCGAGAACACATACAGACCTCTAGGGAGAGATGAAGCTCTCTCTAGCCCAGTCAGAGATTGCATCAGGACTGCGGCCCAGCCTACCCACTCACAAATAAATGCTGTCAGCCATAATATCCACCCTTTATACTGCATCTAGAATGTAAAAGAAACCACCACCTTCCCATGTACATGGATAGATGTCAGCATCACCTGTTATTAACAATCAAACCGTAAATCTGTATTGACTCTTGCCATCTCATCTCCTTCCATGACAAGAAGTAATGACATTAATTTAGCTATTACTAAGGGGTTTACTGAATGTAAATCACGTGCCAGGGACGGTCGCAGGTACTGGAGATGCAGTGGTGAATGAAGTATATTACATTCTTGACTTGAGGCCCTTACATTGATTGTAATGAGAGACAGCAAACAAACACATATATAAAGAAGTAAATAAGATCATTTCAAACAGTAAGTTCTACAAATGTTTTCATACATGCAAAGAGTGAAGTGGCCTAATGAAGAGTTTAACAAGGTCTCTTCAGCAGCTGTGAGGAGGTGTATTGAAGAGGCAATAGTGGACAAATGGTGACCAAGTATGAGGCCATTTGATTGTTCAGGTGAGATATGGTACCTCGGATGGAGAGAAGTAGACAAATTTAGTATAGGTTCTGGAGGTAAAACAGCTAGGACTTGCGGATGAAGTGGATACAGGGGATCAAGCAACTGGGTCAATGATGGTTTCATTTCCTCAGGGAGAAAACAGGTTGAGGGAAGAAGAAAATCAAGAATTCGGATGTGATCTGGTTAACTTTGAGACATCCAAGGGGAGATGTCAAGAAAGCATTAGGAAGCCTAGAACCATGCTGTCTAATAACAGGCACATGTGGGTCTTTACATTTAAATACAACTAAAAACTCACTTCCCAGTTGCATGAACCACATTTCAAATGGCCAAGCAGCCACTGAGGCAGCTACTCTATGGAACAGCACAGGTCCTATATGGTTTCACTTGCAAAGTCTGATATGATGGTATCTCAAAAGGCAAAACAGATGTAAAAGGGCTTTTGACACACATAAAGGCCCCTACGGTAGGGATAAAAGGTAAAAGCTCCACAAAGGTGGGGCAAAGTTGAGGGAAATATATCCTATGCTTTAAGTCTATCCTAAAAATTTGTCTTTATTAGATGTTTGCAGGACTACCAATTTTGTAAAGTAATACTATGTGTCAAAGAATCATAAATTCATTCTTGAGCTCCAAAGGTTAAAGACAATAGGGATTAAAATGCTGGCATTTTGCCCCATTGTATAAGAGCTCTGTCCCAGGGAACAGCACACCCCAAAAGGCTGAAGTGGCCTACTTTAACGAAATGGTACCACCCCATTATCTTCACCTTGGGACTGGCTCCTGGCTGGAAGAGCTGGTCTAGGCTGTTCATCAGGAGAAACTCTTTTTACCTGGTTACTGTCCTAATCCACAGAGAGCTTCTGAAGACTAAGTTTTGTTTTTAATTGAGGAGCTGGTGGTATATGTACTCAACTAACTTAAAGTTGGGAGAAAAGTATTCAGATAATGCCAAAAACAGTATGAATTTTAAAAATACACATAGATTCCTATTTCATCATGCTTTAAGAGAAAAAGTGAAAAAGTTAGGGTAAACAAGAAATTGAAATGTTATACTCAACACATTTTTCCCCCCATTTTTGTACTGAAGGGACAATGGCAGTTTTAAAAGGATGGCATGCTTCTTCGGAATTTACCCATGTTTCTAGCATCCTAGTGCTGCTATTTGTTTTTGCATGTTACCCTTGATGGACACGTGTTTTTATGTGACTATGGCCATAGTTTATATGCTATTGATAGTAAAGGCTTTGGAATTGGACAGATCTAGATTTGAATGTCGGATTGTCAACTAATGAGATGCAATTCATCTCTAGTCCTCAATTTCCTAAAGTGTAAAATGGGGTTAATATTACCTTTTTTTTTTATTTTTTAAGATGGGGTTTCACCATGTTGGTCAGGCTGGGCTTCAACTCCCAACCTCAGGTGATTCGCCCACCTTGGCCTCAAAGTGCTTGGATTACAGGCGTGAGCCACCGCGCCCAGCCAATATTACCTTTTGTATATACTTGCTGTAAGAATAAAAAGAGAAAAGCTTAGCACAGTGCCACTAGAAAAAAACTCCATGATTTATGGCTATTATTCCTTTTAAAAAATTCACTTTAAATTTTAAATATTTTAGTATTTCTATAAATAGACATAGTGTTTCATGTTGAGAAGGCACAATTTCCTAAATCAATCGTCTAATGCTGGATAGTTAAGTTACTGCCAGTTTTTATTATCAGAAACATGATTACATTGGACATCTTCATGGCTTAGCTTTTTCATTCCTTTATCTTCTTTCTCTGGCTTCTCTAAATTCCTAATACAATTACTAGTTTTTGATTTTAAAAGGGTTTTTATTAGCATAAAATAATATCACCTACAAAATAATGCACAGTTCCTGAGATCCTCATATTTTATACATAAAATATTCTTAAGACTGTTTTATTTTGTATTTGTAAGATAATTAGAAGCAATATTTTTTCATGTTTGGTTATGAATGGTTTGCCACCTTGAAAAACAATAGTTTTATGTTTTTTGATCATTCGGGTACTATGATTCTGATGCTTTTCTTGTAAGTTTGAATGAGTTCTTTGCAGTGCACAATAATCAACAGGTAATATATATATTTGCTACAAATAGATTCCCAAAACATATGCAATTTTAAGATAAGTATCTTTTCATTTAGATAGCATTTAATAAATAATATGCCACAACTATATTTTGTACAAACTTCAAGAGCTATGATATTGCTTCTTGGCAAAATGTTTGGCTTTTGATTGTTTCCAAGTCAACTTACATCCACTTTGAATCTTCATAGCAACCCCGTGAGTGAGCTGGGGAGTATAATAATGCCTCCTATACAGCAGAGAAAACAGATCCAAACAGGCCAGGTGACCTAGACAGGATCACTGAATCTTGCAGTTGGCACAACCAGACTCTGAATCCTTCTTTCTCTGAGTCACAGGACCCCTTGTGAAAGGAAGCTTGCAAAGTAAAAGTGAAGAGATGTATTTTGTGCAAAATGGATTATTATTCAAAGCACGAATTCTATATTGTTTCCTATAAGAAAGCCTTTACACAGAGCATGTCTGCTTCACTGGAGGATCTCAGGAAATGTTAGCATCATTTCAGCAAATTTACTATAACAATGGCTTACAAAATGGACCCATCCTCACACAGGTTTTTATAAAGGCAAAATAATTTAAATAACTTAAACCCAAATTAAGTTTTGCTTTATTATTATTATTATCATCATTATTATTACCTGGCATAAATACCACTTCATCTCCCAAGTATTCCCTCATTCTCTGGTGCAATGAAACCATTCTTCTCTTAGAATTTCTACAACCTTTTCTACCTCCTTCTTTTTATCACAGATATTTGGGAATATGTTGCACTTCTGTGGCTGGGTGGTAAGGTCTCAAGGGTCCACATTTTATTTGTATCTCCTAAATTGCCTGGCATTTCACTCTGCATGGAGATGCACTCGTTCAATGTTTTACAGATATATGGGGAAGAATTTTACATAGTTAAGAGAACAGTTTTTCAAAAATGTAATTTCATTAAAATAAGAGCATTAAAGTACAGGTTGCACTAACTGTATTCACTTGGCTACACCATTCCTTATTTTGGCAAGCATACTGTTATGAGACACTTGTAATGCATTCTTAGGCTTGAAGTCTGTATTAACAAAACAACACTAAACTACATTAAACACAACGTCTAAAAATGTTTCCAACCTTATACAAATCTGTATAAATATGTAGCTATATCTGTGATGCTTTTATTTGCAAATTCAGATATAATTTATTTCTCAAAAATTCACTGTGTACACACACAGACACACATATAGCACAAAAGCACTAAAGCCTTGGTCAGCATTTGGGAAAAACTCAGATAAAAATATGGGACATCTGTTTCCTAATACCAGGAAAATTCACAGGAAATGATTAATGTTAACTAGGGAGAAAAAAATAATCTGGATCAAATTATGAAATGAAAACATCCAAAATGCACAGTTTAATACAGTATAGCCTGTGAGCCATCAGATCTTCAAAACTAGGGATGATTTAACATTTTATTGCAATACCTGTCACAGTAGAAACATTTTTATTCCATGTATTTACCAATAAACATAAAACTGAATGCCTCAGCCTATATAATACTCTCAGATTCTGTGTCTCCCCATTGATATTTATGTAATCCTTGGCAGTTGGGGTTAGCTGTTTCATGTGTATTTCAATAATGTGCCCAGTGCCTTGTGGGACAAACTAGGACCTAACACTAAATTGGACAATGGTCCCCCAGATAGAGAGGAGGGGCTCTTTTGAGAAAGACCTAGCATAGCTATGCCTCCCAAGGAGAACTGGAGGGATAATGATGGACAGCCACAGAGCAAAGCCAAAGAAAACTGAAGATGAAGAGGGTCTGTAGCTTGTTGGCTCTTCCACCATGCTTGTAAGTGTCTCTAACTCTACTGTGTGTTTGGCAATGTGGAAGGCGGTAGGGACAAAACAGAGAACAAAATATAGTCCCTCTCTGGGCCGGGTGCAGTGGCTCACACCAGTAATACCTGCACTTTGGGAGGCTAAAGCGGGTGGATCACTTGAGGTCAGGGGTTCGAGACTGGTCAACATGGTGAAACCCCATCTCTACTAAAAATACAAAAAACAAAACAAACAACAACAACAACAGGACAATAAACAGAAACCTAGCCAGGCATGATGGCACGTGCCTATAATCCCAGCTACTTAGGAAGCTGAGGCAGGAGAATTGCTTGAACCTGGGAGGTGGAGGTTGCAATGAGCAGAGATTGAGCCACTGCACTACAGCCTAGATGACAGAGTGAGACCCTCCCGCTCACCCGCACTCTGTGTGTGTGTGTGTGTGTGTGTGTGTGTGTGTGTGTGTGTGTGTGTGTTAGTCCCTTTCCTCAAGGAATCCGCAATCAATAATATAAACACCACCACCATACAAATACAAACAACAGGCCACCATAACTCCAGTGGTACATAATCTAACTGCAGTTAACTCTGAGAAGACAGGGGACACTTATACCAGGCTGGGATGATCATGCAAAGCTTCCAGGAGGAAGCAGGGTGGAAGCTAAAATGTACAGAATAACCAGGGTTTACCACAAGAGGAAAGGAGGGAGGTAGAAGTATGGTAGAGGGAACAGCTTATGCCAAGGCCTGAGAGGAAGCAAGTCCCTAAGCACCTTGAGGGATGCAAAGAGCTTGGTGCACTGGGGCAGAGAGTTCTCAAGTGGAGAGAGGCCTTTTTAACTAACAGGCAGTAGGCAAAACCCAAAGCAGGTGGCTACAGTGAAAAACCACAGGACCAACTGAAATGACCCAGAATCTCCAGCATCTTCACATCAGAAAGGGCTAGCACTGATGGGGGAACAGCCAAAGCCCTTTAAGGTAACAGGCCTCTAAAAGGCAGATGATAGATCGTCCCATGGCCACAACCTCACAGAGCCAACGCTGGTTTCAATTCCAAGGAAAAACCAATAGCCAGCTACCCAACCCAACAGACAGGAGAAGTGAGGAGGCACAATCCCAAGAGGAAGAACAGAGTTATCTCCATCTTACAGACAATTGCTGGCTTTAGAAGACAGTATTTATTAATATTCCTTTCTGTTAATTGATCCAGCTTCTCACTAGGAAAATCAATTCATCTTGCTTTGCCTGGGACTTCCCAGATTTTGTAGTCAAAGTTTCATTCCCAGGAATCCCCTCAGTGCCAGGCAAGCCAAGATGGTTGGCCAACCTGTTCAGAGTTTGTGAGATACATGAAGTGGGCAATGGGATTGATGACACAGGTTTTTGTACCGGGACTGGTGCAAAGTTACATGTGACTGACCTCCCCAAGCTAATTTGGATCCTTTGAACCACGGACCTTTTGGAATAGCTTAGTGGCTTTTCCAAGGCTCCTATATAATTTGCCATACTTTATACTGAATAATATTTGCAAAGCAAAAGCCTAGCTGAGGACTTAGTGATTACTATCTGTGTGCTAACGTCGAAGAATTGCATATTTCACAGCAATTAGCCAGAAGAGTGGTCTGAAATTAGTTGTTGTTAACTGAAAGTTAATCAAGTATCTTTCAGCTTTAACTTGTTTTGAGACAGTGTCTGTTTCTGTCACTCAGGCTGGAGTACAGTGGTGGAATCAGTCACAGCTCACTGTGGCCTCTACTTCCTGGGCTCACACAATCCTCTTCAGCTTCCCTAGTAGCTGGGACTATGGCGCACTTCACCATACCCAGCTAGTTTTTGTATTTTTTTATAGAGACAGTGTCTTGCTATGTTTTCCAGGCTGGTCTTAAACTCCTGGCCTCAAGCCATTCTTCTGCCTTAGCCTCCCGAAACATAAAGATTTAAGGCATAAACCACTGTGCCTGGCCAGCTTTAACTTTTGACATTGAAGATCTTCCTAAAATGAATTAAGTCTACTTACACACAGCATAGTATACATATTTTCATATATCTTTGTTAACTAGGAATCCTAGCCTTACTTATTGCAGTGGCTTACATTCTTACTGTTCAGCAGACTTAAGAAGGTTTAGAAGACAGCAAGAACAGACTATAGTTTCCAATAAATACAGTCACAACAGAGTGGTTGACAAATCTTTATAGAATGAATGATGGTGGAAAAGTGGGTCATACAGAACTACAAAAAAGAAACTGATCAGGACTGTGAATGAGATAAAGGCTATGCTTGTGCTTTTGCTACAGTGCTGTTGACAAAAGCAGCAGGAGCTCCGAACTGATGCACAATTCTTGTCTGATAAAACAAAGCAAAAGCTCTTCAAGAGCAGTCCTTCCTTTACAAGGGTGGTAATGAATAAAATAGGCCATATGGCCTTCAGTCAGCAGAAGATGCAGAAAGACTTCAATGGTTAAAACCAAGGGCCTACTATTAAGTCCCGATTCAAAAGGCATCTCCACTCCCAGGAAGCTCAGGAAATGTCACCCAGGTGAATGCTCCTTGATGAGAATCCTGACATAGGAATGGATGAAGATACGTGCCTTAGAATCTTTCTCTGACAAAAACTGTGATTTCTAAGACAGTTTTGGTTAGTTTTCAATGAAAAGATATTTCTAACATCTAATTGTGTTTGAATGAAACTATATTAAAAACAGCTTTTCGGCCAGGTGTGGTGGCTTACACCTGTAATCCCAGCACTTTGGGAGGCTGAGGTGGGCGGATCACGAGGTCAGGAGATCAAGACCATCCTGGCCAACATGGTGAAAACCTATCTGTACTAAAAACACAAAAATTGTATTACAGGCGTGGTGGTGCATGCCTGTAATCCTAGCTACTCAGGAGGCTGACGCAGGAGAATCACTTGAACCAGGGAGTTGGAGGTTGAGGTGAGCCAAGATTGCACCATGGCACTCCAGCCTGGTGGCGGAGTAAGATTCCATCTCAAAATACAAAACAAAACAAAAACAGCTTTTCATTAGCCTCAGCAAACTAAAAAAAAATTAAGAGTAAAATTTAGCAGTATTTTTTACTGGTGCTATAACAATGATTCCCTCTAAAAATTGCAGTTTTATTAGAGCATTCTAGGTAACTGAGACTTTGCTATATGTTGAAAATAAACATTTTTCCCATGAGGCTTAGTTGTCTAATGCTAATACGCCTTCTGCCAACACCTTTGCATCAGACACAGATAGAATCACAGCAAACATATTCAGGTTTACATCCGCTGCAGAATCAGGCAGCACAATCGGGCACTGCCCTGAGCCTGGATCAGAAAAACAGCCAGAAGGGTTTGTTTCCACTCTGCCAAACCTTTGGTGTAGATGAGCGCACTTCCAAGGCCTTGGACTCAGAAGGAGAAAAGAGAAGTGCTTCTCAGGTGAGGCTGTGAGCCACCCTGCAAGACCTGCACATTCACAGATGTGTGAGGTGGGTGTGATACAAAGTATCCCATGCTGGTTGTGGGACTTTGACTCAGCAGAATAGTGTCTTAGACTCTACCCACCAAAACGTGGATTAGCAAAGAAATTTTTCTGTCACTGAAAACCAAAAGAGGAGGTAAGAGATACGGATTCTAAGGACTTGCTCTTCTTTTCCTGTATCATCAAGAGATCAACAGCTTATTAAAAAACGAAAGCAAAACACTCAACTGTGTTCAACACAATCCACTCAAAGACACAACTCAACAGGAAGACAATTCTGAAGAACACCAGCGTATCCAGTACAATCTACCTGTTCTTATACCTACCACCTGCTTCCTGGGTAAAGCCACCTTTGCTGCCTTTATTGTAATATTAGTTTGCACCCCCACCTCCACCAGGCATCCTTAATAGATCTTTCCATTTCACATACATTCTGAACTACACAGACTATCTGCTGCCCATCATTTGGGGAAATATACAAGCATATAATCATCGTCCCAGCCAAAAAATCCAGAGCCAAGAAAAAAAGTCTGTCATCCACTATACCACAGTGGGGAGATTTAAAGGCAGCTCAGGGCATTCAACAACGTTTTATCTGTCAAGTCAGCCACTTCTGTGCCCAACCCTTTCCCTCAGATCTCCTGTTTCCCATTTATTTATATATCTGCATCAACAATTTGATTCTAAGGTTCCCTGACTGCATGGGCCATACTTTATTCTTATATCTATTTGTTTTCCTTCCCAGAAGAATAATCTCTTTACTTGGAAGCACCCTAGGTTTGTAATAAATGGAAAAAAAAAACTGTGGATGTACATATTTATTCCTAATTATCTAAAATTGAAATGTTCACAGTGGCTCAGGGAAAGGGTAACACAAGAGCTAATTCTGAAATTCAGAAACTGTTCACAGAAACAAAAGCCTGCTTTTGTGCATGTGAGCATGTCTCTAATTTCAGGAACAATTGTGGATATTATGATGTAAATACAGTTTTCCTTAATCTTTTAAAATTCGCACTCACTTCTGCTAACCTTACCTTCCCTAGCCAGATTCTGATATACACATCCTTAGCTGTCTTAGGAAACTGTGATATATATTTTCAGCCTCCTTTGCTGAATTCTCTCCTCTTCCCCAAATCTGATGACTCTCAAATCTGGATCTCCAGTCTCAGCTTGCTCTTTGAAGTCCAGACCTAGTCATCTGAGTGACTTCTTAACATCTCCCCTAGGATGCTTATAAGGCATCACAAACAATTGTGCCGTGGCCACAGTCATCTCCCACACTGCTCCCCCCTTGGGGCTCCCAGGGGACATCAATGGTACCGACAGGACTCCATCATTCATGCCCTCGTTCAAACCAAAATATTCATTCATTTTTGGCTCCTTTCTCACCAACTGCATATCCAATCAATCTGTCAGCAAATCCTCTCAGCCCTACCTTCAAAATACCTCCAGAATCCAATCACGTGTTGGCATCTCCTCTGCTCCCATCTGGGCAAACTAGCAGCATCTCTCACCTGGATGACTTCAAGAGTTCCCTCTGCTGATCCGGGCTTCACACTTGCTCCCCTCCTCAATCCCATACCCACCTCCGTCTAGTCTCCATGAGTCACTACTCCCTAGCTCAAAACTCTGCAACATTTCCCCGGCATGCCTGATACACTCACTCACATCCACTCCTTGGCCCACCAGGCGCTACGAGAACTGGCCCTGGCTCACTCTATCCAGCCACACTGACTCCTGCTTCTCCTTAAATCTGCCAAGCCATGCCGTGTCTCAAGTTCTTCCTTCTGCTTAAACGTCTCACAGTCACTGCAGGCCTGCACGTCTCACTGCCTCACTTCCTCCAGGTCTCTGGGTCAAGTGTTAACTCCTCAGAAAGGCCCTAGTCTCTCTTCCCTGACTCTGCTTTGCGTTTCTTCGTGGTACTGAACCCTTCCTGGCACTCTATTTTCGATCTGTTGAATTGTTAGCCCTCTCCTTCACTGGAATGTAAATGTCGTAAGAAAAGGATGTTGTTTGTTTACTGTTGTATTCCCAGTGCCTGAGGCAACGCCTGACACATGCTAGGCATTTAAGAAAAATTACACATTTTTTGGTTATTGAATGAATGCATATTCTCAACTGGCCAGAAATATTTTATTGCACTGGATTTTTCTGATGTTTGTATTATGAAAATAAATATTTCCCCTTTTCCCAAGTGAATCATAAGATAAGGCATGATTTTTAAACTACATATGCCTTCTCACTTAAGAGTCAGATATCCGCCCATTGGGGTGTTTCAATGTATAAAACCTCATGGCTACATTCTGAATCTTTACCAAGCATCTGGCATGTTTTGTAGTCTTTTGCCTCTATCTAAAGGCTTAAGCTTTATTACCTTTAAAAAATGCTTGCAGAATTAAGCTAATAATGACATTGTCTGCCTTATCTGTGGTAGTGGCAGTGCTTTTTTTTTTTTTTTCCCTCAGTTGTGTCTGAATAAGGCTGGCTTAGTTTTCCATGCCAAGTAGTTTGCCACACAACTTCCGTTGTATGGTTCCATGCAGTTTGGGCCCAGCAGCCACAGAAAACACTGTGGAATGTTAAGAAAACTCCTTGGAGGAGACCCAGAAGGAGGCACAGACCCCTCTGCCAGCAGTCTCCAATACATTTGGGTTTCTGGTTGCTTGGTCGGTAGTGGTGCTTTTGAGCAGTGTTTCTTTCACGAATGAACCCATTTATCATGATGCACTCAGTGGGCAGAGCTAGCTCTCAGGGGACAGCCATTCTCCCAGCCTCTGACATTTTCCCAGTGTGACAGTGAATACCACCCCAGAGAGACTACTATCACTCTGTGAATTCCACCTTGGACGCTTAGCAAACCTCAGCTTCAGAGAGTTCAGTCAACTGGAAATTGTCTCGTGTCTTTTCTTCTTTTCTTAAAGCATAATCTTTCCGGATCTTTTACATATAAGACTGGAATTCTTGTGTAAAAACCAAGATAGTCATAATCCTGACTCATTTGAGAAATAAGTCAGACACAGCTTAGTTCAAAGATCTGGTCAAATTCTAACATCAGTAACATAAATAACACAGATGGGTATCAGTTCTGCCCTTTTACCCCCTTCATAAATAAAATGCCATAAATCATCTGCAAGCCTTGGTGAACTTTGATTTCCAGGCATTTCTTTAAAGCTTAAAAATTTTGATCTTTGTGATATGAAATGCTATTTAACTGTTTGGGAATTTAACTTGTTAGGTGGTTTGTCCAAAAGAAGAAAATGGTAGATATCAAATACAAAAGCATTTGGTCATTCAAGTCAAAAGCTCCCACGAAAGCACTTTGATTTTTTTTTTTTTTTAAAAAAAACACAAATCCAGACTCGTAGAATGTTGTCCTTGAGCAGTTCAACTCGGGACCGAATTCCACGGCAGTGTGCATCCCTCTTGGGCTGTGCGAGTGGCTTTCTTCCTCTGTTCTCTGAATACTGAATTTGGGAAGAGCCAACATAAACCCCACGCTGCTGACGTTCTGAACGACCCCCAAATTCCTGCAATCTTCTGCAAACCTTCCCTGCCAACCCTCCTCCCTGCCCCCTCCTTCCTCAAACACTGTTTTACATGTTTTTCTCTTCGCTCACTTTGTTGGGGAAGTATTTTGTTAACAGTCCTTTGACCAGTTTCAGCACACGGTTTCTGGCATTAGTCAGCGTTGCAGCTTTTCGGAGGCCCACCACTAACTCCAGAACACACTTCTCTATTTGCCTTCGTTCACTCTTTTCTTTCACCATCCAAAAAGGAAGAGTGGGGATCAACTCTCACAAATAGACATACAGTCACAAAAACCTTTCTACTCAGCATAAAATCAACAGACTCTTAAGACACCAAATGTGGGCTCGCAAACCCTGAATCCCTTAACCCAGATAATAAAGTCTTAGAAGTAAACCATATCCACTAAGCTTTAATATTTGCTTTTTCTTCCTGCTTATTACTTCTGTGAAAGTGTGGCCAACATAAGGCTGTCCATCCTACCAGACGGTCCCAACATCTCCTGCTAACAGAACCTGGGCTTGCTGGAGCAGAGACCCTGTGAGCTCAGGAGAGATGGGAGCCGTAGTTCAAGGGTGGGCCTTTGCCCCGATCACTCCAACGAGGCCTGAGGGGAGATGACAGGAGGACGCTGGGGAAGGATTCTGCGTCCTCACAGAAGCCAGGGGTAGCGGGATCCGTGCCTCCTTGGTTCCCAACTTTGAAACTGGTCATGAGGCACAGAACCATGATGGCCATTTGATGACCACGAGAAAGCAGGTCTCAATTTAAAAAACTTAATACAACAAAGAGGGTGGGTCACAGAGATGAAAAGAGCATAGGTCTTCCACCACAAACAGCAGAAGCAGCTGCATCCTCCGAGCTTTAGGAAGATGTGGAGAAACAACTCCCTACTTGTTAGGGCACAATTAGTCCAGTTTTTCTGTTACTTACAGTCTTGATAAATATGAGACAACAAAAGAAACGCTTAAGGCTTCTTAATTCGGTCTCCTCTAACGTAGAATTGAGAAAACTTTTGTTTAGCAAACTTCAAGCTAATAGGGCAAGTATGACTTGCTTCAGATATATATATATATATGTGTGTGTGTGTGTGTGTGTGTGTGTGTGTGTGTGTGTGTGTGTGTTTGAGATGGAGTCTTGCTCTGTTGCCCAGGCTAGAGTGCAGCGACATGATCTCGGCTCACCACAACCTCCGCCTCCTGGGTTCAAGCAATTCTCTGGCCTCAGCCTCCTGAGTAGCTGGGATTACAGGCACGCGCCACCACACCTGGCTAATTTTTTAATTTTTTTTGTATTTTTAATAGAGACAGGGTTTCACCATGTTGGCCAAGCTGGTCTTGAAGGCCTGACCTCATGATCCGTCCACCTCGGCCTCCCAAAGTACTGGGATTATAGGTGTGCGCTACCATGCCCAGCCTCCAGATATATTTGTATTATTCAGTGCAGAGGCCCTTGGGCTTTCTCAATCCAGAGCAGTTGCTCCATCCAGCTATCCAAACAACTAACCATCTATGCACCCACCCACCCACCCACCCATCACCTACCCGCCAACCCATTTCTTCTTTTTTTCCTAATAACAACCAACTACTAAGCCAGGCACTTCACTAGGCACTGTGGATACAAACAATCCAAATGACAGAAAATACGATACCCCTTTTAGAGACGCGGACACAGGTTTAGAGGGTTTCAATGTTTTTCCTGAAGTCTACAAGTATAGAGTTAGGATTCAATGTAGGATGTGTGGACTCAAAGGCCTTGTGCTTTTTAGTAGCCCACGCAGCTTCAAATGCTGGTCATCACTTTGTTGGCCTGATTTAAAAATAACAAAAACTGCTTTTTTTAACCCAATCCTGCTAGTTGCAGTTAAAGTAGTTACCCCACACCCTTTCTTGACATTTGATGTACCCAGACCAAAGATCCACCTAGAAGTCTGACGGATACTACGCCTGCGGGATGGCAGCCCACCATGACGATCTCTTTTTCAACCGCACACCCGGCACATCTGCAGGCTGCTGTCTGCACTGAGAGTCAGAGACCTTTTCTACCTTGCTTACCTGTGCTGAGTACACTCTGTGGTACTCACTAGGTCGTCCATACATATCTGCTGATTAAATGTATAAGAAAAAATAAGCCAAAGAGTAAGATGCTGTCTCAGGAAATCCTGAATGCCAGTTCTTAGGACTCTTAATTTAATGAGTTGGTATCACTTCAAAACCCTTGGCAGAGAGTCCCATTCCAGAAGGTGTTTAATAAGCTGCTGACTAAGCTCTCTGGACACAATGTTTATAGCAAATATGTCCTCATCCGTGAAACCCTGGAAACAACCCAAATATCCAGTATTTGGAAGAAAAGTTGAACCAATGGCCACTTATCAGTGCAGGGGTTTATTTTATTGCCATTACAAGAAAAAGGATGTGGAGTGTGAGGACACAGGAAAAGGGCAACACGAACCAAGGTCAGATGCAATGGCAGACCAACAGAGAATGAATATGCTGACTCCAACTATGCAAAAATATGCACGTGGATACTAAATGGCATGAGAATGTGAAACTGAACTCCTAAGAATACTTTCTCCTACATGTACAATAAAAATTCGGAATTTAGTAACTGACAACTGGCTCTTCTTTCTCCTGTTTAATCTCCGTAACGCTTCTTATGATCAATGTTATTGAATCTTATAAAATGCAGGCTCACAATTTAACACGTGACTGATTTAGAAAAACATGCTGTCTATGTGCCTATGAGGAAAATAAATGCCCTACTGACAAAAGACATCCATTTATTTGGCAGGCTAAACATATCTATTTATTTGGATCTATTTATTTGGCAGGCTAAACATATACTACATTATTCCCAGTGTCTGAATGCTGTGTGTGTGAAAAGCCTGATACACACATACTCTTTTCACGTTTCAGATTCAGATAACCCAGTCTTTCCTTTTCAAGGACAACCATTCCCTGCGGAGACTGGCACACTCAGGATGCTTTCTGCTTGAAGCTTGTATTTACATGCCTTTCTCTTAGCTAAATCTGGTTCATTCAAGAATTCTTGAACTTGAGTGTACCTTTCTCAGATAATAACGAGTACCATTTGTTGACTATTTTACTACACACTAGGTATGTCTGTAAGCACTTTCCCATGAGCTCATGTTAATCATGTTTTCTAGTATGACCTCAAATACAGAGTATATGACAGATAGCAGGCACTCAATAAATACATATTTACTAGTCGAGTTACGCCTTAGTTCATGTAACTCTCATGTCCACATTATTAGAGTGGTATTATAATTATTGCAGAGAGGTAAAGTCAATTGCTTAATGGCCAATATTTTGCTAAGGTCAATAGAAATGGGGTAGTATTACTTGTTTTTCATTGCTATAAAGTAACACCTGAGGCTGGATAATTTATAAAGAAGTTTATGGGGCTCACAGTTCTGCAGGCTGTGTAAGAATCATAGTGCTGGCATTTGCTTCTGGTTGGGGCCTCAGGAAGCTTCCACTCATGGTGAAACGTAAAGGGGGAGCATGTGTGTCACTCGGTAAGACGGACGTCAAGAGAGATGTTTAAACAACCAGCTCTTGTGTGAACTAATAAAGTGAGAACTCACCCATTACCTTGGGGAGGCACCAAGTTATTTATGAGGAATCTGCTGCCATGACCCAAACATCTCCACTAGGATCCACCTCCAACATTGGGGATCACATTTAACATGAGATTTGGAGGAGACAAACATCCAAACTAAATCATGTAGTCAGCCTCCTACCCCGGCTAACCACATTTCAATCCCTGGCTCATTCTCAATGGGAATGTTACACTTTTATAAGTTAAAAATTAAATGATAAAGCACAGAAAGTCATGCTCATCAGAGTAAGTTGCAAAATTATTTTTCTATTCATATCTAACTCGTCCTGCCATTAAGATACAGGTTCTTGAAAGGCAGATACCTCCTGCCTTTGACTGAGACCTCATGCCCTTTGAATGCCAATGGAAGGTGGAAATACTCTCCCAAAATGCCTCACCAAGTAAGGACTAGACCATCCAGAGGCAAGGAGTCCCACTGCTTGTTGCACACTGAGATTCAAAAGCATAACTGAGTCAGGCAGCGCAAAACCATAAGTTAAATCACCTGTGAAAGCAAAACAACTCAAGTATGAACTACGTAAAAATAAAACTTAACCCTCCACACTCACTCTACAGAAGCCAACTAGAAGAGTGTAGCTTAGGGAAAACAGCCCCTCATTGTGAAAGTTCTGACTTTTGAAAAATCTCAACTTATTTCACTCAAATGATTCCCAGTTAAACTGTCTATACTTTACCAGAAGAGGTTCTGACCTAGAAAACAGAATGGGAAATGGAAAAAATAATGATCAGTCCAATTCCAGTCAACCAGGGCGCTACATGTCCACATCATGGCATGCACATAGCATTCAACGAGAGAACCATCCCCTCAGAGCCATGGCCTTCCTCAGGCGACCGCGCCAGCTAGGTTTATCAAGTTCTATCGTAAACAGGGCTGAGGTGACACACGTCTCCACTGGCCACTGGTTAACCACAGTGGCCTCGAAACCAGCCTCTCTGGCTCATATGCCCTTTCCTCAGATCTTTCCTACTCCTTAAACTGGTCCACCCTTGCCCAAACTCCATTTTCAGTCCTCTGTTCAAAAAGCTACAGGAGGTCCCTCTCACTTTCTGCCTCAGCTGGCCCTTTCCTGTTTGCCTTCCAATGCCCTGCACCAGGGGTCCCTAACTCCCAAGCATGGACTGTTAAGAACTCGGCTGTACAGCATGAGGTGAGTGGCAGGTGGGCGAGCATTATCACTTGAGCTCCGCCTCCTGTAGGTGCAGCGGCAGCATCAAATTCTTAGGAAGTGCGGACTCTATGGTGAAATGTGCATGCAAGGAAGCGATGTTGTACACTCCTTATGAGAATCTAACTTAACACCTGATGATCTGAGGTTGAACAGTTTCATCCTGAACTCCTCTCCGACTGCCGGCCATGGAAAAATTGTCTTCCACGAAACTGGTCCCTAGTGCCAAAAAGGGTGGGTTTCTATACAGCCACTGCTGTATACAAACATTTTTGGAGAAATTGAAGAGAAACTGGTCCCTGGTGCCAAAAAGGTTGAGTTTCTATACAACCACTGCTGTATATAAACTTTTCTAGAAAAATTGAAGAGAAAAAGGTCAGACAAAAATTATGATGTATTTCCATAAAGTTACCCTGAGTATTCCTGCCTCCCTTTCCACCTCTGCCACCCTTGAACAGCGAGACCAATCCCTCCCATTCCTCCTCCTCCTCAGCCTACTCAATGTGAAGATGATGAGGAGGAAGACCTTTATGATAATCCACTTACATTTAATAAATAATAAATACATTTTCTCCTTATGCTTTTAATACATTTGTTCTCTAGCTTACTTTATTGTTAGAATGCATTACATACAACATACAACATACAAAATGGGTGTTAAGTAGCTGTATATGTTATGAGTAAGGCTTCTGGTCAACAGTAGGCTACTAATAGTAATGTTTTTGAAGAGCCAAAAATTATACATACATTTTCAATTGCATGGAGGGTTGTAAACCCTTACCCCTGTGTTGTTCAAGGGTCAACTATAGATAGGAACAGGGCTACCCCTTTTTACCAAGTAGTCTGAGTTTGCTTCCCTTAGCAGAAACTGGGCCTTTTAAGAAGGGGCTCTAAGGCATGGCAGACATGTTTACTGGTCTCTCCAGGGAACTGTTCTTTTTCACATCTTTGTTGTACTTAGAATGATATATCCCCAGGCTTGGCCGTAAACAGCAGAGCATTGTATAGTATTCTATAACCATTTCATGTTTATTTGTCCTGACTTTGTATCTAGTGAGGTAGTGCTAATGAACCCAGACCACAGTGATGTTCATGAATAAGCTTCATTAGAGGACTTAGTTTTCACATGTATACCAGCAACTAGAACCATTTATAGTTAGTTCTATTATAGTACTTCTCAAACTTTTTGCTCTCAGGACCCTAAAAAATTGATAATCCCAATGGGCTTTCAATTGTTAGCTTAATCTATTGATACATATTGTTAGAAATTGAAACCGAGAAATTTTTAAAATACTTATTAATCCATTAAAATATAACAGTGACACATTCATTAGATCTTAGCAAAAACATGTATAAAATTATATTTTCTAAAACAGAAGAAATTTTAGTGAAAATTGTTTTGTATTTTTGTAAATCTCTTTAATTTCAACTCTGCAAATTTTTTTAATAGGAGACAGCTTTTTTTTTTTTTAGTTTCTGCTTCTAAATGCAATTTTTGTGATATGTTGTTTTAGTTGTCGTGTATGAAGAGTCTGGCCTCACAAAGATACAGACGAAAAGACTTTTCAGGTAAGTGTGGATATTCTTCTTTGAAACTAAACAAAACTTGATAAGCAGTGGCTTCTTACAGGTTGGCTGAAATCCTTTCAATGAATTTCCTGTATTCTGTGATATTAAAATTGATTAATCTCTCTTGCATTAGGATAGAACGTTAACCCATGCAGTTTTTAACATCACATATCCCAAAGGGGTTGCTCACTGAAAAATATTGGTTCACGGAGTTATACGGGTTTTCCAAATGTTGACACATTACATTGTACAATACTGAAAATGTGCTCATTAATATCATCACTGATCTCATCAGCACTGTCTTAAGTATTGGGAAATGGTCAAAGTTCATGGCGGCAGACACATGTATTTCAAAATTCCAAGTTTTGCTTAAAAGCATTATTTTAGCGTTAAATATAGGTAATCATTTTTCTTGAAGTGATAGGCTATTCTTTTTTGAGAAAATGTCTGCCAAATATCCAGGTCTTAATAATCAGAGCCTGTCAGACATTGTTTCAAGCAAAAACAGTATTAGGTGAAAAAGGTGGCTAGTTCAACTTGGAGCTGAAATAATCACACAAGCATTTTTCCTTGAGACATACTTTATTAACAGCACAAGAGCTTTAGTTTCCCTATTATGTGACACAGAATTTTTAAAATATGCTCTCAAAATTATGAGACTTAATAAATAATTTTTACTACTTCAAGCAATTCTTAAGTGAAAATGGCATTTTGGTTTGAGTGTGTGGTGATAAGGAATATGACTACTGCCTTGTTTAACTTGCAGTTTTATCCACCCCTGTTTTTGTAACATCATTCAAATGTCAACACAATGAAAACATCAAATAATATCTTAATATGATTTTAAAAACACACTTGACCTCCTGAAAGGATCATGGAGACCTCCAGTGTCTATGTATCATGCACTGAAAACAGTTTTAAAAAAGTGTTTAATAAATGTTCTTAAATACCTCAATAAACAAATGTAACTTCATATTATGGAGGGAGGTTCTGCGAAGGTCTAGGAGACGTTTCCAGTTGAGGCACCAAAACCACGCTGGATGTTTAAAGGTAAAGGAGGTTGGGAGGACCACAAGACAAAGCAAAGAGCCAGAAATGCGCAGGGGACTCTCCTAGAGCAGAAGAGGCAAGCGCAACCTCAGCTGAGTAGCACCTTCCACACGGCCAAGTGTGCTACGTGCAAATTACCTGTCACTTTCTCACAATGGTCCCAGGAGCTGGGTCTTATCATCCTCACTTTTGCATCCCTGCTGCATAGGTGAGGAAAAAGGCCAGTGTGGAAACTCTTTGAAAGCAGGGATCATGCCCGTTTTCTTCACTCATGAATATGTGGAAAACTCACACAGTGGCCAGCGCATGGAAAGCACACAATAAATATTTACTGAATGAATAAATGAATGAGGTTCAGAGAAATGCATTATCTGTTCAAGGTCACATAGTTAGGAAGTGGCGGCCACACGACTGAACCCAGGTCTTAGGCACTAAATCCCATGCTGCTTCCCTACACTGATTTCTTCAAAGTGACAGAAAGTCAGGCCATACAGTGGGGGCTTGGATGTCAGCGCAGGTAGTCTATGAACCGAGGAGTTTTTATTAAGAGGGTAACATGAGCACATGTGTGCTGTAGAAAGATTAAACCCAGCAAGATCTGGGATGGCTGGAGTGGAGAACAAAAAGGAAGAGGTGAGAGCAATTGGTGTCCTATTTCAGCATTCTGGGTGAAAAGGCTTGTGTCAGACCTCACAGGTTTCCCCAAATTCTCGCTTATACAGTGTGAATTTGGAGAGATTACCTTTCTTGTATGATTCTTACGTTCCCTATCTGCAGAATGCAATAATAATAATAATCTATAATGCCATAGAGGGTTAAATGAAAAAATATATGCAAGGCAAACAGCATCATTCTTTGCTCAATTAATTTTAGCTACAAAAAAGTGGAAGAAAGGGAGGGAGGGAGGGAGGAAGAGAAGCGGGAAGGAAAAAAAAAAGGAAGAAGGTGAGGAAGAAAAAGGAGGGAGGTACAGAGGAGGAAATACGGCTGAAGGAAGGAAGTATCTGTGGAATGCCTGGGTGAACCTGGGCAGTGCCAGAGGGAGAGCAAATCTATAAGCCCCACTTATAGATGTGGATTCTTCACCAGGGAATGAGAAAAAGGCTTTTAGATCATTCCACAGTTTCAAGCCTGGGTGACCAGAGGAATGAGCTGATATGAAGGGGCCAAGGAGGCTGGTATTGTAGCTACCAAAGGGCAAAGACCTGGAAGGCCTCTGCAGGGAAGAAATGGGTGAGGGAAGGGCACAAGCGAAGGATAAATATTGTTTGCGGGACATGTGATACTGTAAAATAGGGCAAATGGAAAAACGGGAGAAAACAGTATCTGAGAGATGAAAAAGACACACCTACTTAAAACCACTTAACTAGCTCCAAACCCTTGTAGGCAAGGCACACTTAGGCTCTGCTGCTCCATGTCTAGCTACTCCCTCCTGCTGCTCTGTCAAACTTGAGATTTCATGCTTTCAGGCTCCAGACTTCTGCATACTCTGCTCTCACTGCCTCTTTCCCAGAAGCAGAGTTTCTCAAAAAGTGGCACCTGTTATTTTTAAGGTCATATGTTAAGATGATGGAAAAACAAAACAAAACAAAAAATCATCAGGGAGAGCATCATTTAAGGCTCGGGCTCCCTCCCCATCCCGGAGGCAGTCCTGTCCCAGGGTACTTCTCCTTGTCCTCCTGCTGCATCCTCTATGCTCTGGTGCATGCGTGTGCACATACACACACACACACACTCACACTCACACACTCTCTCACACACACACACACTCTCTCTCCCTCCCCACCCACCCACCCCAGCCTAGACAGCCTTAGTTCATTCCTTTCTCAGGGTTCCCACTGGACTTTGCTCCTCCTACCCACCACTCCCTGGTTGGTTTCCTGCTAGAGCAAAGCTAGGTGTCTCCCTCTACACAAGACCCTGTCCTGGGCATCTCTGCATGCAGCAGACGCTTAGTCCCTGTTGTATGGTTGATGAAGCCAGGAAAACAGAGATGGAGCCGTAAGAGAAGCAGCAGGAAGAGGAGCTAAGAGGTGTTAAGGGAAACCAAGAATGATGAAGTCCAGAAGAAGCTAATGCATTTCACAAAGGAAACACTGTTGGGATCTAAAGCGGGCATTCTCCTCCGGAGGGACATTGCCCCCGTTAGTGGGTAGAAGCTGGTTCTCTGGTAGAAGTAAAAGAATTTTCCGATTACATTGATCTGTGGCCCTCCAAAGCTCAATCCTATGTCCCAAAAATCTTTTTCCTTAATATTTATCTCATTAGGGAGAAACTTTTAATTTAAAGTTCATTAGCTGGGCACAGTGGCTCATGCCTGTAATCTACCACTTTGAAGAAATCAGCATGTAGGGAAGCAGCACCGATTTGGTGCCCAAAGATTCAATCCTAGTTCAATACTGTGGCCACCACTTCCTAGCTATGTGACCTTGAACAGATATTGCATTTCTCTGAGCCTCATTCGTTTATTTATTCAGTGAATATTTATTGTGTGCTTTCCATGTGCTGGCCACTGTGTCAGAGTTCCACATATTCATGAGTGAAGAAAATGGGCATGATCCCTGCTTTCGAAGAGTTCCCACACTGGCCTTGGTTTCCTTCTCAGTGCAGAAGGGATGCATAGGTGAGGATGATAAGACCCGTTTCCTGGGACTGCTGTGAGGAAGTGAGGCAGGAGGATTGCTTGAGGCCGGGAGCTCAAGACCAGCCTGGACAACATAGTGAGGCTTCATCTCTATAAATTAAAAACATTTTTTAAAGTTAATTAAATTTTTCTTAATGTTTCTCCTTATATGGTAACAATGAAAAAAAGGTTGAGAAGCAGTGATCTGGAGGACAGTGATTCAGTAAAAGTGGTGAGAGGACAGCAGCAGCCTGGAAGCACTGACTGCAGAAGCAGATCAGGAGGAAACAGTGGTGACAATGACTTTTCTCCTTTTCTTCATGGGTGAGCCTCCTGTGTCATATCTATAATGAGTGTGTACAATATATCAGGCCAGGTATTAAGTGCTTTGCGAGCATTATTTTACTTTTATCTTCACAGCAACCTTATGAAGTTATGTTCCCTTGTTATAGATGCTTAGAAAATGCAGACAACACTTCCAATGTCTCATAACCAGTCAGTGGTAAATGATGCAAGATGAATACTTAGCAGAAGTCTGACACAGGGTAAGGGTTTAATTATCATAACCATGAGCAGAAGAGGCAGGCCTGAACACATCTGTTAGAGAAGGGAACGATGTTTCTGCTACCCAGTAAGTGTACCAACAAAACAAAACAAAACAAACCCACGTTATTTGAATGGGACAGCAGAGAAGCAAAACAGCAAAAACAAAACCAAAACAGAAGTGCAACTGGAAAGGAGATGATGGTGGGTAAGGAATCTAGGCAACAGGATGGATAGAGTCCAGGCAGAAGGGCTGGGTTTGGCAAAAAAAAAAAAACAGAGAAAGAAGAAGGATAGGGAGAAGCTGAGAAAGCAGGTTAAAGGCTGTGGGCAGTAGATGAGGGCAGGGCCTCAGGAGAGAGCAGGAGGGAAGAAATCCTGTTCCCACTGGGGCCCTGCAGCTGAAGTAACATGGCATGAATTCCTGGTGGAATTAACCAACATGATAGTGTGACTTTCTTCAGTAACCTCTTCAAATAAAAATCAGTTAATTAATATTATGTCTTCTTACTTCTCACTGCCCTCAGACTTAGAAAACGCAATCAAAGTGCTTTAGTGAAATAATTCCCAGTCTTTTCCAGTTACGAAGAGAACTTTGTGCCATTAGAAACAAAAACTGAAAACTTCCCAAGCACTTAGCTGCAGAAGTTGTATTTTCAGTGTGCAGTGAGAAAATGCTAGGTGCACATTAACTCTGTTCAGCTGAGATACCTGATATGACCCCATAGTGTCTTTATTATAAAAATGCATTTGAAAAACAGACGTTTAGCCAGTTGGGCATGCAAGGAATTTAGTTGTTGTCAGTCACTCCTAACAACTAAAAGGCTGAACAAACAGAAAAATCAACAACGTTTCTTGGATGCAGTAGAGGTGACAGGGCAAACCACTGCCCCAAAAGTTGGAGAGATAGGCAGGTGGATACAGAAAGTCATAGCATACAGGAATAGAAACCGTCAAGCAGAAGTCTCCGTGGGAACCAGCACGGAGGTAGAAAAACCTGAGCCTAACTAAAAAATTACTAGAGATTTTGTGTACAAGTCAGAGTGTTAAAAACTTCAGCGGAAGCTAGTAATGGGGGGGGGGGGGGTGACATGTGATTGTGAATTTCACCTTCAGAAACTCTCTCAGGTCTTCAGTGGATATAGAATAAAAACCCCCTTGTTTCTGGCAGGGGGAGGGAGAGAAAAGCACTTTGAAATATATCAAAACATTCTATTCTTCCTAATATAAACTGCCCTCAAGGGGAACTATTTTTTCAGAGCCTAACCTGTTTGGATTTTATTGGAGCCTAACCTATCTGGGGAAAAAAAAAATACACAACTCCAGTGCCCTCCTGTTATTATGTACCACCTAAATGTAGAAAAAACACTGGGAAACACTTGTGAAGTTCATAGTCTCGGGGGCAAGACTCATCCAAAGACTGAGATCTAACCACAGAGCAATAGAACACTTCTGCTATGCCACATTTTTCCTCCACGTTACTAAAAGCCTCTTTATCACATTTCCATCACCTAGTACATCATGTCTGCCTTTCAACAAAAAAATTACAAGGCATACTAAAAGACAAAAAACACTGACGGAACTGAACAAGCATCAGAACCAGAATCAGAAATTGCAGGAATGCTGGAATGATCAGACCAGGAATTTTTTAAATTTAAGATTAATAATGTAAGAGCTTTAATGGAAAAAGTAGACAACATGCAAAAACAGATGAATAATGTAGTAGAATTATGAAAATTCTAAGAAAGACTTTTAAAAGACACAAAGAATGTGTTTGATAACCTCATTAGTAGACTGAACAGGGCTGAGGAAAGAATCTCTAAGCTTGAAGATATGACAACAGAAACTCAAAATATGAAAAGCAAAGAGAAAAAAGATGCAAGGAAGCAAAACAGAATATCCAAGAAATATGGCATGTCTACAAAAGTTGTAATGTACATGTAATGAAAATGTTAGAAAAATAAAGAGAGAAACAGAAGCACTATCTGAGGCGATAATGACTGAAAATTCCCCCAAATTAATGTCAGACATCAACCCACAGAATTTAAGCTCAGAAACACTAAGCATAATTCTAAAAAAAAAACAAAAAACAAAAAACAAACAAAAAAAAACCTAGGCAAAAGATATTCCAACTTCAGAAAATGAAAGATAAAAACTTTTGAAAGATGGAAGAAAAAAAAAATCTTAGCCATCCAGGATCAAGGATAATTTCACGGACTTCCCAGAAACCATGTAGGCAAGAGTGGAATGACTCATAAAAAGTATTGAGAGAAAAAAATCCCACTAACCTAGAATTATGCATCCTGAAAAATTATCCTTCAAAAATAAAAGAGAAATAAAAACTTGCTTAGATTAAAAAAAAAAAAGAGGGAATTTGTTGCCAGTAGATCTACCTTGTAAAAAATGTTAAAAGACGTTCTCCAGAGAGAAGGAAAATGATATAGGTCAGAAACTCAGATCTACATAAAGAAAGCATCAGAGAATGCATACGTGAAGGTAAAATACTAATTTTAATTTTTCTTAATTTTAATTAACAGATGACACTTCAAAAAATAACCGCAACAATATATCCAATGATCTATGCTTATGTGTATACATAAAATTCATCCTTGAACAATACAGGTTTGAAATGAGAAGGTCCACTTCTACCTGGATTTTTTTCAAACAAACAAGGATGGAAAATACAATATTAACAAAATATGAAACCCATGTATATGGGGGCCCATCTTTCCATATATGCGTGTTCCACAGGGCCAACTGTGGGACCAGAGGTGTGGTCCTGGAACCAACGCCCTGTGTATATCAAGGGATGACTGTAAAGGGAAAGACACACCATGCTAAAACTAATAGAGAAAACAGGAGTAGCTATATTAATTTCAGACAGAGCTGACAAGGAAGGTTACCAGGAATAAAGACAGGCATCACATAATGATCAAAGGGTCAATTCTCCAAGACAACATAACAATATTTGTCACGTATACACCTAAGAACGGAGTGTCAAAATAAGCTAGGTAAAAAAACTAATAGAACTTCAAAGACAAATAGATCAATCCACCATTATAACTGGAGACTTCAATGCCCTTCTGTAAGAAATGGACAGATCCATAAGGCAAACAATCATTAAAGCCAAAGTTGAACTTAAAGGCACTATCAATCAATTGGATATGACTGACTTCTATAGACTACTTCATCCTACAGCAACAGAATACACATTCTTTTCAAGTTCACATGGAACAGTCACTAAGAGAGACCACATACTGGGCCATAAAAAAAAAAGCTTAACAAATTTAAAAGACTACAAATCATACAATGTCTGCTTTTAGACAACAACGAAATTAAACTAGAATTCAGTAACAAGAAGATAACTGAAAAAATCTCAAGATACCTAGAGAATAAACAACACACTTCTATGAAATACACAAGTCAAGGAAGAAATTATAACAGAAATTTAAAAATATTTTAAACTAAATAAAAATGAAAATATATCTAATAAAAATTTATGGACTGAGCCAAAGAGTGCTTAGAGGAAAATGTATAGCATTAAATACATATATCAGAAAAAAGAAAGATCTAAAATCAGTAATTTAAGCTTCCACCATAAGAAACTAGAAAAAAACAAAGTAAATTCAAATTAAGCATGGGCAAATGATTACTATACCAAAGAAAAATAAAATAAAAAAAATAAAAAAATTAGAACAACATTAAAGCAAAAAAAAAAAATCAATGAAATTAAACGCAGAAAACCAATTGAGAAAAATCAATGAAACCAAAAGCTGTTTCTTAGAAAAGGTCAATAAAATTGATAAGCATCTAGTGACACTAACTGAGAAAAAAAGAAAGAAGACAAATTACCAATATTAGATATGAAAGGGGGGACGCTACTACAGATCCCCTACACATTAAAAGGCTAATACAAAATATATGCACAACTCCATGTTCACAGATTTGATAACCCAGATGAAATGGACCAACTCCTTGAATACAATCCGCCAACATTCACAAAAGAAACAGATAATCTGAACAGGCCTATTTTTATTAATGAAATTTCATCAATAATTAATAACTGTTCAAAACAGCACCAAGCTCAGATGGGTTCACCTGTGAATTCTTCTAAATACTGAAGGATGAAATTATAACAATTTTCTAGAATCTCTTGTAGAACACAGACGCAGAGAGAATACATCCTAACTTAATTTATGAGGCTAACATGACCCTAAGACCAAAACCAGATAAAGATGTTGCCAGAAAATTTAAGCATATCTCTCATGAATGAAGATGCAAAAATCCTCCTAAAATATTAACAAATTGAATCCAACAACGTAAAAAAGAATTATACACTGCTACCAAAGGGGATTTACCTTAGAGTAAGTAAGTCTGGTTCAACATTTGAAAATCAATTAATGGAATCCGTCCCATCAACAGGCTAAAAAAGAAAAGTCACATGATCAAATCAATAGATGCAGAAAAAGCACTTGACAAAATCCAACATCTATTCATGATATTTTTTTAAAATTCTGTAAACTAAAAATAGAGGGGAACTTCCTCAACTTGACAAAGAACATCTACCAAAAAACCCCATATTTAATAGTAAGTTAGAGTTTTCCTGCTCTACAATTAGGAAAAAGGCCAAAATGTCCTTCTCATCACTGCTTTTCAACTTTGTAACGCAAATCCTAGATAATGCAACAGTAAGTAAAAGAAATAAAAGATATACAGATAGGTGAAGAAGAAATAAAACTGTCTTTTTCACAAATGATGTGAACATCTACATAAAAAATCTGAAAAACTGACAAAAAATTCCTGGAATTAATAAGAAATAATAGCAAGGTTGTAGCATACAAGGTTAACTACAAAAGTCAACAGCTTTGCTATATACCAGGATGAAGAAGTGGAATTTGAAATTAGAAACACATTACCATTTATATTAGCACCCCCCAACATGAAATGCTTAGGTATAAATCTAACAATACGTATAAGATCTGTATAAGGAAAACTACAAAATGCCAAAGAAATATATCAAAGAAGAACTAAATGAAGAGATAGTCCATGTTCATAGACAGGAAAACACAGTATTGTCAAGATGTCAGTTCTTCCCAACTTGACCTATAGATTCAGTGCAATCACAATCAAAATCTCAGAAAATTACTTTATGGATATAAACCAACTGATTCTAAAGTACTATGGAGAAGCAAAAGACCTAGCATACCCAGCCCAGTATTGAAGAACAAAGTTGGAAGACTGACACTACTTGATTTCAAGATTTACTATAAAGCTAGAGTAATTAAGGCAGTGTGGTATTAGCAAAGAAATAGGCTAATAGGTCAATGGAAGAGAACAGAGCCTATAAACAGACCCACATAAATATAGCTGATCTTCAACAAAGGCGCAGAGGCAATATAATGAAGCAAAAGTCTTATTTTTAACAAATAGTGCCAAAACTGGACATCCACATGCCAACCCTCTCAAAAAAAAGAAAGAATCTAGACACAGACGTTACAGCCTTCACAAGAATTAAGTCAAAACTGGTCACAGATCTCAATGTAAAAGACAAAACTAGAAAACTCCTAGAAGATAACATAGGTGAAAATGTAGATGGCAATGGATATCGCAGTGACTTTTTACATACAACACCAAAGGCATGAACCACAAAAGGGAGAATATGCTAGAGTTCACAAAAATGAAAACCTTCTTCTCTGCCTAAGACCATTTCAAGAGAATGAGGAGCCAGACTGGGAGAAAATATTTGCAGAAGACACTTCTGATAAAGGACTGTTATTCAAAATACATAAAGAACTCTTAAAACTCAAGAATAAGAAAATAACTTGATTGAAAATTGATCGAAAGTGACCTGAACATATACCTTACCAAAGAAAACATACAGATGGCAAATAAGCATCTGAAAATAGGTTCAGTATCACGTCACTGGGAACTGCAAATTACAGGAACTGTGGGAATGCAAAGTGATATGATACATCAACTTTGGAAGACAGTTCGGCAGTTTAAAAAAAATTAGACACAGTCTTAATCATATAATGCAGTAATCATACAACTTTGTATCTACCCAAATAAACTGAAGACGTACGCCCACAAAAAAACTTGCACATAGATGTTTATAGCTTTGTACATAATTGCCAAAATTTGGAAGAAACCAAAACGTCCTTTAGTAGGTCAGTGGGTAAATAAACTTTGATACATCCATACAATAGAATATTATTCAGTGCTAAAAAGAAATGAGCTATCAAGCCATGAAAAGACACAGAGGAACCTTAGATGCATATTACTAAGTGAAAGAGCCGATACGAAAAGGCTACGTACTACATGATTCCAACTATTTGACATTCCACTATGGAGACAGCGAAAATATCAGTGGTTGGTGAAGGGTTAGGAGGGAAGGAGGAATAAATAGGCAGAGCATACAGGAATTTTAGGACAGTGGAACTATTTTGCATAATACTATACTGGTAAATACATGGCACCATATATTAGTCAAAACCCATAGGATGTAGAACACCAAGAGTGTATCCTAATGTAAACTATGGACTTTGAGTGATAATGATCTGTCAACTTAGGTTCATTGATTGCAGTAAATGCACCACTCTGGTGTGAGATGTGGATAGTGGAGGAGGTTGTGCATAGGGACAGAGGATATATGAGAACTCTCTGTACTTTCTGCTCAATTGTGCTGTGAACCTAAAACTGCTATAAAGTTTAAAGTTTATTAAGACTAAAAAAAGACTGATCTGTGAGACATTCAATATGCCAGCAATGTCTGCTTTACATCTGGATTTGCAAACCAATACAATAAATCCTTCTTCCTCCTCCCCACTTTGTACCACAGGTTGGGAGCCACAGGTCTACAAGGAAAGCAAGTGACATTTTGGATATGGAAGGGGTCTGGCCTTACCCAGACCTGGTTCAAACTCCAATTCTGTGATGATCAGCAATGTGATGACTGGCGAGTTACTGAAACTCATTATGTCTCAGTTTTATTATTTGTACATGGGGACAGAAATACTTTAAAAGGTTTTTAGCACCAAACGACATTGAATTTATCACATGTAATACAACAGGTAGTGTTAACATTTGTTTGCTAGAATCAGTGGTTCACTTTTCCAGGTGTACCCCGGACCAGCAGCATCAGCATCACCTGGAAACTGGTTAGAAATGCAAATTTTCAAGCTGCAACTCAGCCTCACTGAATCCTCTGGTGGTGGGCCCAGCAATCTCTGTTTTAACAGCCCTCCAAGTGATTCTGACACTCATTAAAATTTGAGAATTGCTGCTCTAAAGTTGTGGTTTTCAACTTTTTTTCTTTACAAGCAGAGGACTATTTTCTTTAAAAGGGAGCTTTTAATATTATTTATTTATTTATTTATTTATTGAGACGGAATCTTGCTCTGTTGCCCAGTTGGAGTGTAATGGTGCAACTTGGCTCATTGCAACCTCTGCCTCGCAGGTCAAGAGATTTTCCTGCCTCAGCTTTCCAAGTAGCTGGGATTACAGGCACCTGCCACCATGCCCAGCTAACTTCTGTATTTTCAGTACAGACAGGATTTCACCATGCTGGGCAGGCTGGTCTTGAATTCCTGACCTCAGGAGGTCCACTTGCCTCGGCCTCCCAAAGTACTGGGATTGCAGGCATGAGCCACCATGCCGGGCCCAAAAGGGATCTTATTCAGAATGCTCATCTGTGGAACACACAAATTTGAACTGGTTCTGATTGAACTGGGTAGGGAGGGCTCACTGTGTGCCCTTGAGATCTCACCTGGTTCCCTGCAGCCATCCCCCAGGGACCTCTGGGGCAGGGCAGTGCTCTTTGGCTGTTACAGATACTACAATTTTTGGTGGCACCATTGACAGAATGAAAAGACTAACACAACACTAAGTGATTCAACCATAATTATAAGGCAAACCCTGCTGTGGTAAAATAATACTTCCTGGGGTTTCTAGGAGCATCCACAACTAAGCCACTCTACACTGGGTCACCCTCTGGTCTGACGTGGCTATCTTACTTTCTTGGGACAAACTTCAGAAGTGCCAACTAGCTCTCTTTCCTTGGCTTCAACTTGATGTTACACTGCCTGCTGCCCAAAGCAGGTCAAAAGACCTGCTTTGTGGTTTCAGAAACACATTTTATGTCTCAAAGTTTGGTGGCACACTCCTGAAGAGAGTTGAGGCTCACCAGCTAGTGACAGACATGCCAGTTAAGAATGACTGTCGAGGAATTAAGTTTGAAAACTACTGATGTAGAGGCTATAACCAAGGAGACAATCATGAGAGAGTTTTGACTGTATTTGTTTGCTGGAGAACATGAAGTGCCAAGCATTCAAACGAAACTTACACGGCTGACAATGAGTAAAGGAGCTAAAGAAAGAAAATCAAGATAAAGAGTCATGGTTCTTAGGAAAAGGGATCTGCTTTGGGTTCCCAGATAAACAGCTGAGTACGGAGTAATGGCTTAGGGAATGCCAAGTTAAGCAAGTTAGTATAAAAACTAGCACCCACTGATCAAATCAGTCATTTTTCACGAGTACCATGTCTCCCAACTCATATTTCATATGGGCTGTGGGTTATTATTTTCTCTACTCTGGCAATGAGGATCTGCTGCAGCTTATTGGGGAAAAAAAAAAACCCTCTGTATCAAAACCAGAAGTATTTCCAGACACCGACTATTAAAAAATAAAGGTTGCACATGGAGCGCATCTCACTGATTTTCTACTTTGAGCCTCTCCTAATCTGAGAGGGCAGAACAGGTATTAATTTCAGCAGGACACTGAGGTACGGGAAGACTCTGTGCCCTACTAAAGGTCACTGGTGATCACTGGAGAGCCAGGTCTACAGTCATAATGCTTCAGAGTGGAAGAGGCCTCAATGAGCTATCTACCCCACTTGTGTCAATTTTACAGAGGTGCCAGCTTTCATCTCCAGAGATAGGAGGGGAGGACATGAGACCGAGAGTGATTCTCTTGGTTTGGCACAAAGCAGTTGCACTGGAGCCGTTGGGAAAGAAGGCCTCTCGCTTGGTGAGAATGAGGCAGGCAGTGAGGATAAGCCTTTTGCCCCGCCTAAATGTCTGTAAAAGCTGAGCTATCCCAAACGGTAGCTATATATTCACAAGTTTAATTAAAATTAAATAAAGCGAAATTTAACTCCTCATTTACAGTAGTCATATTTCTTACGCTCAAGAGGCACAAGTGGCTGGTGGCTCCTGCACCAGGCAGACCGAACCTGTCCTTCATTGCAGAACGTTCTGCAGAGCTGCTCTTAAGTCTCTTAAGTACACCCTTTATGAGATGGATATAGTTGTTGGAATGGGCAGCTGGAATCAGAAATCCCGGAGCTGCCACCAATTAGCTATGTGAACTTGGCAAATCTCTGGGCCTCCATTTCTTCACCTGTAAAAAGAAGTTAGACTCGATAATGACAATGGCCCCTTTCTGTTGTAACATCCCATAATTCTGTCCCCAAAGCTCCAGGTGGCAAGCTCCCAATTCTACCCACTCTTCTTTCCAAACTGGGCCCTTTATCAAATTAGATCAAGAGAACATGCTCTTGGACTTCATTATTTCCCGTAGAAATGCAGTTACTGAATAAGAATAGCATCCTCTAATTATTTCAAGGGTCAACATAAGCAATAGCCACAAGAAGAATTTCTCTAAATATTTACCAGGAAGAACCACTTAAGATAGTAAAGGATCGATCCCCAAAGCCCCTTTTCTAAGAACCTACATGATAAATCTGTTGCAGTTTGGAGCCAGAAAAAAACTGTATTTCTCCGGAAGAATTGGTATGTTTCCTTTTAACCAGAGAATGAAAACTACATTGCTCACTTTGATTTTTAAGCATCAGTTAGTGCCTAAGCATGGGAAGCCCCAATTCCAAGGAAACTAGAACAATTATGTCTCCGGCACAGAGCTCCTGTCTTACTTGACCCCACTGAAAGTACATTTTCAGCAGGGGACACATTTACCACTTTCTAAAAGTAGAGTTAAAATGTTAAGTTCTAAAGAAATAGTTCATTGATCTTCCCAGTATACTGTACTATAGTATGTAAACATGGAATACGACGAGAATAAAACAACATGAACTTCAAATCACCGACCTAAACAGAATTAATTACGCTGAAAGAATTTGCAGAAGGCTGAATCGTGGCAACTTTTGCATCTTTTCCTCCCTTATTATCTCTATCACCTCCTCCAATTAAATTAATTAAGTTCCAATTAATTAAAATAATGGCAAGCATTTTTGAGGATCTAGTCTACTTAGTGTCAGGCACAGCTGTAAGCAGTTGTATACATACATATGCATATACTAGTAGCTGCACATGTATATATAATTAAAGCTTATGCCTCACAATAACCCCAGGGGGAAGGTAAAGTAACTTGTTCAAGGTCACACAGGTAGCAAGTATCAGAGCTGGGATTTCAAGCCTGCCAGTCAGGCTCCTGCTCCCTGACACTGCATAAGCCCCCTTTTTAATACTGACAATGAACTTTCTCCTACCTTTTAAAGTAAAAATTTAAAACATCAGTAGAAAACATTACAGAAACACATAAACAAAACAGAAATTGTGCTTGCTTAGCAAATGGCTTCCAGAGTTGTCCCTTAGCAGTCTTCTGCACTGCCAGCCTGAGCCCTTCCTGTTTAGAAATTTTGGAGAATGCCAACCCTTTAATTCTGTCGCTTTTCCAACATTTACTCTGAACTTCCTCCACACTGATTTCTGGTAAAATAACTAAAAATCTTGCATGTAGTGTAACAGTCAACTAAAGGCATAATAACCATCAGCAAAACTGTTCCTACTTATTAATTCCTTGTTTAGCAAGGGTGGGTCACAATAATAAAAAGACAATTGAACCGAGAACTGACAATTCAAGTCTTTGCAGCTGTTATGAGTCAGTTTAAAAACAAATTTACATAAGTGATTGCTGGGCTTTTTATAAACATGGTACCTGCCAGGAAACAGTTCCACTTTCTCTTCCCTGGACTTTCTGTCCTCTCCTAGATGCTGACTCCGTTAAGCCTCGAGCTTTACAATGCTTATATGAAGCATATGGCTTTTACGTTTTATATGCTCATCAGGACAATCTTCTGTGGACAACAAAAGGAAACAGGTCTCTTCAAGGTATTAGAAATTCACACTTGAGCTATGTGTTTCTTTCATCCTGGGGTGGTGTAGTCAAACAGGCACAGGTTTCCATTCTGGCTCTGCAGCCTTGGACAAGTTACTGAAACTCTGAGTTGCACTGTCGTCTGTAAAATGAACTAATTCTATTGCCCAAATGGAGATGTAATGCCAGGTCAATAACACGCACACAACCAAGTTACTTCCCATAATCAAACTTGTAAAAAGTTAAGTTTCAAAACCAAGCTGTACTTTTGAGATTCCATTTTTCATCTGTATTGAGTTTGTAGCCACAAAAGTTCCCAAAGGACTCCTTTCAGGTGCTTCTGGCAAGTGTTACCATACAAAAGATTTCTAGCTTTCGACAGGGAATGAAGAAATATATGTGGATTGGAAATCCAATCCAAACAAAACCTCTCTAAAAAAAATTTTAAACGGTATTTGTATTCAGGAAATCAAGGCCGCAAATCCTTTTGATGAATGAGAATTTTACAGGTTGCCTTCCCTCACAATTTTCCCTTCACTTACATCCCTGATAAAAATAAGAAATGCTGCTGGATATAAAGCAAAATTATCGTTCACCACTAAAGTCATTTCTAGTCTACATATGCCTCTTGAAAAAAAAACAATTTGCTTCCAGCCTCCGTATGATGAAGCTGGCCATGAGTAACACTCACGTCCCAGAATCACCAGATTTAGCTTTCTCAAGAAAACTTCCCATGATTTGCCAGGGCAAGGCCTCCCCAAGGCCAGTGACCCTCATCCGCTGAGTGCTGTGCTGTTACCCTGTGGGTTACTGTGTCAAAATGCAAACGGTGACGTTCTCCCTTCAGTGACATTCCTTTTGTTTTTACCTAGCAGCATATACCAACAATTTGTAAGTAGGAAGTGTTTTCTGTTTTCATTCTTTTTCTTAATGAACAGATTGAGAGAGCCCAAAAATAGGGCTCGGTGTGTGTTGAGGAAGGGGCTCAGGAGGACTGGCACGAGGGACGATTTGTGCCCAAAGGCTTCTTCTCACAACCTCCATAACTGAATGAAGAAATGAGCCAGGATCCACAAAACTCCGAGCAGCCAAATCCGAGTTTTCCTCCTGTCAATCATCTGCACTGCAGAGACTTACCGTACACTCTGGCAGCAAGAAAACCACTCTCCCCGTGCTCCTACCTTGACCGTGCCCTGGAATCACCTGGAAGCTTTATCAGAGACAGTACTCTCTGGGCCCGATGCCAGAGGGGCCCATTGATGCCACAGGGCTGGGTACAGCTGGGGCTCCATGATTTTCAGTCCCTCCTCAGCTGATCCTAACCTGCAGAGAAGTTTATGAGCCTCTGCCCTGGTCCCTTCTGCCTTCAGTGAGGCTGCAGAAGCTGCTAGAGCCTATCTCTTGAGACTTTTTTTCTTTTCTTCTAATGAAAGAAAAAGAGAATGTATGAAATCATAACATTTTGAGCTTTCCTCAAGTCAAGAAAGTTGAGGTCAGAGTCCTTAGCGTGAATGTATCCTTTGCCCCACCCACCTAATGAAGATTACAGTCGATCGAAGTGACTGCAGCCTACAGCATGCTTCTGGGCAGAGTGTAAAGGGCACCCTTTCAAACAGGGTACAAGGGAAATGGACCAGGAAATTTACGAGGGGGAGAAAAGAAGTTTAAGAAACAGATTCACTGCCCTTTGGATATGCATTCAAGGGCTTTCGCAACTTTCCAAGCCCCTGCCTTCATCTGGGCTCCTGCTTCTCTTGGAAGCACTCACCCTCCAGCCTAGTTACAAATTACTCATTCTTAGGACAGGGCCTTCTGGCTCTAGCTCAAGCCAGCTGGAGGCCTCTGCCCTCATCTCCACCCCAGGTTTCCAGGTGAGCTCCGCCACTTAGGGTGTAACCCCTAAATACCTGTGGGGCAACAGTGAGCAAGAGGGGTGGGGAAGGGTGTGGATGGGGCTGTCTCCAGGACTGGCTCCTGCCTACTCAGCCGTCCTCCCAGGACAGGGGCTGGGTGATAAGAGGTCCTGAGCCTGGCCAGCACCTGAAAGCTCCCAGCTCACTAGGTTTAATGAGGCAGCACAAAAGCAGGAAAACCAGAGCTGTGGGGCTCTAACTCCACCTTTGCCCTTTGCTAGCCCATGACCTTGGGTGAGTAACAGAAGCTTTCTAGAGAATGCCTCAGTGTCCCCATCTGTAAAGTGGAAATTAATGTTTGACTAGACTCCTCACCAAGCTTCTTGAAAAGTACAAAGTGCTTAAAGTTATTTCGATACAACTTCTCTGGACATTTATTGAGTCTTCTATGTATGGGACACTGCCTGTCGCTGACAATATAAAGATGAAAAAAAGGCCATTGAATTCAAGGGGTACTATACATCCCGCAGGGAAGACAGAAATGTGGTAGGTAAAGCTACATAATTCAATGCAATAATCGGTATGATGGCTGAATAGCATGCTACTGGGCACCCAGACAGCAGAAAATTTAAATATGTCCAGAGATGGGAGAGACAAGAGGGCAAGAAGGTTGACAGACATCAGGTAAACACTGAAAGTCACGCAACCCTGAGTGAGTCTAAAAACCACTTTGTGAGGTAGGTAGGTACTGCCTTCCCCATTTTATAGATCAGGAAAGCAATACCTACCCACCTCACCAGTTGAGAGAGGCAGGCTCTCAAAGTCACATGGCTAGTGAATGGCAGAGCTGGGCTTTGGCTTTTTACCTGGATTGTAATCTTTCCATAATGCCTCCACCCTAACTATGACCCCACTCCTGACCTCCCCAGTGCCTTGCCCGGGCCCAGGCATCGTGCAGCACACCCCTCCTCTGTGCTTCCGTACTTCTGTATCCACACTGCCATATAACACGCCTATTATTCTGTCATTATTTGTTCATGTGTCTGTCTTCCTCATTAGCTTACTGGTCCTTAGGGAAGAAAGGAAAGGCAGCAGGTGCTTAGTAAACAGTTGGTGTTTGGTGTTTAATAAATTTTTTTTTTTTTTTGAGATGTCTCATTCTGCTGCACAGGCTGGAGTGCAGTGACATAATCATGGCTCACTACAGCCTCAAACACCTGGGCCCAGACAATCCTTGGACCTCAGCCTCCTGAGTAGCTAGGACTACAGGCACATGCCATTGCGCCCAACTAATTTTTAAATTTTTTGTGGCGATGGGGTTTCACTAGGTTGCCCAGGCTAGTCTCAAACTCCTAGCTCAAGCAATCCTCTCATCTCAACCTCCCAATCCAAGTGCTGGGATTATATGTGTGAGATACCACACCTGGCCAATAAGTGTTTTCTCAATGGATGAAGGAAAAAATGAAATTATGCCAGGCTTCAAGAGATGGGTAGGAATTTACTAGATGGTCTGAACATTCTCAAAAGTAGAGGCGGAACCTTATTCATCCTTATGTTCCCAGAGTCTTGCACTTATTACAGGTGCTTAATAAATGTCTAAAGAACTCTAGGCAGAGGAAACAGTGTGAGGAAATCCAGACAGATTTAAGGTTACCCAGTGAGTTTGGATAACCTGGCCAAAGTGAATGACATAGTAGGTGTGTGGGGACACAGAAGTGCTTCTCAAACTATTCATGGGGAAAGACCAGGTTTTTTTTTTTTTACTTCCAATTCAATATGGGCCAATTCTTTCATAAAATTCAGCAAAAAGGAACTGCTAAAGATGGGATGAAATGCAAGTCCAGTTCTTAATCAGATTCAATAGATGTAAAATGATGGTCAAATTGCTATAAAAATTACCAAACACAGACTTATCTAGCTGCAGATGGCTAACAAAGAGGTGTGTCTGCTGACTAAGCTTTGCCTGGCACTGAGAAAGGTAGAGGCAGGGGCCATCGTGGCAAACCACAAGAAAGATGAGCTTCAATTGTTCTATAAAAGAAAGAGAGATCCATAATAAGGTTCACTGAGGATTTCTGTGTGCCCGGCATGGTTATGAGTGCTTCTCACCTATTACCTCATTTGCATTTCACAACTTGTCTGTGAGGTAAATGCTATTACACACCTGTTTTAGAGATGAGTA
Source organism: Saimiri boliviensis (assembly GCF_048565385.1). Lineage (NCBI taxonomy): Eukaryota > Metazoa > Chordata > Mammalia > Primates > Cebidae > Saimiri > Saimiri boliviensis. The sequence continues at coordinate 66,130,741 of NC_133459.1, forward strand.
AACTGAGACACAGCTGCTAAAAATGTTTCCAAGAGGCTGGGCATGGTGGCTCAAACCTCTAATCCCAGCACTTTGGGAGGCCAAGGTGGCCAGATCATGAAGTCAGGAGTTTGACACTAGCCTGACCAACACGGTGAAACCCCGTCTCTAATAAAAATACAAAAATTAGCCAGGTGTGCACCTGTAATCCCAGCTACTTGGGAGGCTGACGCAGGAGAATCTCTTGAACCCAGGAGGTGGAGGTTGCAAACAAAACAAAACAAAACAAAATTTCCAAGATTCCAGAGCTGGTAAGAAGCATCACCAGTCCTAGGACCTGGGCAGTGTGAACCTTCATTACTAGACTGCAATGTCTTCATTACTAGACTAGATGTAACCTTCATTACTAGTCTAGAACCTACTACATCTCCTACTAGTCTAGTAATGAAGGTTACATCTAGTCTAGTAACGAAGATTAGATGAGTTCCCTAAAGGAACATATAGATACCTTTCAGACAGGAAGTGACCCATGGAGATTTATGTTTTAAAGAAGTCATGCTAGTGGCAGTGTGCAGGGTAAAGGTCAGTTAGGAAGCCACAATAACAATCCAGGTGAGAGGCATGGGGGTAGGGAGAAGCAGACATGCGGGCACTTCAGGAGGTGGACGCAGGCTTTGGTCTGGGGCAGGATGTCTGAGGTAGGGAGAGATGAAGAGGAGGGAGGAGCTCCTGATGACTCAAGGGTTAGCAACCTGGTTAGACGGTAATATCTTAGGGAAAACAGGAAGGAAAGCAGGTTTTAAGGGGAAGATGATGAGATCAGTAATCAGCGAATGTCTGTCTCAGGCTCTTCAAATTCAAATAATCTGCAGTTGTGTCTTAGGAAAATTCTACAGACTGTGATCTTCATTTACTGAATTCAGACAGTCACTATTTTTACCCTGGTTCTGCCAAACCATTTTCCTCCTCCTCTTTCCCCTTTGCACTGGTTACACTTAAAATAGCTTAAAAAGCAGGAGTTCCACAACCCTAAACTTTCCTCCCTTCAAAAATAACAACAGTGTATATGCAAAACGCCACACTTATTACAGCTTGTTTCTGAACAAAAAGCAGATTTCCCTGCAAATTCTTATTTGCATTTTCATTAAATCCAGATTCTTAATAATGGCTTATGTGATCTGTTTCCTGTCTACTTCTCCTACCACGAATTCATTCATTGTTCTTTACGCTCCTACCACAGGAGCCTTCCTTTTGTGCTCAGACACGCCAAGTTTATGTGACGCTCCTAGCATATGCTGGTACACAGCTGACTATTATCAACTATCATCAACTTCATCCAATTTACTGCTGGGACACTGTACTCTCTCAATTAGGGTTTCCTAAATGCATTTAATTGTAGAAATAACTTTAACTGATATTAGAGATGATGGATATTACGTGACCACTATGATGATGACGTCAATTGTTAACAATCGTTAACACCTAAGCATTCACTAGTACCACCCTAAGTACTTTATATAGTATCAGCAGCTGTTTTATTCCTAAGCCAAAGATAGTATTTCATCAGTTCTAAGAAGCATATTTTGTTCACATTTTAAGATCCCTGATAACTTGAATGCCTTCATGGTAGGCAGAATGCTCCCCCCAGGATGTCTGTGTCCTAATCCCTGCAACATGTAAATATATTACATTACATGGCAAAAGGGACTTTGCATTATGCAATTAAGGTTATTGACCTTAATATATGGAGAGTGCCCTATAGGTGGGCTCGATCTAATCAAAGGAGCCCTTCAAAACAACTTTCTCTGGCTGTAGGCAAAGAGATACAGCAAAAACAAAACAAAAACAAAAACCAGAGGTTCCAATCATAAGAAGGATTTGTCATAATTTTGCTAGCTCTGATATGGGCTCAAGGGCAAGGACCAGAGGGAGGTCTCTAGGAGTTAAAGAAGGCTCCCAACTGAGAAGCAGCAAAGAGCTGGAGGCCCTCATCCCGTAATTGCAGGGAACCGGATTCCACCCACAACCTGAATGAGCCTAGAAATAAATTCTTCCCAGAGCCTCCCGATAAGAGACCAACACCTTGATTTTGGCCTTGTAAAACCCAGAGGAGAGAAACCAGCCAAGCCCACCCTGACTTGCAAAGTACAACACTGTGAGATAATTCATATTTGTTATGTTAGGCTGCTAAATTTGTGGTAATTTGTTGTGGCAACCATAGAAAACTAACAGACTCCTACAGCTGATGTGGGTTATAGTTTAATCTGCAGCAATTTTTTTTCTTAGTGGCACATAGAATACTGCACATCTAATCAGTGACATCTTAGATTTGTTGGAATATGGTGTTATTATCTCTGTTCTGCAAACGGGAAAACAGGATCTGAGAGGTCAGGTGATTTGTCCAGGAGAGTGAGACTGCAAATTCAAGCTCTAAGCCAGGCGTCCCCAAACTGCGGCCCCCTGAGGCCATTTATCCGGCCCCCCGCCGCACTTCAGGAAGGGGCACCTCTTTCATTGGTGGTCAGTGAGAGGAGCACAGTATGTAGCGGCCCTCCAACGGTCTGAGGGACAGTGAACTGGCCCCCTGTGTAAAAAGTTTGGGGACGCCTGGTAAACCCACGAGTGTCCAATCTTTTGGCTTCCCTGGGGCACATTGGAAAGAGAGGAATTGTCTTGGTCCACAAACAAAATATACTAACGACAGCTGATTAGCTGAAAAATAAATTGCAAAAAAACTCAATTTTTAAAGAAAGTTTACAGATTTGTCTTGGGCCACATTTAAAGTTGTCCTGGGCTACACGCGGCCCACGGGTTGGACAAGCTTGCTCTAAACCACTCTGCATGCTGCCAGAGACTGCAAAAAGCTAGCTTGTCCAACCTAAGCAGCACATGTGGCCCAGGACGGCTTTGAATGTGGCCCAACACAAATTTGTGTTAGTGTATTTTAAGCGTGGCCCAAGACAATTCTTCCACTGTGGCCCAGGGAAGCCAAAAGATTGGACACCCCTGAGCCAGGTTATCTTGTCAAAAGGCCAAGGAATGGCTGACATGACCTTCTTCAGGCCCATGTCTGATACAAGACCACAAATACCCAGCTAGGTCCAGAAGCAGTCAACTTCTTTTGATCAAGCATACAAAGGTGCTAGGTACGCTTCTGGGGACTGGATCAAGATCCTGGCCTTATGAAGCCGACACTATAGTATGGGAGGTTAATACAACAAGAGACTGAGATAAGTTCTAGAAGAAAAACAAAACATTCAGAGAGTTTTAAACCAATCTTCACAAAAGTCAGAATGTACATACTCAGGAGCTGAAAAGAAACAGAGCACTGGGCCTGGAAGATAAAATTTTTTCATTGGGATTTCTCATTGCTAACATGGGAACTCCCAGAGACAGAGATTTACATATATATACATATTTGCTTTTTTTGTTTTTTGGTGGAGATATAGGCTAACTTTATACTAAAATAAATAAGACTGTCACCTCTTATGAATTTCCAAAAACAAAGCCACAGTCATCTTTCCATCAAATCATAATTTCCCTTTCGATGGCATTCAGTTTTTAAAAGATGAAAATTAATTCTATATTAAAATAGCATCCCAAGAGCTGACTGAAAGAGCACTTCAAAAAGAAAGATGATTGTACGCAATCCAAACCCACACCCTTAGGCTCCTGAGCTCTGGCTGGTCTTCTTAGGTTGTACTTTTACTTTCACCTTCTCTTTCACCCTGGAAATAGAGTAGACAGAGCTCTGATAGTGAAATGAAGGAAGAGCAGGAACCCAATTCAGAGAGTAAACAACAACAACAACAAAATGTGGCATGTATAACCTTCTTTCAGGAGGTATGTGTAAGCAGAAAAGTCTAGTCTTCTTAAAAGGAAGTTTTTAAGTTTCGCAGGAAATGTCATTGAGATGTATATATTCTCAATCTCTCTCCTTTGCCTTTGTTTGAGAGGGAGAAATTCCAGACTAGAAGATCATCTTCATCATGTTTTTTGGAGAAGCCCCAGTTTAGTAATACCATTAGCTGAAAACTATTTTTAATTCAGACATTAGCAACTGGCGTAAAACCCTACTTTCCACTTCTCTTGATTTTGCACTGACAATTTGGCAGCCCACTCTACCCTTAGGCCCAAAAGAGCCATCACATTCATAAGTCTTTATTTAGGAGATTCTGACAGTGATGAATGCATGAGGAAGGTCAACAAATGCCCACAGGAGGATCAACATGCTATAAAGATGTAAGAATGGCCCCAAACCACCATCTCGCTCATAATCAAAAATATTTCAACGACTCTAAATTACCATTGTGCAGAAACCAGATTAGTACTTTTATGGCCGGTGGCTGTAAAGAACCAGGCCATCTAATACATCGAATACATCCCTGATGCGAGGGGCAAAGTGGTTCAACCTTTCTGGAGGGGTATAACAGAGCTCTGTGATTCAACAGTCCCACTTCGGGGAATCAATTTTTGGGTACACCTTCACAAAGCAAAATGATTTATTACATCTTTATTCATCACAGCACTGTTTGTAACAGCAAAAGACTGGGAAACAGCCCAAAGGTCCAGCAGTAGGGATTGGTCAAATAAACCATGGTACATCCACATGATGGAAAATTTGTTATTCTGTGTGTGTGCGAGATAGAGAAAGATACTTGCAGAGACAGATGTCTAAAACATACTGCTAATTTTAAAAGGCAAGGTAAAGAAGAGTATATATATACCATCTTTAATGAAAGAAGGGAGAAGAATTAAAATACCATATATTCTTATATGCTTGTATTTACAAGTTGCTACTTGCAGAGAATACGGGAAAGGCGTGGTAAGATGTCAGCAATATTTTTGAATTTGAAAACTTTTGATTTTTGTGAATTTTCTTTTTAAACAAATTTTGGGGCTGGGCGCAGTATATCATGCCTGTCCTCCTAGCACTTTGGGAGGCTGAGGCTGGCAGACTGCTTGAACCTAAGAGTTCGAGACCAGCCTGGGCAAAATGGTAAAACCTCATTTCTCCAAAAAACACAAAAACTAGTGAAGCATGGTGGCAGGCACCTATAGTCCGAGCTATTCAGGCTATTCAGGAGGCTGAGGTGGGAGGATCACCTGAGCCAGGGAAATGGAGCCTACCTTGAGCTGTGATTGACCCACTGCACTCCGGCCAGGGTGACAGTGAGATCCTGTCTCAAAAAAGAAAATAAAATCAATCTTGTAGGAATTCTTGTAAGAAACTGTCAAAAATGTTTATCTTTGTATCTGGTTATAATGTTTCTTGGACTATATATTATATATTTTTAAAAATAAAGAGGTGGTATAAGCAATTTTCTCGGAAGTGTGAAGAAAAGGAGAAAATTGGCATGGAAGAGATAAAGGTGGAGTTCAGCAGCTCAGGAGGAGTCAGGAAAACCTGGGTTTAGGCAGGTAGGTTCTCACGAGAAAGTCGATGAGAGAAATCTCAGTTCAGAGCTCAGGAGGTGAGCACAGTGAGCCTGGAGAGGGTGATTTCTGCCTTGTGTTATATTACTTGCTGGATGTGGGTGGCTCTGAGCTCCCTGATATTTATTACAATCAGAAGGAAGTCAGAACTGTAGGTGAACAGGAGGCAAAGACAGGAACACTAGTATTACCTCCCAGGCAGCCTGCCAGGAGCCTTGATTTGCTCTTGGATAAAGCATGCTCCTCATCAAATATTTACGTTAAAATAAAAGTGGGGCGGGGGGGGGGGTAAGGCATTTGCTGGAATATTCTGCTTAATTTGACAGAGATATTCCTTGAAAACTTGTGACTCTTGGAATTCTGTGTAATCAAATCATACTATAAACACAACAGGTGAATTTGCTATTTAAAGAAATACTGTAAGAAATTCTTAGGAATGCCATCTTCTGTTCTTTCTGCTTTGGGAATCTGAGTATGTCTGAAGACGACTGCATTTAACCAGGTTAAATGTGAAAGGCATTTTCACATTTCTACATCCTCTGGGTTTCTTTTTCTTTTCTCACAAGGTATAGCGTCCCCAGAAAATATCAGATGGCCTAGGTCCAAAGTACGAACCGGCACCTTGATCTTGAGCACCACTGCCTTAGCAGTTAGATTCACTAAGCATAGCTGATTCTACAGGCTGTGCAAATGCCTCCCAGAAGACGAGCCAGAAGGAGGAAGTCGATTCTGACTACAGGCTTTCTAAAGGATCAACTTAAAAAAGCATGCGAGTAGTACCAGTTGGCACTAAGGGGAACACAGATAAACTCTCTGAGTTTGTGGCACCTTTGGCAACAAGACTCTGCATCTCTCAGCATAAACTAGAAGCCTTTTCCTAGAAGCAGCAGCTACTCATAAGTAAGTTCCAAAGGCTCCTGCAACCACTGTTACTTGCATCCTGACCCCAAGGAAAAAGGCCTATGGCTGGTCAGTAAATAACACGAATCCCCGTCCACATTCCCAGTAGTTACTACTCCTCCATTCCCTGCAGCAGGCCAACTACACAGGGGGTGCCAGTGACCCCGACAAGTTTCAGGCAATACTGAGTGTGCTGATGTTTAACTAGCAAGCAACATCAACAGCACCCCAAGTGCTGGTCTTTACCTGCCCCTCAAAAGTAACGAAGAGAAAGAAGCTCCTCATAGGCAATGTGTACCACTGAAGGTGTTTCCTGGCATATATAACCAATATTACTTTTTTACGTGTACCTTGCTGACACACACCACAGAAAGCACGGTTTTATTCCTTCATTCCACTGGCATTCATGAAGTTTATACGTTTCCCAATAAAGCCTGACATGATAAGCCAAACGGAGAAGTGACAGGCTCTGCCAGCTGATGTCACATAGAGGACTACTGTGGCTACAGGGGCTTTGCAAAGCAGAGCTGCTGCTAGCCATATTGTACTTCTGCGTGCGTTCAAAAAGGCCATCCCTCCATGTGCACCCAACTTTTTGCAGGTTTGATAGCACCAGAAAGAAGTTCCCTTTCATCCTAGCAGAGGCAATCCTACTCCAGGATGCATGTGGTTTTTGTTTGTTTAGCAGATGTGAACCTCCCATTTGCCTCCTTGGCTAGGCACTCTTGTGCAGTGAACAACCTGTATAATAGTTCAAGGCATCCCTGCCAAGAAGTCACAATCCATTCCTTCTGCTTCCTGGCCAGACATCCAACTCTCCCATGACAACTTATCTGAATAGCCAATCATGACCTTATATACCCACATGAAGCCCCACGGTCTAATGTGCAGGCCATGGTCTAATAATTCAGAAGACTTCATTAGTCTAAGTACAGATCAAAGGTTTCATTAGTCTAGGTACAGCTCAAAGGTTTCAACACCTTTCTAATTTGCCTGAGATTCTGGTTAAATAAACTGTGTATGATCATGTTACCTCAATAAGGTCTTTGATAAGCCTCAATAAAGCCCAAGAGGCTTTTAGATTTCGATTGCTCTTTCCATCCTTAGATTTAGTTCATGTTGGGATTTAATGGATTTCCGTTTGAGTTTTCGAGAAAAGACTTCATGTTTTTCCTCTGCAATAATTTATCCCACCCCATCAAAAAAAAAAAAAAAAAAAGATTTGAGGTAATTGCAAGATTGCAAGCTTGGGGTCTGAGTCAAAGGGACCCAGTAGGGAGCTAAGGGTTTAGTGTCCAGTGGTCAAGGATGTCTTGACTAGTACCATCTACAGCTAGATAAAAGCTGATAATTTCACATCAGCGAAGTTAAGATTCTGCCTTTAATGGGTTCATGTGGGTTTGCACCCAGCCAATTCTGAATGAAGGCAATTCTCTACACAATGCAAGTGCAGACATGGCAACTGATTCAGACTTCACTCTAGTGAACATGTGCAAACTCAAGTCCAACCAGAGCTTATACTTCTCTCTTCCATCAACCAAAGGGGATCCTATGTCAATTACATGACCTTGCCTGCAAGAGGAGTGGTGGCCTGCTGTGCCAGAAAGCACACGGAATACAAAGCCTTCCGACTCTCTGGGCCCAAAGGCATCCATTTCTTGTACAATCAATGCAAGTGAAAATTACAGAAGATTTTTAGCAACCATTCACTTCGACTTAAAATAAGTTATTCTTTTAGCTACTAACCCTCCAGCAGGACTGAAAGTATTAAGTCTTAACAGCCTCCAACACTCCAGTTTTTATTATACAGTAATTCTCTGAAATGCAGACCCATTGAAAGAAGACAGAAACCCTCCTTGTCACAGGATGGCAACCAGACACTTAACAACTAAGCACTTTTATGATACCCAATAAAGCCTGACATGAACAACCAAACACTTAAGTGACACTAGAAATGATTTTCAAAACAGACTCTCCAATAAACGGAATAATCCAGCTAGAAGTTATCTTCAGTCAAATCACCTACACTGTCTGCCCTGGATCCATGCCACCTGTTAACTACTCTCCTGTTGTTCCCAAGGGAGGAAAGTGGGGAGGTCAGGATCTGTGAGTATGTGCTGGCTCTAGAACAGGACTTAGCAGGCCAGTTCCCTCCTCCGTACTATCCAGGCCCCCTCTGGGAGTCCACGGATGAAAGACGTAGACTTCACAGGGTCACCAAGGACTGGGCCTTTGTGTTTGCTTCAGGCCTGCTGGGTCTCGGCAGTCATTTGGCAGTGCTTATTGCTACAGCTAAAGAGTGGCAAGTCTGATAGAGAGGCACTGATGATTCTCCTCAGGTAGGTCACCTAAAAAGAGTCTCCTCCTGTTTCTCTTGATTTGATTTATAGTCTTTAAACAAAACTGACTCCATAAAGCCCTCTTCACTCTCATCTCTGGCTGGATGCACCTCAATCTCCGTGCAGAGGGCATAAGATGTGGAATTAAGATGCTTCTGGGTCAAATTCTGTTCTTGCCACCTAAGCAAGGCTCACACCTTTAGGGAACCTCAGCTTCCTCCTCTGGGTTGTTGTGAGAACTGAGCAAGACTGCATATAGGAAGGGTCTAGAAAGGTCCCAGGATATGGAATACATGCAATCGTGCTGTAATTATTTTTTATCTGTCCAACCTTGCTGTTAAACTAAGTGCACCAGTATCTGCCTCATTACTGTCTTCCAGGTGTCTGATAGATTGAAGGTGCTGTAAAAACACAGTTCATCAATGCCGGCCTGGATCTGGAAAGTCACAGCTTCCATAAAGTCAAGGTTGCTGGACTAGGTCTATATGCAGACCCTAATAACCCACTGGTAGACTCTTCAGATATTCCTCATGAAGATCAACCTCCAAGCTTCTGAAAGGGCTTCTCTTTTACTGCTAAACAATTCTCACTGCAAAGGTTTTGACATTTCACTGAAGGAAATTCAACTGCCATAAAGTCGTTCTTTTTCCAAAACAAAATCCTGCCATTTGTAGTTAATAAACCAGATTTGTTTTTTAATAACTATTACACAAATGATTTTTTAGTATTTGTAGTTAATAAACCTGATTTATTTTTTAGTAACTATTACACAAATGAATTATTTTTTAGTGTATATATAGAGGATTATTGTGAAAAATAGGGGAAAAGCAGGGTGAGGGTGGGGGTGGGGGTGGGGGCGGGGGTGGGGAGCATCATAATCCCATCACCAATTTGTCTGTATTTTCTTCTAGCCTTTTTTTTATGGTTTAACAACAATTTTTAAGCTACTTGTAATTGTAGTAACACCCTGTAGCTGTGCACATTGCTTTTCCCCATTTTAAACTGTAACAGACTTCATGCATTACTGATTTTTAAAAATCTCTAATAAAAAAGAAAATGGAATTGAGATTTGGGAGAATTTAACAAATTAATATTGCAAACCATTTCACATTTAAAAGACACAATGATGATTGCTTAATTCTCTTATTTTGTAAGTATTATTTTGCGGGACTATTAAATTACTGAGCTTTTTTAGATTTGGGGGAAATGTTAAAGTTTTGTACAGCTGTTTTCCTTTTACAAAAATAATGCATGCTCCTTATACAACATTTAGAGAAAATTTCAATAATTTAATGTTAATATTTATTGAATGTGGACTATGCACCAGGCACTATTCCAAATGCTATACATAGATTAGTTCATTTATTCCTCACAACACTTCACTGAAGCACAGATTAAGTAACTTGCCCACAGTCTACTCACCTAGACGTATGAGCCAGAAATCATTATGCTATGACGTTCTAGGAGTGAAAAGAATCAATAATTTATTCAATCGAATGTTTCAACTGCTTCAGTGCATACTGTCATAGGCAAGAAAAAATTAATAACACTGTACCCTTTATAGTTATTTAAAATTATTATAAACCACATCTGTGTCCCAGTGGAGCAATTAGCAAAATAAGAAATCATCTGTGGCATGAGCTAAGATTCGGGTTCTGCCCAATTCTGTGCACCTGACGTGCATTAAGACAAACACAAGAGGCTTTAAAGGGTTGTTTTAAAGACGAAGGCATTTAAAAAATTTTTTAGATTTTAGAAAATGAGCCAACAATGTGATGAGTAGATTCCCTGAATTAATTGAACACCCATTCTCATGAAAGTTTAAAAATAAAACAACCACTCACAATCAGCCTAACACTTCTTATGACTTATCTGCTGGCCTTGGACATCAGTACACGCAAAAGTAAATAACCAGATACCCTTGGGTCACATTTTTTCATGCTTTAATTAAGAATTATACTTGGTTAAAGATGAATACTTCTGTTCCTTGTTCAACTTCCTACCTGGGGCTAGCAAACACAATTATTTGAAATACAAAATCTCTGTAAATGTAAAGGATAATGTAATGTTTCTGTCAAAATTACGATGCAATTGTAACTTTAGCACGAAAAGCATATTAAAACTATTGATCCTTTAATTATAATTATTCATATTGCTGTGGTAGAAACATCACACATACACACACACACACACACACCCCAGTTACTTTCTGTGGAATTTGAGACTGCTCTACCTAGCATTTCCAGAAGGTTCAAGCTGCCACCTTGCAATCCATCCAGGAGCCTGCCGCGCAAACAAGCTAGATAAATATCTAATAATTTTGACCATGTACTGTGTTAAGTTCAGTGTGTTTTCCAAATTGTTTCATATACTTTCTTTAAAGCCCTACAGATAGAGACCATTTTTATCCCCATCTTATAAATCAGACTGAAAAAGGTTAAATAGCTAATATTCTCATCTAAGTCTGACTGACTCCAAAGCCAACACCCCAAATCACTGTTAAACAAGCTTCTCTTCCAAGTTAGGGCTCAGAAAAACTTACTTGACTTTCACAGCTTTCCTTCCTAGGTTAAGCTTAAGCTGACATAAAACTCTAAAACAAAGCAAAACACAATAAATCACATATTTCTAAATTTGAATTTTTTTTCCTGTTAGAAGTTTTCAACAATAATTTAAAAAGAAAACTAATTTGATCTTGGCTAACCACTTCCTCCAGGTTTTTGACCGTGAAGCCCTTTGCTCTCACACTTTTAACAAACCACAGATATTCTCTAACAAGTGACAACACAAATCCACAAATCTAATTGTTAAAGAGCTAGCTTTTCAAGTAAGACTGGAGCTTTCTGGACAGGAAATTTTTATAATACCATTTTTTTTAGGCACTTGGGAAACACGGATTCACATTTTCACATATTTCTATACAAATCGAAGTGCTGTGTGCCCTATTGGGGGTTCAATATCCAGTAAATTACGCGGGTTAAATACAGCAAAAATAGTACTGCATTACTTATACGGTCTAACGACAGCAGTAGACTGTTGAGCATTTTTTGGACTTAAACCAGGGCTTTACGGCGCTGGTTAACTATTAGAGAAGGCAACGGGACTGAATATTTTATCTGAAAGTCCTTTTATCACTTGTCTGTAAAATGTTCGATTACTTTAAAAATTGTGCGTGTGTGTTTGTGTGTGTGTGTGAATCACATGTTAGTTTACTAGAAAAGGGGCTTGCTAGTACACACAATTTGGTCAAAAAAAGAAAGAAAGAAAAACATAACAGCTCCTTACTTGAATGTGATTGTTTTGGCAATGGTAAGATTCAATCCCGTCGTTCTAGCGCTGCCTGCCTTCCTGGTTCTCCTAGGTGAGGGCCGCCATCCTGCGATAATTTACTTCGAGAGCTGAGAAGCGCTGGCAAGGGTGCAGTCTGGTGACTAGCACTTTTAAAAACAAAGCCAAACTCCGCTTTTAAAATAGAGGAGGCACAGACGCAGACCCTGCCTCTGACGACAGCCAAAAGATTCATTATAGACAGCCTATTCAGGCGAGGCTACAACCGCCCCAGGAAATATAAACTGTGTCGGCAAAGACAGCAGGGGGGAGAGGAAGTAACTGATGGGAAGGAAGCTAATCATGTGAAGTCTGTCCAACTCCACAAGGTCTAATAAATTCCCGTTTGTTTCCGCTGGGAGCAGCCATTAAACGTGTCCTGACACGTGGGCGCAGGAACCTCCCTTCTACCTCTGGTGTGGAGCGATTTCCTTCGCGATCCACTTGTTTGTATACAACCACGCCCGGCAGGATGACCACCCGATGACCGGCCGCGGCGGTGCCTCCACTCACTCCCACTTGGGCAAAGTTTCACTCCGCCGAGGCGACTTGAACCAGAATCACGGCCTCCTTATCTTGAGTTATGAATGATTTAAGCCAAGTTTACAGGACACGCAAAGCGAGGGACGAGTGAGAGACGGGAGGCGCTAAGTGACAGCGTTTTAAAGTTAGGTTTAACTGATATGCCCTAATTAAAACGAAAAACAGAAGTCACCCTGATCCATGGGATAATTGTCGGGGCAATAATTTTTATTATTATTATTATTTTTTTTTTTTTTTAGAAAAAAATCACTCAAGACTGAGCCTCAGCCTCCCCCTTACCACCTGCAAAAACAGTCTGCAGAAGGGCAGCCTCGGGGCCCTGCTCCGGGGTCCCTCGCGGGGTGCGTCCTATGGGCTACTCCCTCTTCGACCGGCTGTTTCCCTGCTAGACCCCCAGCGCCCAGCGGGTTCCAAGGCTGCGCTCCCGCCGGCTGGTCCCGAGAGGTAGAAAGCAGGCAAAGGGGCGTGGCGTCCCTGTCGCCCCCAGATGCCAGCCCTCCTCCAGCGCCTGGCACCACCACGAGCCAGGGCTGGGAACACTGGGGCCTCGCAACTGGGCGCGGGGCACACGGCCGCAGGCTGGCGAAGAGGCGAGCTGGCTGGCGGGGAGACCTTTCCTCCCACCCCCAGCCCAAGCCCCAGCCCCAGCCCCAACCCTGGGGGCGCCGGCTTCCCGCGACCTCTGGCGGCCGCTCGTCGAGGGCGCGCGCGCGCCGTTTCTGCCTCTGGTCAGGGTGCCCCTGGCCCCCTTCCTCCCCTTCCCCCCGGTCTCCGGCGCCCAGCGCCCCGACCAGTCCCCGCCCTCCAGGACACTCTTCCCTCCTTCCTTCCTTCCTCCGCTCCCTCCCTCCATCTCGCTTCCCAGCACCCGGGACTCGGAGGCGGCCCCCGAACTCGCCGGCCGACGCCCCGCGCCGCGCCCCGACCCCGCGGGGACCCGACTCGCCACCCGCGCCCGCCGCCGGGTGCTCACCCGTCTGCCGGTGCGCTGCCCCGCCGTCGCCGCCGGGACTCGGTCTCTAAGGGCTCCTGGAGACTGCTCCGACCTCTCCTCCTCCTCCTCCTCTAGCTCCTCCGGGCGCCGGCTCCGCCTCGCTGGGGTGGGCGGGGCGGCGGCGGCCCCGGGCTCCTTCCTCCGCGCCGGGCCCTGCCTCCCGCCCAGACGCCCTGGCTGTGCCTCCCCAGGCCGCGGAGCCGGCGCGGTGGCCTCGCTGGAGGAGGGGTGAGGCCCGGCCTGGGGAAGCTCACGTCTGGCCGTCCTTGGTCGTCCTCCTTCCCCGAATTCTCATGGACGACCTGAAGTTCGAGGACTTGGGGGCCCCCACTTTTCGACCCACCCTCCGCGGGGCCGCCCCGATTCCTCGCAAGTTTCCCTCGCGTGCGAACGCCTCGCCAGCCCCTGTGCCAGCGGTCCCCAGGGCTGCGAGGATGAGCGCTGCCAAACCCCTACACAAAAGTTAGGCTCTGCTCCAGAAACTTCTGAGGAAAACACTCACAGTCACATTTAAAGGGCCCTGGGGCCACAGAGAGATGTTTCCCAGAAAGTGGAGGTGTAACTGCGGATTGTTGAGTTTGTGGTACCTCCACCCACCATGAGCTTCCAGTCCATCTGCCCCAACCCGGTGAAATTTGTTTCCGAATGTCCAGTACCTGGCAGAGTTCTGCCTAATGAATTAATTGGATTTGGTTGGTCTTTTCTGGAAGGGTTCAAAGTTGGGTAAATGGAGGAGCCATTTCTACTTCCACAGATTTCGTGCCAGGGTCATTTGACAAACATTACGGAGCATCTGCTGTGTACCAAGCTCAGTGCTAAAGGTGAAGGGAGAGGTACAAAAATGAATCAGACAGGGGGCTTGCCCTCTTGGAGTCCAGAAAGAGTAAAGAAGCCGGATGTTCAGAAAACCATTCATCGGACTTCTAGAGTATCCCTAGGTAGCTGCTTTCTTGTTTGACAGGGTGGAAAGAAAAGAGGTGAGGCCAAAGTAGGTCACTTAGAACCAGTGTGGGCAGAGTCCACACTTGAAATGGAGTCTGAAAGCATTGGTGAGGGATGTCTGTGTATTGAGTTTCACCAACTGAAGACAATGGGCCCTGGGGAATCTAAGAACTAAGGACTGCAGGGCATGATATTCCCTCTTGCTTTCCCTCTGACCCCTAGGCAAGTATCAGGTTTAGTGAAATCATTTGCACATGTAGAAGAGGTGTCACAGATAGAGTAAGTGTATGAGTGCATGCCTTGCGCCAGGAGTGTGGTCTTAGCAAGCTGCTGATGGCAGTGGTTGCTGGGGTGCAAGCCACAGACTGCCAGAGGGGTCTTTATTTCCTGTTCTATTGAGAATTGGGAAATGCTTGACTGATTCACATATACTCACAGTTCAAAGGATACACCTGAAACAGAACAGCTTGACACTACAGGGACTGAGAGGGTGGCATACTAGAGTTTGTATGTTTTGGCCACAGACCACAGAATACTCTTCTAAGCCATACCACTAATTTCCCTTGCTGGGACACTTCGTCGTTTAATAAGTGCTTTCATGTACTTACTCTTCTCTCATTAGTCTCTTGCAAAAACCTGGAAGCTGGACCACCAATAACTTAAGTGGCTTGTCGAAGGTTTTCTAGTTGAGTGCTGTTCAAAGTGTGGTTCATATAATAGTGACAATCTGCAAACCGTTACCCATCTACGAGGGGATGAGCATAGAAATTGAAGATGATTATGTAGAAACTTACAACAATTTGACTGACAGAGTAATTTTATGTCTGTTGAATCATTTAAAATGCAGCTTTGTATTTTATGTCTGTTTATTTCATTTTTCTCTTAAGTACAAAAGCATCAGCCTGCAACAGATTGAAAATAAAATATCACAGATAATTTGAGAAGCACTGATCAAGTTAGTATTAGGTTGGTGCAAAAGGTATTACTGCAATTACTTTTGTACCAACCTCATAGCAAGACAGGAATGATAAGAGCTAATACTTAACCAGCACTTTCTGCCTGGCAGATGTTGCTTTAAGTGCTTTACATATTTCGAACCTTTTAATCTTCCTAACAACCCAAGGACGCAGTTACAGGAAGGTTAGGTCATACAGAGCAAAAGTGGCAGAGCCAGGATTCAAACCCTGGGTGGCTGACCCCATACTTTATGCTTTTATCCGTGGGCCTTGATCCAGTGTCCTTTCTACTCTGCTGATGCTTCTCAAACGTCAGTGATTCAGATTCCATTTTCATACCACTGTAACATTCATTTTTATTTATTTACTTATTTAGAGATGGAGTCTCGCTCTGTAGCCAGGCTGGAGTACAGTGGTGCGATCTCGGCTCACTGCAATCTCTGCCTCCCACGTTCAAGCAATTCTCCTGCCTCAACCTCTTTGACTCACTTTTGTTATTTTGTACACGTGTTATCCTGGCAGTTAGTAACTCCAAGCATGTAATCATGGGCTTGATAAGGAAGTGTCAATCTTTTACCCTAGTTCAAGTTAAAGCACATGCCTATTCCAGCAATCTCTATCAGTACTTGGCCATACCCCCTCCAGTCCTTTTCTAGTTTCATGCACACTGATTCCAGGCATGCTTTGATTCCCACCTGCCAGCACCTGCATCTTATTGTCAGAGTACCAGCTCCAGCAGCAGGATTTGCTTTGCCCGGGCACAGGACAGCTGGAAATACCTAAAATCAATGTCCTCTACCTCCATCCCTAGCCTTTAGCCGGTGTGGAGTAATAAACGTTTCAGCTCCTTTTCCCATATTTGTGATAATTCTGGTTGGATCTATATGTCTGTAGAGTTCTCTATGCCATTGGACCAAATTCCAAGAGTCTATTTGGTTTCTTATTTTTGTTTTCTTTTTCTGGCCTTCTTTTAAACATTTTTTCCCTTTTTTTTAATGTTCTTGCTATAAAATTGTTAATGAACTATTTTCTACCCCTTCCCCCAGTGACAGTCAGAACTAATAAATCAGTTGCCTATGAAAGAGTGTCAGTGGAGTGGAGTGAAATTTATGCTTATGAGATAAGGTGTTTGGGATGAAATCTTCGTTTTGCCATGAACAAGCTGTGCAAATTTGGGACAGTCACTTAACTTTGCTGGGTCTCAGCTTGTCTTTAAAATAAAGGTAGTGTAAGAGAATGTCTCTCAAGTCCCAATTCTAGGAAAATTAAGTTTTATTTTTTAAAAGTGACTTTCTTGGCCATATAATCCCTCATGAGGCAAGCAAGAGAAGCGATTTTGTAATTCAGGACAGTTGATTTTTTAAATGAATTGCAATTCATATGTCAATCTACTGTGAATTTCTATTCAATATTCAATAACAACACTGCAGCTAAAGGATGAGTCAGAAAGAGATGAGGCAAATCAGTTAGTCTCTGGGCGATTAGGTCTCCACAGACTTTAGAACAATTCTTTTTTTTTTTTTTAAGAGATGGGGATCTCACTTTAGAACAATATTTTTAGGATATCAGCTTTTGTTCCCTGTGGATTTTATTGGTCCTATTGCACATGGCTACTGTCTTTGTCTGGACCTGCCCTGGAAGGGAGAGAGAGCTCCTTCCTTCTGAGTAGATCACCTGGGTATAAGTGTCTTCCAAACTGGTTTTTCTGCTCAGTCAGAGGCTGCCATATTTCCATGCAGAAGTTAGGTCAGGGAGAAGCACCTACAGTCTTGGAAATCCCCAAGTAACCTGTTGAAACATGTATTGCCACAGGCAGGAGCTATGACAAAAACTGTGGCTACAGATCAGAAGGAAGTTAGCATAGTTCCATACTCACATAGGTGGTAACCTTCAGAGGCCTGGGTGTGAGTGGCCCAAAATGGAGGCATCCGTGCAAGTTAGTTGATTACTAACTCAGTATGAGCTTTCTGGCTGATTACTACAATAGGCCCTGTCACTCTAGAGAGTGGAAGTCCCCAGATACTGTTGTCTAGAAGTCAAAAATATGGGCTCAAGAGTTAATGAATTTCCTATCATTGGAAGAGTTCAACCAGCAGTCATGAAGAAAGTAGAGACGTAGAGGATATCAGAGATGCAACCCAAATGCCCATCCGGTCTAAAACATTTTGAAAAAAAGATACAGATCTAAATATATTCACATGAAAAGATGCCCTCAATGCATTCTTGAACCTAGATGGCAGGTTATAGACCATCATGTGTAGAATTTTCCATTCATGTATAAAAAAGCATACATACACACGAGTCTCTTCTATAAGTGTATCTGCAACGATATTTGGCAAAATATTAACATAGATTTTCTCATTGTGGTAAGATTTCAGGTAACTTACCTTTTTTTATACTGCATGACTTTTTTCACAATGAATGTGTAGTTTTTCTATAAATCGTGTCTTTTTTCATATTATAAATGTATCTTTGTTTTCATAATATAAAAAGACAAAAGGCATTGTGTAGACCAGGAGTTGGCAAATTATGGCCAGAGGACCAAAGAACCACATCTTCTTGTAAATAAAGTTTAATTGGAACACAACCACACTCATTCATTTCGCTGTTGTCTATGGCTGCTTCTGTTTTATAATGGTAGAGTTGAATACCTGTAACAGAGCTTATGGCTTGCAAAGCCTAAAGTATTTATCTACCCCTTTAGGGAAAAAGTGTGGCAACCTCTGGTGTAGACAACTGAACTGAACACGTTTTTAGTATGGCAAATTGCAACCTAGATTTTAGTCTTTCAGATTTTGATTTATGGCTTATGCCTGTACTCCTAATACTTTGGGAGGCTGAGGTGGGTGGATCACCTGAGGTCAGGAGTTAGAGGCCAGTCTGGTCAACATGGTGAAACCCTGTCTCTACTAAAAATACAAAAATTTGTGGGGTGTGGTGGTGCGCACCTGTAATCCCAGCTACTTGGGAGGCTGAGGCAGGATGATCACTTGAACCCCAGAGGCAGAGGTTGCAGTGAGCTGAGATTGCGCCACTACACTCCAGCCTGGGCAACAAGAGCGAGAATCCGTCTCACAAAAAAATAAATAAATAAATAAAAATAAAAATGTATAGGCTATATATTTTAAAGTATATCCCAGTTCTGAGTAGTGGTTATAACAGGGCAAAATGTCAATATTAGTATTTGGGTAGCTAAGGTCTGTATATTGTCCTTTTTCTTCCTCTTCCTTATTCTTTTCCTCCTCCTCTTCCTCTTCCTTCTCATTCTCCTGATTAGATCACCATCTTCTTCTACAGTTTGCTTTCAGATGCTGTTCCACTTGAGAAAGTGCCAGAAGGAGAACTGAGGTTTCCCTTTCCTGGCTTCGGTCTCTCCAAGACAGAGTAATTGAGGAAGTCCTTGACAAAATAAATTGTCCTGGCAGAAGAGGGGCAAGGTCCTAAAGAATAGACCTGCCTGGAGGAGAAAAAAGCAGGGAAGCTGAAGGAGCCCAGCTGAAGTGGAGGGGAGGGTGTCAAGCTCCAGAGGAAAGGCTGGGAATTGGATAGAGTGAATCTCTCTTTTCCCATTCCCCCATGACGCCCTTCCCACATGATCCATCTAGCCTTCAGGTATATAGAGGAGGTGTGGGGATTTTTCTTCTTCGCAGTCATCGGTGTCCAGCGTCAAAGCTCCCGTTTGCAGAACTCACATGAGCAAGGCTAACTAATGCCAGTCTGAGCAATGCCAGGCCCTTGCTCATTTCCAGAACTCAGCCAGAAAAGCTGGATATTGGCCTTGACATGGAATGTACTCTGATACCAAGCAATTAAATGGTTCAGCAGAAGCATGCTCTTTGTCAGCCACTCACCTCAGACTTGCCCTGAAGAAAACATAGGTCCCTGCGGTGTCAGAAAGAAAAGCAGCCTGTGAGATGATGATTAGATTATTGGTTCATCTATAGCCTATGCTATTGGGTCTTGACTCATACACAGGCAACTCTGTGGACCTAAGTGAAGTTAAAATGGGAATGGAAAGTATTTGCTCTGGCACTTTGATAACAAACCTGTTGATTTCTTTTAGCTTTGGATACTGGTGAGAATGGAAAGTACCAAGCCAGCAACCTCAGTGACTCTAATTTATACCATTCCCAAAATACACAAAATTGTTTTTCAGAATATGGGGGAATCTCAGAAAATGTAATACAAATGCTATTTTCTTTCAGTATTCCAGTATTATGTATTTTAGAGTATAGAAATCCTGGCCTTGTTGGTATTATTCAGTTATCTCAGTTTTTTTTTTTTTTTTTTTTTTTTTTTTTTTTTGAGATGGGAGTCTTGCTCTGTCACCAGGCTGGAGTACAGCGGTGCAATCCTGGCTCACATCAACCTCCACCTCCGGGTTCAAGTGATTTGCCTGCCTCAGCCTCCCGAATAGCTGGGACTCGAGGAGTTTGCAACCATGCCCAGCTAATTTTTTGTATTTTTAGTAGAGTTGGGGTTTCACCATGTTGGCCAAGATGGTCTTGATCTCTTGACCTTGCGATCCCCCAGCCTCAGCCTCCCAAAGTGCTGGGATTACAGACGTGAGCCACCTCGTCACCCTTATCATACAAATATGAGCCATTTCTGTCTTGAGACTACCCAGAGAATTACATACCACATTAAAATGTTAAAGGTAATAGAAATGCATTAGTTTAAAGAGTGCTCTGACCATATTTCTCGCCTGTTTAAATCCTCCACGGATGTCTTATTGTTGTTTTATTTCCAATTTCTTGGATTACTAGGGATGTTGAGCACATTTTCTTCTATTTATTAGTCATCTGCAGTCCCAATACCAATTTGGGCATGGATCTACTTGCAGAGGTCTTTGATGGATTGTGCTGGATATTTCTGTATTCCTATAAATATCCTTGAGCTTTATTCTGGAATATAGTTAGGTTATTTGGAAACAGATTTATTCTTTCAGTTCTTGCTTTTAAGATTTGTTTAGCTGGATTGGAGCAGCTACCACTCTGGGTTTTTTGCCTCTATTGAAGCAAAAGGGGACTGACTGTGTGTCTATCCAATGCTCCATAAATCTTGAGATTTTTTTCAGCCTGGATGGTGAGAGGAGGGACTCTTCCTTACCCTGTGTGAGCATCAGACACTGTTCCCTCTAATCCTTGCACATGGTTCTTTTCTCAGCCTTGGGTAGTTGCTTCACCTGCAAGAACCCATCATCACTCATCATATTCATGCTAGTTTCTGGGTTTTCTTTCTGTACAACTCTCTTCTCTCTGGTTTTCTGTCTTATGAATTCTAGTTGCCTTAATCTATTCTTGTCTCCATCTCCTTAACTCACGGAGTCCACCAGATTCTTCCTGAATTCCCCCTCTTTGCTGTGGCCTGGAAACTCCCTCAAGGGAGTGTGCTGGGGGAGTTGTAGGACATACCTCATCTGTTTCCCATCTCTCAGGGATCACTGTCCTCTTGTCACCTGATGTACAGTTTTATCCTAAAGATGGACTTGACAACTGAACAACTTTATTAAAATCCTCACTTGATAATTACAAAAGCCTCTTTTCTGTTTTTTTTCGACTCCAGTCTCCAAGACAGTCCTCTGAGGTGCAGGAAAAAAATGTTAGTAATTGTAGCTACATTTAATTTTTGTTTTTTCCTTTTGTTATTATGGTAGGTTGGGTATATAATTTATAAAGACACATATGTTGTTTCATTTGTTTTACCCATTTTTAGGTTGCTACAGGTAGGGGAGCAAAACTAGTTCTTTACTCCATCTTGACTAAAAGTAGAAGTTGCCCCTATCCCTCTAAAACACGCATTATTCTTCTTTTTAACTTACTGTTGAGGAAGGAGACCCAGGCATCTAGGATCACCTCCCCCATTGACTTCCACACTGTATTTCAATAGAAGAAAAGGCTGGCCAACTGGCACCTGCTAAATCACCTTCCTATAAATAGTAGGCATGGTGTGGGAGAGTCTCTCTGGAAGACACTGTTTTTCCTTTTTTTTTTTAAATTTTACTTTAGGTTCTGGGGTACATGTGCAGGTCATGCAGGGTTGTTGCACAGGTGCATACATAACTAGGTGGTTCGCTGCCTCTATTCCCTCTTTGACTATATCCAACGCTTCTCCCCATTTCATCCCTCCCCACACTCCCCATCCCCCACTGTCCCTCCCCTGGCCCCCCTCAACTGCCCCAGTGTGTGATGTTCCTCTCCCTGAGTTCACGTGTTCTGATTGTTCAACACCCGCCTATGCGTGAGAACATGTGATGTTTGGTTTTCTGTTCTTGTTTCAGTTTGCTGAGAATGACGGTTTCCAGATTCATCCAAGTTCCTACAAAGGACACGAACTCATCATTTTTTATGGCTGCATAGTATTCCGTGGTGTATATGTGCCACATTTTTTTTTTTTTGTCCAGTCTATTATTGATGGGCATTTGGGTTGGTTCCAGATCTTTGCTACTGTACACAGGGCTGTAATGAACATACGTGTGCATGTGTCTTTATAGTAGAATGATTTATAGTTCTTTCGGTGTATACCCAGTAATGGGATTGCCAGGTCAAATGGAATTTCTATTTCTAGATCCTGGAGAAATCGCCACACTGTCTTCCACAAGGGTTGAATTAATTTACACTCCTATCAACTGTGTAAGAGTGTTCCTATTTCTCCACATCCTCTCCAGCATCTGTTGTCTCCAGATTTTTTTTTTTTTTTTTTTTTTTTTTTTTTTTTTTTTTGAGACAGAGTTTCGCTCTTGTTACCCAGGCTGGAGTGCAATGGCGCGATCTCGGCTCACCGCAACCTCCGCCTCCTGGGTTCAGGCAATTCTCCTGCCTCAGCCTCCTGAGTAGCTGGGATTACAGGCACACACCACCATGCCCAGCTATTTTTTTTTGTATTTTTAGTAGAGACGGGGTTTCACCATGTTGACCAAGATGGTCTTGATCTCTCGACCTTGTGATCCACCCGCCTCGGCCTCCCAAAGTGCTGGGATTACAGGCTTGAGCCACCGCGCCCGGCCTGTCTCCAGATTTTTTAATGATCGCCATTCTAACTAGCGTGAAATGGTATCTCAATGTGGTTTTGATTTGCATTTCTCTAATGACCGGTGATGATGAACAATTTTTCATGTTTGTTGGCCTCACATGTCTTCTTTTGAAAAGTGTCTGTTCATATCCTTCACCTGCTTTTGAATGGGGTTTTTTTTTTTTCTTGTATATCTGTTTTAGTTCTTTGTAGATTCTGGATATTAGCCCTTTGTCAAATGGGTAGACTGCAAAATTTGTTTACCATTTTGTTGGTTGCTGTTTTGCTCTAATGATGGTTTCTTTTGCTGTACAGAAGCTCTGAATTTTAATTAGATCCCATTTGTCTATCTTGGCTTTTGTTGCCATTGCTTTTGGTGTTTTAGTCATGAAGTCCTTGCCTATGCCTATGTCCTGAATGGTTTTGCCTGTTTTCTTCTAGTGTTTTTATGCTGTTAGGTTTTATGTTTAAATCTTTAATCCATCTGGAGTTAATTTTAGTGTAAGGTGACAGAAAGGGGTCCAGTTTCTGCTTTCTGCACTTTGCTAGCCAGTTTTCCCAACACCGTTTATTAAACATGGAATCCTTTCCCCATTGCTTGTTTTTGTCAGGTTTGAACAAGATCAAACCCCAACTCCACTCCTCCATCAACCAAGACCCTATCATATGTGATTTCTAAAGCTGTAAACCCAAGACCCTTTCATATGTGATTTCTAAAACTGTAAACCCAAGACCTTTCACTTGTAATTTCTAAGGCTATAAACCTAAGATTCTTTCATGTGTAATATCAAAAGTGTAAGCCTATATAAAGGCAGAGCTTCTCTTTGTTTGATGAGCTTGGTTATTTAGATAAATTGTTGCCTGGCTCCCGGCAGTAACACTAACAATACTAGTGGGGGGCTCCTGCTTCATTGTTATCTAACATTATTGCCTGTCTTCCTCATCAGTTTATAAGCTCCATGAGAGAAAGTGCTATGCCTGTTTTGTTTACTATTGTCTCCCTAGCACCTATAGCATTGCTTGACACATAGTAGTACTCATTAAATATTGAATGACTGAATAAAAGCTAGATCAGGATGGAGATCATGTGAGAACTTGAATGATGAGCAAGAAAATTGAACAGATTTTGCTGAGAATGGAGGCTCCTATTTTGAAACCAGAAGAATGTAGGCCAAGTTCTAGTCACTTGCAAAGTGGGGACCTTGAACACCACAGTGCTGGTGACTTCACTCAAGCTATTTGTCTGTAAATTTGCCAAAGCTCTTGGCAGATTAGGTCACATTTTTGGAATCTGCTTGGAATTCAGGAACATGGCATTAATAATGGATCATACTTTTGGCCCTTCCTCTTAATCTGATTGGCTGTAAGCCCTTTACAAATATTAATTATGTCTCACAATGGAATTGCCACCCTGATCTTTTTTCTTAGAGTGGTAACACTGGACATTGCAGTGTTTAGCCCTCCTATCCCATAATAGCATACCTACTCTTCCTTCCTAAAAAAGGAAAGGATAGGATTCTGTTTCTATCAACATCCTTAAATTATTTAGTCACTATCCTAAAGATTGACAATTGAACAATTTTCTTAAAATCCTCCCTTGATAATTACAAAAGCCTCTTTACTAGGTTTTCTGACTCTAGTCTCCAAGACAGTCCTCTGAGGTGCAGGAAAAAAATGTTAGAAATTGCAGCTACATTTAATTTTTTTTCCTTTTGTTATTATGGTAGGTCTGGTATATAATTTATGAAGACACATATACTAGGACCACATGCTCAAAGTCCTTACTGATGAAGTATACATAAAAAATGTTTGGACATCATAGATGTGGTCTCTGAATTCCCTGTAGTCGAGGCTGGCTTACTCTTCCCATGAGGTACCTCTAATTGTGCCCCTTTCTTCTTCAAAACAAACAAACAAAACCTCAAAACCTTCTGAGGTTTAAGTGTCAGAGAACAACTTTTGCAGTAAGCTGAAGTTGAAAAGAAGGGAGTTTTTCTACGTAGATCAAAATCCAGCTGCAACTGTCAGTCCCCACATTTATGTAGCACATTATAATTGTATACTGCACTGAATGTGACCACAGGCCTTCTGATTTCAGAAGGACGTGAGTCTGCTCTCAGCCAAGATTTGTACATATTTAGTTCTCTGTGAAGCCTCTCAGGTCCACTAAACTATGGACCCAGAACAAATACAAGGCCATGAATATTTCCTAGGTACCGTATTAACAGACCGAATTGCTAAAGAGATGATAGAAATAATGAACTTTAAATATATGAAGTTATTTACAGAAGTAGCAATAGAGTAAAAATGAATCTGCAATATACTGTGGGGTGTGTGTGTGTCTAGGGGTGGCATCAGGGAATACCAAAGTGCCAGACACATGAATGAAGAAGATACTTTGGAAGAGGAAACTCTGACCCTGCCCCTCCTCCCCATCTGACACCAAGTAGACTAGAAATGAACTGCCCAGTTGAGCCTTTCTTAAATTCCTAATACACACACACGCACATGCAGCACACACTCATGAACAAGGTCAAAAGGTTATTTGACTTCTGTTAGTTTTGGGATGGTAGACCTGAGAGTTGTACGCATCATCTGAGTACCTGGATCCAACTCTGCCTGCAGCAGGACTACCCTTGGGTTTTTCAGTAAGCCAGTCCATTGCTTTCAGTTTGCTCAAGCTAGGACAAGCAGAGTTTCTGTCCTTTGCATCCAAAAGAATTGGGAATAATGCAGTAGCATGCTCTCTTTTAACTCCAAAGCAAAAGCTTCAGCTAATCAAATTTCTCAGTGGTTGACTTATGCTCATTTTTGATCTCTGCAATGGCCATCTCTTATTTGATTGATTGATTTATTGATGGTTTATATTCATATCCTTTTTTACCCTGTTCCTATTCCATTTCTTTCCTGTTCATAGACATTCTAAGTGTAATGTGTATCTAATTCTAACACACATCTTTTTATTTGCAGGTGTCCTTATAAAATGTATAAAATTTATTTTTGTGTTATTTTAATGGTACTATATGCTCTATATAGGAAGAATACTTATGAATTCTTCAAATTAAATGTCATGGTGGTCTATAATTTTCTTCAAAAGTTATACATTTCTTCTCTAAGAGATATACGTTCTAATAGTGTCTATTTTTCTTGACAATTGTTTTTTCTTCTTGGCATTTTAAAAAAGAACTTTTATTCTCTGAATGCCTACTTCTTCAACCCCACATATACACTTAATTTTTTAATAGTAAATATTCTGGTTATATGGGTATAGTATAGTATAGTATCTCATCTCTTTGACGGTATTAATTATATATATTTTGGACTTTTCTTGTTCTTTTTATTGTCTTTGTTGTTGCTTTTCAGTTTCTTTTCTTTTGTGTGTTTTAAAACATTTCTTCTTTTTATCTGTGTCTTTCATGTTAAAAGCCTTCCTTAAATGTTGACTGATTCTTGGCTAATTCCAATTGGAACCCCTGTGTGTGTTCAGAACTTACCGAGTGGTGACAATAAGTAATAGTGCAGAGATTTGGCTATTTTGTCTTCAGAGCTCTATTGGTTTCTGTAGATTTCTTCTCTAGGGATAGTCAGATATCCCCAAAAGGAGATCAGATACCCGCTTGGGTTTAGGTGAGGATTTAAGCCTGGCTGCCAGCATTCCAGGAGCCTGGATGTCTCATCATGGTTTTTGTTTGTTTTTAATCCAGATATTCATTTAATCTCCTTGTTTTCAGGACAGTACTCTATACTCAACTGTTTGATCATTATTCATTAAATACATATTGAATGTCCCTTTAGTACTTTGTGACAGGCACAGTTCTAGGTACATGGGGATACATTAGCAATCAAAACAGATGAAAATCCCTGTCCTCATGGAGCTTACATTCTAGTAGGATACACGTCCAGTGTTCTGCCAGAGTCAGAGAGGGGTGGGTGACTGGCTGCAACAGGAAGTAGCAGAAATCTGGAGTTCCAAGGGGCCCTCATAAGGACTTTCAACCAGTCTTCCTGCTATGGTTTGCCTCTTTAACCCTTTCAAACCTCATGTTGAAATTTGATCCTCAATGTTGGAAGTGGGGCCTAATGGGAGGTGTTTGGACCAGGGGGGTGGATTCCTCATGAACAGATTATTACCCTCCTTGGGAATGAGTGAGTTCCCCCTCTACTAGTTCCCATGAGAGCTGGTTGTTAAAAGGAGCCTGGCACCCTCCCCGTACCCAACTTCTCTTGCCCGCTCTCTCATTATGTGGTCTCTGTATTCAGCCTGAGGCCCTCACCAGAAGCAGATGCCCATCTTGAACCTCCCAGCCATCAGAATTGTAAACCAACTAAACCTTTTTTCTTTATAAATTACCCAGCCCCAGATATTCCTTTATAGCAACATAAAACAGGTTCAACCCACATTCTTATCTTCAAAAGTGCTTAGTGCCTGGGATCTCTGAGCCTTTCTGGGATTTGGTGGAATGAGCTAGCTTGCTTTTGTTGGCATTCACCCAACGGACTGAATTACTAAAGGGATATTTAGTAATTCAGATTACTAAAGATTCTAGATATTTGGATTTCAGCTTCCCTTGTTCTGCTAAGCCAGTTGCCTTGCACTTGGATGTTCATCTACTTTCCATCTCTTTTCCCATTTCCTCCTTCTATGCAGGAAAATCCTTCTACAGGCTTATACTTTTTTGTTTTTCATTTAATGTCATTTTAATGTGATTTTTATTAAAAAGGAGGAATAGAGACAATCTTGTGTTCAATCACCTATGTTTAATCATGGGCCAGCAACTTTCTATACAGGCACAAAGTTATTTGCGTGACAGGCAAAAAGGAGGGCAGCCTGGATGGCGGTAGTATCAGGTTCTGATTTCTGATAGTCACATCTTTGTCAAGCTGTATTGCTTGAATTTAGAGTAAGATCACAGAAAGGTACGTCAGCATGGATGTTTCTAGCCTCCCACTGTGGCTCATTTTCTTCCTTTCTCTCTTTTACTTTCTCTCTTGTTTTCATACTTTCTTTTTGTTCTCAGAACATGTTTTATTTAACTCTCTTCCCCCTCAAACTACATTTTTCTTCTCTTTTCTATTATTGACCTGCACATTTTCTCTTGTTTTATAACAATGTAGAGAGAATGTTTTTGACTGAATTTCTAGTCATTTCATGCATGTATTGTGATTTACAGAATAAGAGTATTTTTTAAAGAGTTGAAAGGAAATGATAGGAACACTAGCAGCAAACATTAAGCACTTACTGTGTGCAAGGCATTATCCTAAGAGCTTTATGTGAATCGCCTTATGAAATCTCTATTATCACCCTATGAGGCAGGTATCATTTCTACTTTATGGACGAGATATCAAGTCTTACCACCTTATTTTATAAAATCTAAGCCAAGAGAGAGTAAAAACTTGCCTAAATTCTTACAGCAAATGGGTGAAATTATAAGAATATTCATGAAATGAACATGTTTTATTTATTATTAGAATTATAAGTATTCCTCATTCGGAGTTTGAAGTGGGGTTTTGTACCTCAAACCTCTAAGGCTATCTGCTGAGGGAGCTACATAGCTAAAGATCAATAGCTAATAACAAAACGAAGAACCAGATTTATTTGATAGAATAGTAGCGATTGTCTGGTTAGCTGCGCTGGAGGGTTGAGTCTGGACGCCAATGTGGAGTTTTCTATTCCCTGGAGTAGAGACTGGCTGAGTCTAGAATGGTTAGTCCTGCACAGCAGGTCCTAATCCACTGACCTAACGAGCTATGTAGTAGAGAGAGGCTGGCTTGCCTCACCCACACCATTGCAGACCAGAAAGCTGGGCAGAGAGCACAAGTATTGCTAGGCCTACCTCAAGGAGACAGCTTGTGTCCAGGGTGAGAGTCTCACAGGGGAACAGGATGGGAAAATCAGCCCACTGCACATGGACGCATGGAGGAGGAGAGGACATAGGACACAGACGAGGAGCCATCAGGAAGTGATCCAGTGCGAACCAGGTGTCGTCCCCTGGGATTGGCACCCTCTTGCTTCCTCCTTGGGCATCTGTGAAGTGGTCTTAGAAGTATGGGCAGGAATGTTCTCTCTCCTAGGAGCTGGGTGGAAGTGTCCTCTTTTCTGTGGGTTAAGGTGGAAATGTGAGAAGAAAAAAAAAGATTCCCTTCTTAACATTTCTATTTGGATAAAAATTTAAACATTGCTCATGACTAGTTCTGTATTCTAAATTCAAAACAACCTTTTTTTTAAAAAAAAAAAAAAGATTGAATTATTTGAATTATTTTTTCTGTTTGTAAGGTATTCTGATTTTTTTTTCTTTTATTTCATCTTTTAAATCAATGCTGGTTACAACCCACTCAGGATTTCTTGAACCAATAATAAATCAGGACCATCAACTTGAAAAACACTCATCTAGGAGGTTTGTTGACATAATTTTGGAGCAAAAAACCCCCCAAAAAACAAAACTATTCTTATTTGTAAAACACATAAGTGGCGCTTTGTTATTACATAGAGCAAGAATTAGGGCCTAGATTAGATAGGACTGGTCGAGACAAGATGCCCCGTTTAGTAAAACTGCAAAGGTTGATAAAATTTGATACTCTTCTTGGGTAGAGAGACTATTCTGAAGTTAACTGATTCTTATTTTCCTGGAGTGGTATGAAGGTAGTGCCAAAGATGCAATGCTAGGGAAAGACAAAGACTCTGAGGAGAGAGAGAATTGAAGAGAACACTTTG
The DNA here is from genome assembly GCF_048565385.1 of Saimiri boliviensis. Classification (NCBI taxonomy): domain Eukaryota; kingdom Metazoa; phylum Chordata; class Mammalia; order Primates; family Cebidae; genus Saimiri; species Saimiri boliviensis. The sequence continues at coordinate 66,159,880 of NC_133459.1, forward strand.
ATCTACATGGAAGTGGGTCCAGTACTGAGGTCCAAATTAGTGACAGCTAAGGAGGCCCTGACTGTTCAGGGATTGGTCCATGAATACCAGGAGCAGAAATATCTGACACTGGGTTTTGAGTGCTATTTATTCACTGCATCATAATTACCCCAGGATATCCTTAAATCTTTAGTGAGGCTGGTTAATAACTAAAGTCTAGTATCAGGCTAGTGACTTAGGGAAGGAAAGGCAAAATTGACTCTGTAGTGGAGGCACCAATACAGTATACCAGCACAAGACAGTACAAGAGAAGACAGTGCAAGTCAAGACAGTAGTTAATAGCCTGTAGCAGCAGTTATGAGATGGTAAGAAGAGACCAGCAAACCTGGATGGAGAAGCTCTCTTCAATGAGAGGTGGCGAGTGCTAACAAAAGATGTGTACCTTTATCAGGAAGCCTACGTCTTCTTTAGGAATCCTTTTTTGGAAGGAAGTACTTTTTTAGAAGGGTGGCTGGATTTCTTGCTGCCACAGAGGTTTAGGGACTTGAGTTGTTTATTTAGGTGTTTCTAGATTTTAAAGAAATTGACTGTGCCTTACATCTTGTTTTCCCTACTAGATCCTGTTCTGTGCCCCAGGAACCTGACCAGCATGAACAGCACCAGTGCACTCCCTTGTCTTCTTGCTTCTGGCAGGGTTTGGCCCATGGGAGGAAATCAAAGAAGGGATAAGACATCGAGATGTTTATTGCCCTAATTTCTTCCCATCTGGGTGTCAGTGGGTTCACTGCATCTTCCCAGTGAAGGCCATAGCTCCTATCAGATGGCTGTCTCCACATAGCTAAACTCCCCCTCTTCTGGTAACCTGTTACATCCCTTACCTCTTCAGGCCTCGGGTGATAACGGTTCCCCTTCTTGCTAGCATCTGGATATATACTACCACTTGCTGGTTTTCCTGAACACTCCCAACATCTTTGTAAGCAGCCACTATTAAACTTTCATCAAATTAATGATCTGTTTCCTGTCAGGTAATACTGAGCTTAGACTCAGAAAAGAGAGGTCTCCTCTATCATGGCTCTCTAGCATGGTCCCATGCCTTACAGGGCCCATTAATCAAGATGAGTGAGTGGAGAAACCTTTTGTAAACTTCTGAAGGAATGCACAAGGACTTCTTTCCCTTAAATCTAATGCTCAGTCCTGGTCTAGTACAACCTGCATTCATACACATGGGCTTTCATGACTAACACTGCTCACACTGCAGGGAAAATGTTTTTCCACATCTCTTCCCTATGTTCTCAATACAAAAGGCCGCTACGTGTGGATGTTGTGAGGGCACATGACTCATGCTACTGCCAGTGTTGGAGATGGGCACTGTTTTAGCATGTGGAGATTTGAGTGATAGAAGCACTTAGGTAAGAGAAAAGACAGTTTGTCAAATCGTTCCTCTCATTCATACAGAGTTTCTGCAGGAAGTGCAGATCACTTAAGCTCTTTGGTACAACAAAGAGAGCCAGAAGGCAGGAAATAAACTCCACAAAACTTCAGGAGCCTGCCATTACAGTGAAATTTCTAGGAACTGGAGTGTGCTGGGGCACCCCTCATGGAGAGGACAAGTTACTGCAAGTGACTCCACTAAGACACGGGCACCATGTATGAAAGCCTTTTTGGAATTTTTTTTTTAATGGCAGTAAGGTCTCACTATGTTGCCCAGGCTGATCTTGAACTCCTGGTTTCAAGTGATCCTCCCACCTCAGCCTCCCAAAGTGCTGAAATTACAGGCATGAACCACATGGCTTTTTGTTTTTTATTTTTTTGTTTTTGCCACCACCAAAGCATTAAAAGATTTTTTTAATTGAAATATTTATTGAGTTAAAAGATTTTTATCATACAGCCCACAACGGTAAGAAATTATATGGAAAGATCTCATGTACTCTTGTCCTGGTTTTCTCCAATGGTGACTTTTGCAAGTCATTTCATGACCAGTTCATTAATGTTAACATAGTCAAGATATAACACATTTACATCATCACCAGTATTCCTAATTGGAAACTGTACCTGGAAAACAAGCACGTGATGTTCAAGTGCAGTGGGAGCAAGAGGGACTCAGCTAAGAGAGCAGCGTATGTGAAGGTCCTGAGGCAGGAACGAGCTTGGGATGTTGTAGAAACCCAAGGGAGGGTAACGTGGTTGGAATGCAGAGTAGCAGTGGAGAAGTGAGGTGAGATAAGTTTAGCAGTATGGGTAGGGCCCAGACCAGAGGCATAGAAATTGCATTAGTTTAAGCAAGAGATGGTAGCTTGAACCAGTGGGTGGACAAAGAAGTGGATAGTTCTCCGGTATATTTTGGAGATAGAATTGACGGGACATGATGAGAAGCTGTACAGGAGAGGCGGGAGAGGAAGACGGAGGTATCGAGAATGACTCCCTGGTTCCTTGACTGAAAAACCTGGTTGATGGAGGTGACTTTAGCAAGATGGTGGAAACAGGAGGAGAACCTGGTTTGTATGGAGAGGTAGGCAGTGGATAACAGTCACAGTTGTAGGTCAACATAAATTCCAAAGCCTGATGCATGTCTACAAAATGAATAAACCCTATTTAATTGCATAGTACAAGCAAGAGTCCTACCCGCTGAGGCTGAAAGAGCTGAGACTAAAAGAGACAACTCAAGTTCAACATATATCACCCTTCCCTTTGTTTTTAACATTGCTCATGAATATTTGTTCAAAGTATTGGCTGGGTGTCCACCAGATGGCAACATTTCTTTAAAAAAAAGCCCAGATCTAGAAGCCATGCCTTCTTAGCTACATCAACATTGATTCCTGAGGGGCACGCAACCAGAGTCTAGTCAAAATCCCGGAGAGTGCAGCCCATCCTGCTGAGTTCTTCCATTAATGTGCACAGCCCATTCTGCTGAGTTCTTCCATTAATGTGCAGTTTTATGAGAAAGATCCTTCTGTGGCCTCTTACAAGGAGGCTCATGTGTGTCAGTGTGTACCTGTGTGCATGTACTAGCCAGGACTTGTGCTTCATATCATGAAAAGCCCCTTAATCCTAAAGGCTCTTAGTGCAAGCACCTGAGTAACATTGGAAGCCTGAGATAAACTCTCTGAGCCTCTTTCTTCATCTGTAGAATGTTGTATATGTATTAGTACCAACTTCATTGGGTTGTGAGTGTGAACATAGATAACGCATGTCTGTAATGTGTCTAGCACAGTCCTGGGACAAAGGAAGCACTTAACACATGGTAGCTCTTATTATTTCCATAATGACCCTTATCCCTACTTTCCCTGCTCCAAGACTCTATTCTTTGCCAGCCTTAGCTGTGAGCAGCCTGCCAGGCATGATCTAATAAGTGAAGCATATGAGTCACGGCAAGATGACTGACTCCTTTTCAGGTTCTCTTAAGCCTTGGCTCCTGAAAGGTGCTCCTCCTTGATAATCCTTCCTCCCAATTGCATTGACACAAGATGGAGTCTTTCTGCAATTGACCTGTTTGATTGGGCAGGCAAGCCATGAAGATGGAGAGGGAGGACGCTCCTGAATGGAATGTGGATGCTGGAAAATCAGTGTCCTCCCAATACACTGCAGTGAATTAAATTACTCTCTATTTAGTAGCTTTTCTTTATCTATTGGAACGTGTACAATGGCTATCTGTTATGATCGTATATTCCCAGCCTTCCAGGTGGGATAGGTCCAAGTGCTCATTTTGTTTGGAGCTTCACATAGTATGAATATAGCACAGATTTACCTAGGGAAGAGGTTGACTTGATGCTAGTGCCTGTGAATCAGCTACAGGGAATATTTATATAGCAAAGCCAGCCAGCTGTCCCCACTGCGTTTATCTACTTCCCCTTTCTCTCCTGGCTCAGGCCAACAGATACTTCATTTTTCTTTATGAAAGTCTAATATTTGGGTGCTTTAAAAACAGGTTTTCAGAAATACTACCAATTAATACTATCTATCTATCTATCTATATATTTGAGACAGGGTATGCTGTGTCACCCAGGCTTGAGTGCAGTGGCACAATCATGGTCAGTGTAGCCTTGACCTCTCTGGGCTGAAGTGATCCTCCCACCTCAGCCTCTTGAGTAGCTGGGACCACAGATGCATGCCACCACACCTGGCTATTCTTTTAAATTTTTATAGAGATAAGATCTCCCTGCATTTCCCAGGCTGGTGTTCAACTCCTGGGCTCAAGGATCCTCATGCCTTTATCCCTGGAAGTGCTGGGATTACAGGCATGAGCCACTGTGTCTGACCTAATTAATACTCTTATTATCTAATAACATTGCTTTTCAGTGGGAGCTTTCTATATCATGTGGGGGCTTGTGAGGGGAAGGTAATAAGGGTGTGATGAGAAATGGATAGGAGGTGTACCTTTATCATAGAGTTTTTTTGGTCTTTCACCTGTATTGCAAGTAGCAAAACAAACGTTCATGTATTTAGTCCATGTGAAAGATCGCTAAGTGAGCAGGGTGTTAACATGTGGTCATGTGGGAAGCAGGCTGTCATACGTCCTCACATGTGCACAGAGCAGCTCTGTTTACAAGGCACACTGTTTCATTGGCCATTTATGTAACTCTTATATTGTAGGCAGGGTTGTGTCCTACATTTTCTTCAACTCGTGCTCAGAAAGATCAAGCAACTTGGCTCATTCAGCAAATTTGTACTGAACGCATACTATTAATATGTGCAAGGCAGTGTTGTAAGTAGTGAAGGAAATCCCTGCCCTCGTGCAGTTTATATTTTAGCAGGGAAAACACACACATAGACAAAGTGTATAATATGCCAGATAGTGATGCGTGACACGGAGAAAATAAAATGGGAACTGGAAAAGGGATTGTGTGTTAGTGTGTGTTTGGAGGTGGCACTGTTGTTAATTTAAGTAGAGTGGTGAGGGAGTGCCTGATTGAGATGATGGTATTTTGGTAAAGATCTAAAGAAGGTGAGAGAGGAAGCTTTGTGAATACTTCGCTGAAAGAGCATTCTGATAAGAGGCAAGGACAGTTGCAAAAACTTAGGGGAAGAAACATGCTAGAGCAGAGCGAATGAATGAGCCAGCCAGGAAATAGGGCTTTGAGAGGTTAGGAGAAGATTGAGGTCTTCGGAGCCATCGTGAGATTTTGAGGGGGATATATGATCTGATATGGATATTTAAGCATCACTCAAGGCGCTGTGTTTGAAGCTGCAATATAGGAGCAAGGGTAGAAGCAGGGAGATCAATTAGGAGGCTATTACACTAGTCGGGGAGAGGTGAGGACGGCTTGGAATAGCAGGACAGTGGTGGGGTGTGAGAGGCAGTTAGATCTGCAGCCGACAGGGTTTGCTGGTGGATCAGCTGAGAGAAGTGAGAGAAATTCAGGAGTGAAAGGTGACACCAAGGTTTCTGGAAGGATGGCGCTGCTGTTTCCTGAGTTAAAAGACTATGAATCAGGCAGAAGAAAGTGGAGAAATAGATTTGGACATAAGTCTGAACTTTAAGTTAGACATCTCAGTGGAGATGTTGAGACTTCAGTTGGATACGTGAGTCTGGGGTTCAGTGTAGAGGTTCTGCCTGGATAAATAAAGTTGTCCACCTTCAGCATCCTGATATTATTTAAAACCTTGAGATTGGAGGGACCTCACCACGGGAGTATCGATAAAGTGGGAGTCTGAGGGCTGAGCCCTGGGGCCCTCCAGGACTTTAAGGGTGGGGAAATGAAGGAAGGATCTATCAAAGAGAAGGAACAGCTGGTGAAGGAGGGGAAACCATCAGATAAGGTTTCTCCAGAGCTGAGCGAAGAGAGTGTTTCACGGAGAGGGAGTGATCAACTGTGTCAAAAGCTGTTGACGGTTTATGTAAAATGAGGACTGAAAATGAGCAACTGGACTTAGTCAAGCAGCCGCAGCTATTCTATCCCATAGCAATCTTTTCTTCATTGACAGTGTCTAAATTTTTCCCTCCCTCCCTCTCTTCCTCCCTTCCTTCCTTCCTTCTCTTTCTTTCTCTCTCTCTTTCTCATTTGCCTCTTTCACTGGACAGTAACAGTAACCCCTGTGAGAACGGGGACCGTGACTGTTTTGGGGCTTAGTGCCTGGCACATATTAGGACTGTGTTATGTAATTTATGTATTTATTTATTTTTGTTTCTGTTTTGACCATATAGTGTCCATTTCCCTTCTCACCTTCCTAATGTTCCAAATCACTTTGGGGAATTACCTCTCTTCTGTTGTGTGTGGTCTTGATGGGATGGCAAATTCCGTGTTTGCCTCCTACCGTGGAAGCCAAAAGATGCTGCCCCAGACCCCTACACCAGGGGGCAGGCTCTGTCCATCAGCAGCTCCTGAGTTACCTGTGGACAAGAGGACTAGTTGAATCTCAGCATCTGTGTCCTGACCAGAGCCCTCCTGGTGAGAGCTGTTGCCATGGTTTCTGCTTCCCAGGCCTCAGCGCTCTCCTGCTTCCTGCCATCACCAAGCCTGCTGCTCCAGCCTCTGTTTCTCTGAGCTCCCAATATCCTTCCAGTAAATCCTCTTTTGCTTATGTTAACCAGAGCCGGTTCCTATTCTTTGCAACTTAAAAAGTTCCTGACACCTAAGCACTTAATACATATTTGCTGAATGAATGAAAAGGTATGGAAGGGGGAGTCTCAAGTTCAGAGAGGCTTACCACGTGTCTAAGGCCACATGCCTTCCAACAATTCTTCTAGGCTTCCTTTTCGCATTCTCCGATCTCTGAAATCAGGATGCTTTTTACAACTGGCAGTGTCTTACAGTCAGGTGGAAGTATTTTTCTGTTTTTAGTGTATATAAAATAATGGATCTTATATTAGCTTAGATTCAATGAAATATGGTAGTCAGTATTGAAGTCAAAATTTAAACATATTTCAAAAGTCTGTATATTTTGACTTTTCAAGGAGCTTACTGTTTAGTTGGAGAAAAAAATAAGTAGGGAAGCCCCACAAACCTCTCAAATATAGAGTAGGGTTTCATAAACACGGAGTGGAGGCCCTCACCAAGGCTGCAGGGGTACATGACTCTGAAGGGCTGGGTGGGGAGCCCAGGGTGGGCATTGATGTTATCTTGATAAGAAAGATTTGGATGGATGGAAATATGAGAAGACAGAGAGGTGGGAGGACTAGGTTCTAGATGATGGCAACCCTGTAGACTCTTAGATGCAGGACTGAGGCATGAGGCTGAGTTTTGTCGTGATGGTTGCTTGGTGTCTCTTTTATGACTCTTTCTCTTCTCCTTCTCCATGGTAAATTATTCTTCCAATTCTCCCTGTGTTCACCATTATAATTGTTTTCTGCTGCAGTCTTTTTCTGGAAAGTTCTCCTCTTCCTACCTCCTGCCCTTTCCTCCCAATCAATTCAGAAATCCCTCTTGGCAGCCTGGGCAACATAGCAAGACCCCCAACCCTACATTTTTTTTTTTTTAATTAGCCAGCATGGTAATGCACACTTACAGTCTCAGCTACTCTGGAGGCTGAGGTGGGAGGATTGCCTGAGCCCAGATAGAAGTTCAAGGCTGCAGTGAGCTATGATGGCACCACTGCATTCCAGCCTGGGTGACAGAGTGACATCCTGTCTCTAAGCAAACAAATAAAAAAGAAATTACTCTGGGATCCAGAAATAAGGGAAAAAGTATTTCAGAGGGAGGAACAGCAATGAGCATGGAGGTGTGATGCATGATGTATGTGAGGAAGAGTGCCTCAATGCCGTGAAAGGGTAGGCTGGGAAGAGGAGTTTACTCATTCATTCAGTGAATGTTTGAGTATACACCAGGTACCGCTCTAGGCACCGGGGATGGAGCAGTGAAATAAAAATGTTTCTACCTTACAAGGCTTACATTCTAATAAGAGGAGATAAGCCATAAGCAAATAACTGTTTAAATACATATGTATATATACCTATGGAAAAAAATCGCAGGTGATATAAAAGCAAAGAAGAAACATGTTGAAAGGATGAAAGAACCAAGAGTGTTTGGGTACGAGCTGCTCATTCAAATAGAAGGGACAGGAAAGTCCATTCTGCTAAAATAATATGTCAAAGGGGATCTGAAAGAAGTGAGAGGCAGAGTCTTTGGAATCTTCAGGTGGAAAGTGTTCCAGGGCGAGGGCACAGCAGATGCCAATGTCTGGATGGGGGCTCACGTTTGGCATGTTTAAGGAATGGTGAGTCTACCATGGAGTGAGTGGGGCAGTGCAATAGCAGAGCACGTGTGGTGGGGACGTTAGCCAGGCTGCAACAGGCAGACCTTGTCAGCATTGCAAGGGTTTTAGATTTTATTCCAAGAGGATGCAAAGCCTGTGGAGAAATTTGAGTGAAAGAAAAGGAATGAGAGATAGATGGGGCCTGATCTTTGAGAAGCTGCAATGTTGTTCTAAATAGTTTGAATCCAATTCTCAGAATTTTCATTTCTGAGTCATTTAAACTGAGCAGGAAATCTATTCTGATGAATAAATACGGTTTTTCTTTCTTTTTTTTTTTTTTTTTTTAAGCACAGAGAGGCCTCCACTTAGAACAGATGTAAGGAAGCGATAGTTTGTTTTGACAGAAAGAGGCTACGGAAGGTTATGCTCCCTCCACTCTGTCTTTGGTTGTCAAGGAGATACCTCTGGAAATCTCGTCTTTTGTATCTAAATGTCACTGGAGAGCACTTAGATTTTTCATGTTCTCCTTTTATTATGTGATTGTAAAGTTCACTATGTAATTTTGCTCAAGAGTTAACAATTTCATCACTGTTGAGTCTATTCGTTGCAATAGAAAACTACCTTTTCTGGTATTCTGATTGTCTTTCTCCATCATGAGGCTGGCTTCCAGGAGAGGGCTGACCTGAAAACTCATCAAACCTGGCTTTAGAAAGGTCCTGAGGGTCAGATAAGCTGAAAAAGGCTGATTAATTCTGAGAAACTGATGCAAAATGTGAACTGATGGATCCAACTAGAGAAAAATACATGTGCTGGGTTGCTTTTGGTGGAGAGCATTATTTCAACTGCTGACCAATAGGGTGGATGTTGTTATATTCAGTTGACAGAGGAGATACTGAGATGCAGTGGTAGAAGACTTAACCACGTAGTGAAGGTAGTCCTGGAACGAGCATCTTCTAGTTTTTAGTGTGCTTTCTATACCACTGTGCTTTTTCAAAGATATAAGCTGGAGATGACAGGTTAATTAGTTCACTCACTTATTCAACATGCCTTTTTACGGAGTGCTTTCTGTGGGCTGGGCACTGTTCAAGGCACTGGGAATACTGTGGCAAAAGAGACAAGCTCCTCATCCTGTTCACACTCCTTCCGTGCCCAAGTAGACATTACTTTTGACTGTCAGCTGGACATAGATGTAGAATTTATTATAGATCAAGATTGGCCCTTTAGATGAAAATCTGCTGTCCATGGCTTAGGTATACATGGTTCAGAGATCAAAAAAGCTAAATATGAAATCAGTTCTCCCTCTGAAAGGAAGTTGAGGTTTTTCAATAAGCTCCAGACTAAAGGACCGGGAAGACTGATGTACACGTTAAGTTGGCCGTGGATCTTGTTGGCCAGGGATCAGCCTCTTTGCAAAGTGTTGTTTCACAACTGATTAAACAATTCTGAGGAGCAAAATTTTCTCCCAGCTTTTAAAATCATGTGCTTGAAAGTATTAAATCTCTGTGCTGCTGTGCACAATTAGGAGTAAACGGTGCACCCTGTTGTCACCTCTTTTCAGCACAAGGGAGGAACCAGGCTGATGTCTTTGGACTTCGTGCATTGCTTGCCCACGGTAGCCATTCTCCCTTCTTGTGATGGGAGGTCTTTAGGGTTTCCATCTGCTAGCAAAGTGCGTTAATAAACACTTTTAACTGAGGAGAGAGTGACGGAGTTTTTATATCTACATGTCTTTTTGAAAGCTCAGTCGGTAACCACCTCATTTAAAGAGGAGTTATACTATTTGTACTACTGTCTGCACATCTTAATATTTCAAGTCTTCCAGGGCTTACCTAAATTAGACAAAGAGGAAATTAATGAGATGCATTATAATGTTTAGACAGATCAAATGAAAATGTGTCAGATACAAATAGCTCACACTGCATTATCTGATTTTGTCCACAGCCTTTGCTTTTTAGTCTGGAATGTCCGGATGTATGTTATCAAGAGAGGCTTGTCTCCTCTCTGCTGTGCTGTTTCTTGAGTGGTCATTTTAGTCATTTAATAAGGGCTATAGGCACCCATTATTCTGGCTTTGTGGCATATCTGAATTTTGTCAATTAGGGGAACTTGGGAAACTGATCTGCAGGAAGATGGCAGTTGATTTGCATAAGAACCCCAGGCATATTGAGACAAGGGAACAATATTCCAAACTCTTCCCTGAGATCTAGTTAGGTAAAGCTTCTGAGAAGGGTTGAAGGGCTCTCTTTAAAACCAAGGCAAAGAAGGCCTATGAGGTTCTTAAAGTTCCTGAAATAAAATCAACCTCAAGGTAGGGATATTTAGGCTGATGATATAGGATCAAAGCCTTAAAATGTCTGAGGTAGGGCTGGTTCCGACACAATGCATCATTTCTACCAGTATCCCTTCCGGATACAGTGAAAACAATGACGGGAAGATTTTCTGAGAATGAGAGTGTCAACTGAAAGACCTGCAACCTCAGAGGCCAGGTGAGGAGGTGAGCATGCGAAGGACCGGGCAGAACTAGTCCCCCACAGGGACAGCAGGCAAAAGACATGCAGTCCTGGATCCCTCAAACCACTTCTCTTTCAGCTTGGGGGCAAGGGACGGGTCTGAACATTGTTGCCTTGTATAAGCTCCAGGGAGGTGGTTGGACTAGTCAGAGTTGAAGATAACTCGAGATGCCACTTTTGTTCATAGGGCATGATGGTATTTGAGTAAGAAATAAAAGAAGTATGGCCATATTTGTGCTCTGAATTCATACAACAGTACCTACTGGTTACTGTGTGTGCGCGCGCGCGCGCGTGTGTGTGTATAAGAAAAGGGTTCACACTCATAGGCGGGTTTTGAACAATGAGAACACATGGACACAGGGAGGGGAGCATCACACACTGGGGTCTGTTGGGGGAAAATAGGGGAGGGACAGTGGGGTGTGGGAAGTCGGGGAGAGATAGCATGGGGAGAAATGCCAGATATAGGTGAAGGGGAGGAAGGCAGCACATCACATTGCCATGTGTGTACCTATGCAACAATCTTGCATGTTCTTCACATGGAACCCAAAACCTAAAATGCAATTAAAAAAAAGAAAAGAAAAGAGTTCAGCTGGAATTTTACAACTCATTGGATACAAAATATCTGCCTCATAGACTCATCACCCCTAGAATTGTAGCCACTTAGTGATCGAGATAGGGGCCACTATCCTTCTCCCTCTTAGTGAGCCTTTTCTGACTGCTTTGTTTCAACTTGACATTCACGCTTCCCCTCCCCTGCTTTATTTCTCTCTATAGTCCTTATTACCCTCCTTATTGTTCACTGTCTATTTCTCTACCAAGATCTAAAAGGAATTTTTGTCTGTCTCTTTTTCACTGCTGCATTCACAGATCATATGAAAACACACTGAACAGTTCTATTGCACAGGTGCTAAAGATGCAGGCAGCAGCACTGGGGCAGGCTTCCCGAGAGCCCCTGCTGAGCCAGGCACCCTGCCTTTGGTTGCTAGATTGTGGGAAATCCAGAGTCCTGGGGCAAAGGTTGGGGCAGATGTGAAGTCAAGGGTGAGGATGATGTTTCTTAACAACCAGTGATGTTGGACTTGTGCATCCTGGCTGAATCCCCAGTGCTTAGAATGATGCTCTCACATGGTAAGTGCTCAGTAACTATTGGTTGCATGAATTAACTCCCATTTTATGGATGAGGAATTTGAGTCTTAGAGAAATTAGGTAATGTGTGCAAAGACACAGCTAGTGAGTGACAGAGCCAAGCATGAGTCCGTTCCCTGCACCAGTCTGGCTCCAGAGCCTGCGCTCTGAACCATTAGGCTCTGTGATTGCAAGACAGTTTATATGAAAAGAAAGATAGAGGAAGAAGCTGCTATTCCTGTACCAGACACGTCAACCTTATCAAATTCTTAAGGACCTTTAAAGGTTCTTAAAATTTTTCTAGGACAAGGTGAAGGTCTACACAAATGAACTAAAATACAGTTCTAAAAAAAGTGACAATAAAATTGATCGATTTTCGTTTGCCACTTCTTCTCATGTGAGTAGCTACTAGAGAATCCAGCAGCATAACACAGGATCAGGAAACATTGAAAACATGACTTCTTACAGACAAAACAATAACTATATGATGCCAGATGTGGCAGGCAGAATAATGGTCTTCTAAAGATGTCCTTGCCCCAGTGACCAGAACCTATGAATGTGTTACCTTATGTGGCAGAAGGGACTTTGCCAGTGTTATTGGGCTAGGAATCTTGAGATGGGAGATTGTCCTGGATTCTCTGGGTGGGTTCAATCTAATTATAATTCTAAGGTCCTCCAAAATTGCTGGCTTTCAAGATGGAGGAAGGAGCCAGGACTCATGGAATGTAGGTGACCTCTAGAAGCTGGAAAAGGCCAGGAGATGAATCTCCCCCAGAGCTTCCAGCAAAGAAAGCAGCCCTGCCCACACCTTGGTGTTAGCCCAGAAAACCTGGGCCAGACTGCTCACTTGCAGAACTGTATTTAAGCTGCTAAGTTTGTGGTAATGTTACAGCCACGATTGAAATGAATGCAGCACATTAAGTAAAGGTGAAGTGGAAAATTCAGTCAAGCTATCAAAGTGTTAAAAAAAAAAAAACTAAAAAAGACCCAACTGTTTTTTTTTAATTGAATTCATTCAAAATAATTGTATTCGTATGTGCATGGATATAATTACTTAAACATTTTTAATTGATATGTTTATTGATATCAAATAAATCCAGTCTTTTAAAATCATGTATGATTTTCTTAATTATTAACTAAGAAAAATAAAGAGGAACATGCTGCTATCTCAGTTAATGAATCTGTATTCCTTTATTAAATCAAGCAGGGTGTCATTTATAGGAAGCCGACTTCATATAATTAGAAGATCATTGCCAGATTTTGAGCTCCCAAGGCTCCTCCACTCTTGTGGCTCCCCCGGCAAATCTAATCAGCCTCCAACCCTGTTATTTCTTCCATCACAACGATCCTTGCATCTGTTCCTTCATTTTCCTGCCACTAATTCAGGCTTCATCACTTTCCACCTGGATAGATAAAACAGGACTCTAACTGACCACTTTGGCTGTTGCTGTCCCGCTCTGATCTGTTCCACACACGCCCTCTAGATTCACCTCTGTAAGAGCCCTTCTCCATCATGCTGCCCTCCTCGGAGAAAACACTCACACCTCTTGTCATCAGGCATAGTAGCGGTTCTCAGCTATCAGTAGGACCTGACTAGTGATGAGGGGCTGCACATGACTTGTGTGTATTCAGTAATAATGGCTAAAGTTTGAGATTTTTTTTAAAATTGAGGCAGATTTACTCATTTATATCATTTCACAAATATGTATTAAGTATTTATTAGATGCCTGGCACTAGTCTAGGTACTGGGGACACAAGGGCAAATGAGAGAGACAAGACAACATTCCAGTGTGGGAGAGAGGTCATGCTCAATGAAATAAACAGGAAATATCTGGGAGGGTTAAATGTTATCCAGAAACATCAGGTCAGGTGAGGAGATAGAATGATGGGGCAGCTACTTTGGACTGAGTAATCAGGGAGACTTGTGGGAGGAGGAGACATTTGATCTGGTGTCTGAAGATCCGGAGGAAGAGCAGGCCAGGAAGAGAGAAGAACAAATACAGAGGGTCTCAGGTGGCTGTGATCTTGGCATGTTCAAGGAATAGAGAGGAGAGTGTGGCTGGACGGAGGAGTGCATAAGCATCCAGGAAAGCAGTTGTTGGATCTCACAGGTCTCAGAAACAGAATACTACATCTCAATTTCCCTTTTAAGGTGGTAGAAAGCTCCTAGAGCTTTAAATCAGGAAATTGACATATACAAATGTTTGTCTCTAAAAGCTCGCTTTGGCTTTTGCGAGGCGACTCTATTATTGAAGAGTCCAGTTGGGAGGCCATTCCTGTGATCTGGACAAGTGACTCTAGTGGCTTGGGCTGTCAATATGATGCTGGCGAGAAGTGTACAGACAGATTCAGAACATATTTTAGATTTATGTCCATCATGACTTGCTGATGGATTAGTTATGTAGGATATGGCAAAGATAGTAACTTCCATTTTTTTGGCTTGATCCACTGGTGGTTGGTGATACTATATTAAGATGAGAAGACTCAAAATTGTCATTATGAACATATAGTATTATAATGTGCTTTCTTGGGTTTATGAGGCATTCAAAGCAATTTGCCCTTGCATGAAATGGCACAAGACCATTATGCTTTATGAGACTTGTTTCTACTTTTCTTTTTAACAATTTTACAGTGCTTGCCTTTTTGACAGGATTCCCACCACTAGAAGTTTCTCCTTTCTCCCTGAATCTGTCCTGGGCTAGGAAACTGGATACAAATGCTCACTGAAAGTGTATGTAAAATACCAGTAAACAGGAGCTGAATGAAGAGATGAAACATTTCTTTTGAGTAAAAGATATGCATTTTGTTTCATGGGCTTTATGACGAAGATTGCTCAGAAACCCTTTTTGTTTAACTTGCTCTGTGAGAGAAACTACTCAATAAATGACCTCTGCATACGTAAGGAGTTACTGTGGCTTTTTTGTGCTTAAGAGTTTCCTGTCTGCCTTTCCCAGAGTTCTCTACCAACGGCGGAACCACCTTGATCTCTATGTCAGTAGGGTTAGCCCAATTGCGTCATGTCATACTTGCTGCTAGTTAAAACTTGATTATGTGTCCCAATTTTAGTTGCTGTGTTTCTGCTCTGCTATTATCACTTGGTCTCCCACACTTAAGTTAGCTATCCAGTGAGATAGACTTTATTATACAACTTTTAAAAATGATGAAACTGAAGCAAGGAGACGATAGCTACCTTTTCTTAGATCACAAAGCTGGTTAGTGGGTGATGGAGTGAGGATGAGAAACCAGAGCAACTGAAAATTCCTTCTTTTCATCATGATTCTGACACTGCCTGTATAGTTTGATACACAAACTTGAGGCCTGTGACTTGCTCAGTAATTTCCTTTCTATGTCTCCCTGCCTCTAAGTTGATGTCCCTCTACGGTGGACTCAGATTCATGCTTCTTTACTGTCACAGGCTCATTTCATTAGCTATGTTAGATGGCCAGGAGCCTATGCTAGGGGGATAATTTGTATTTTTATTTAGCTCCAAACTTTATAAATAGTAAGACAGTAGTTAATAATTGAAGAGTGCACTGGTTAGCTAGCTTCTAAAGTGGGTGTCATTGTTCTTTTTTTAGAAATCAGATAACAGAAGAGATCTTGTAATTTGCTTAAGATCATGTAGCTACTTTAGGATGGGTCCTGGATTTCAACCCATGTCTGGTTGATTTCACTGTATCCTCTTAATTAATTTCTGGGAACTCTTTTTCAAATGGCTTTAGCTTTGGGGCTAACAGGCTACCTATTTTACATGCAGCATTCTGTTATTTTACTTCCCTATAAATCAATGTCTCTATGAGTTTTTATGGTAATAGAAATTTTTAAATGCATTTTCATGCTCTTGTTCAGTCACTCGAAACGGTAAAATTGATAAATTGTTTATGTTCATCTCATTTTGGAACACAGTTCACCTTTTTCTTATTTTGTAATTATGCTTTTGAATGTTTGTTTTGTCTGATCCATGACTTGAAATATTTTGTAAATTTGAGTATATTACTATCTTAGGAAAAGGGAGCTTTTTCTTAATAAAATTGAGTAATGCAATTTCTATGATAAAATTCCTCGATTATTCTGAAATAAACACAATATATCATGGTTAATTCATCATTGAACAACTTAACCACACAAATGCTCAAAACCAAGAGAAAAAGTGGTAAAGGCCAATTTAGTGGAAAACTGGAAGTATTTAATTTTCCTGAAAGTGTTTTTTGGGAAACTCATTAGTCTTTTTAAATATTCTGTCAAAAGAAAATTTTTTTTTGTAAAATAATTGAGACATGCTCTGTATTTTATCTCCTATTAAGGATTCAGAAAATAAGATTTGCTAATTAAAGGCTCTGAGAAGTCCTACTCCTACAGTAAAGAAATCTGATCCCTAATTAATTTTTCGTGTTGGCCATCTGTTGTTATTGCCTGCTTAGTATGTGTTCTCTTTTCTGGGAATAGCAAATAGCACCATAATTTTGTTCTGGGAAACTATGCCTCTTGATTAAATGCAGTGTGAAGGGGGTGTTAATCAGGGGGACTTCCTATGCTCTGGCCAAAGTATGGGCACGTGGCCCAAGATGGACCAATCAAATATTTTCTCTCTGGAATTTGTATCTTGAATGAAACAATGCAGTCATTCAATATGGTTGAAATTCATTTGTCCTGGTGATGGTGCTCCACTTCCTGGATCTTTGGTGCTACTCTTCTTCTTGTGCTTTTAACATTCTGCTTATCTAGCCTTCCTTAGTATGATTGTACAGGTTGTGCACTGCTTAAGGGCACCATGTCTAAAAACAAAGAAACATTCATGTCGTAGATCTATATTAACTCCTGTGAGAATGAGGTGGATAATGGAGAGTCTGGAACTTCTGGTTGCATCTGGAAGTAGTAGAGGGGAGCTCCTGATGAAGTCAGCCTGCAGCAGCATTCAGGAATATACATTCACTTTGGAGACCTGCATGCCCACTTTGGATGCCTTCACAACTAGGTTTTGCCCCTATGCAGCCCCAAGTATTCCATGAGATTGTTTCTCTCATCCTTCCACTGCTCTCAGATACTCTTAAAAACCTATGTAGACACAGTCCCTTTGCATGGAGTGTGCCTTCTGTCAGTGGTGTGTATGTTCCAGTACAGGATGTGGACGAGCAGCCAGGAAGGTGGGCACTGGCGTGCATAGCAATACCCAATCTCTACAGACCACCTGTAGCTCCGCCTGCCAGGGCCCGTGCAGACTTTCTTTGTATGGACTGGAAAACCAAGAGCGTGTGTCCAGGCAAGAGGCTTTAGTTTTTTTTTTTTTTTTTTTTTTTTTTGAGACGGAGTTTCGCTCTTGTTACCCAGGCTGGAGTGCAATGGCGCGATCTCGGCTCACTGCAACCTCCGCCTCCTGGGTTCAGGCAATTCTCCTGCCTCAGCCTCCTGAGTAGCTGGGATTACAGGCATGTGCCACCATGCCCAGCTAATTTTTTGTATATTTAGTAGAGACGGGGTTTCACCATGTTGACCAGGATGGTCTCGATCTCTTGACCTCGTGATCCACCCGCCTCGGCCTCCCAAAGTGCTGGGATTACAGGCTTGAGCCACCGCGCCCGGCTGAGGCTTTAGTTTTATTTTCTTCTGAGTGGGACACGTATATCTGGGTTGCCAGTTTTAAAGAAACATTCAATTTATAAAATAAGAGCCATCATTCTCTTGGCCCTCCTTTTATCCATGAACTTCATTTCCCTCCCCTTCTCTTCCTTTACAGGTAAGGTAGCTACCTGCTTGGTGTCTGCTTTTCCTGGATGGCCTGAGTATGGTGCTTGGTTGTGCAATAATATGCTAATAGAACTATCTTTCATTTGAGGGAGGAGCATTCTTTTAAATTTGTGCTAGTGGCAGTCTTGTCTCTGAGCTGCCTTGAATCCTTCCAGCATGCTTCAGCTACTTGGGTTGCCATTTCCCAAAGCTTAGGTAATGCACTCCTGTCATGTTTTAATACTCCTCAAGTTCCTCAAAATCTTTGGAAACCCTGGCCAAGTGGAAACAGCATAGGATTAGGGAGGAAGAAACCTAATTTTATTGATGAGAAACCCAAAGCCCTTTAAAGTAAATTTTAGGCAGTACTTTCAGTAATGCAGAGTGGAGAAGATAACAAATCCTCTCTTCCAAAAACAGATGGAGAAAACTGTCCAAACCAAACATTTAGGCTTCTGGAAATGGACAGAGGTCAACAACAAGTTGGGAAACATTTATACATGGAGCCCTGCTGAACTTTGGGTAGGAACAATGGGAGTCTGCGACGTTCTTGCTTGGCGATGCCTCATAACCCTAGATTTGTTGACACAATAGTGTTACCAGGGTAGGTCCGCTTGTGCCAGAAGGCGCTGACTTTATTCAAAATGAAAGATACTGTCAGCAAAATCAGAAAACTGGAAACACAGAAGAAGAACCCACAGTTTTGCTAGCCTGGGATTGTGGCCAGAAATTCAACAGGGAGACCTTGGGAATTAGGTAAGTTCTCCACACATCACTGGTTGACTGAGAGGATATGCATGCACAGGAAGTCCTGGTGGGCCTAATGGAAAGTAAAAGCTGGGGCCAGCCTGAAACCCACCTGAAACTTGTATGCACAAAGTTCGACCTCAGGTTCATCAACATTAGCTAAAGTCTTATTAGCTGAAGGTATTTGAGCATTTTCTGACCAATTACTGACCACTAAGCTATGCAGACACAGAAGCAACTCCTAGAAAACTAGACTAAAAAGTAAAAGTAGGAATTAAAAAATACTTCCAGTACTTTGGGAGGCCAAGGCAGTAGGATTGCCTGAGGCCAGGAGTTCTAGACCAGCCTGGCCAACATAGCAAGATCCCATCTCTAAAAAAAAAAAATAAAACAATTATCTGGGTATAACGTCATTCACCTGTGGTCCTAGCTACTTGGTAGAATTTTCTCTCTTTTTTTGAGATGGCATTTCACTCTTGTCACCCAAGCTGTCGTGCAATGGTGTGATCTTGGCTCACTGCAACCTGTGCCTTCTTGGTTCAAGCGATTCTCCTGTCTCGGCCTCCTGAGTAGATGGGATTACAGTTGCGTGCCACCATGCCTGGCTAATTTTTATATTTTTAGATGTTGGCCAGGCTGGTCTTGAACTCCTGACATCAGGTGGTCTGCTGGCCTCAACCTTCCAAAGTGCTGGGAGTACAGGTGTGAGTTGCCATGCCCAGGACCCCCCACCCCTCACCTCCCAGCTGCTTGGGAAAATAAAGTGAGAGGATAGCTTGAGCCCAGGAGTTCAAGGCTGCAGTGAGCTATGATCATGCTACTGCACTCCAGCCTGGATGATAGAGTGACACCCTATCTCTTAAAAAAAAAAAAAAAAAAGGAGAGACAACTGCTATGGCTGCATACTGCAGAGGAGACAGATTCCACAGATTAAGTACAGGTAAGTTACTAAATAAAGAAAAATGAACAAAAAGTTAACGAGAGTTTAGAGAAATAAATGAGAAAACAGAGTTACTACAATATAGTTTGATAATTTTTGATTAATGTCCAGTTGAAAAACTAATTGTGAGATGTGCAAATGCCAGAAAGTGTGGCTCTTACTTAGGAAAAACCCAGCCAATATACATAACCTTTAAGGGAACCCAGATGGTGGATTCAGCAGACAAATACTTCAAAACAGCTATTATAAACATGTGCAAGGAATTAAAGGAAACTGCCTGTAAAGAGCTTAAGGAAAATGTGACGAAAATGATTCAACAAATGGGAAATCTCAATATATACATAAATAGGTAGTATAAAAATGGAAATATAAGAGTTAAAAAACACAATAACTGAAACAAAAATTTACTAGATGGATTAAAAGTGAATTTGGTATCATGGAATAAAGAATCAGGTAACTTACACAGAAATTATCCCATCTGGAAAACACAGAGAAGAAATATTGAAGAAAAATGTCCCTCAAAGACCTGTGGGACAACATTAACTGTCAATATGTATGTAATGAAAATCCCAGAAGTCAAGGAGATAGAAGGAAGGCAGTAAAATTATTTGAAAATGTAATGGCTGACATCTTTGCAAATTTGATAAAAAAAGTTTTTCTACAGATTCAAGAAGTGAAACCATCAGCAAGTAGGGTGAATACAAAGAGATTTACACTGAGATACATCAAAGAAAAACTGTTGAAAACCAAAGAAAACCTTGAAAACAAGACAAAATGACTTACGTACAGGGAAACAACTATATGGTTAACAACTGACTTCTCAAAAACAATGGAGTCAGAAGGTCACAGAATATATATTCAAAGTGCTGAAATAAATAAAAAGGTCAACCAAAAATCTGTATTCATCAAAACTATCTTGGAGAAATAAAGGTGAAATGAAGACACTCCCAAATAAACAAAGATGGAGAATCTGATGCTAGCAGACCTGCCTTGCAAGACGTATTGAGGAAGTCCTTCAAGCTGAAAGCTAATGATACCAGACAGTAACTTGAATCCACAGGAAGAAATGAAGGACGTTAGAAATGGCAAATTTAAACGACAGTATGAAAACATAATTTTTTCAAAAAAATTTGAAGACATAGATTGTTCAAAGCAATGACTGTGATATTGTATGGCTGGGTTTATAATCTGTATAAGATGCCATATAGGTGACAGTAATAGCACAAAGGAAGAAGACAGAAATGGAGTTATATTGGAGTAAAGTTGGTTATATTTAAACAGAATTAAGTCACTGTTCACCTGAAATAGACTGTAATAAAATTGATATTATAATTCTTAGAGCAGCCACTAAGAAAATAACTATAAAAAATTAGTTAACAGGTGAGTTGATTTGCACAGGGTCACTATACCAAGCTAGTGCAAGTAAGACACTTTAGTTTC
Organism: Saimiri boliviensis; assembly: GCF_048565385.1. Taxonomy (NCBI): domain Eukaryota; kingdom Metazoa; phylum Chordata; class Mammalia; order Primates; family Cebidae; genus Saimiri; species Saimiri boliviensis. Next base: position 66,180,475 of record NC_133459.1, read on the forward strand.
CTGGCTCAGTTTCTCCATATGTTATTTCAGGATATTAATACCAGCCACACATCCTCACTATTAGGCTTTGTCCTCCCATACTAGAGTTTCCTTAAATCTTTGAATTAAGCATCCAGCATGCTGCAGTCTGCTTAGCCTCTGGCTAAAGTTTAAAAAAATCTAACATGGCTGGTCAGTGAACTCTCAGTTCTTTCTCCAAGCAGGACATGGGCTTGGCTGTGCCTGCTGAAGTTGAAGGGCTTAGCACTGATATCAAGGAAGTTAGGTTTCTCTGGGGACAACGTGAGTATCCCAGGTTTTCCATTCTCTTTCAGGGCAATGACACCTAGTGAAGACCTTTGCACTATACTTCAATCAATCAGTTGTTTATAGCCACTTGAATTTCCTACGGGTTTTAGTTACTCATGGAATGAATTTTAGTACTATCCCATTTACCCCATACACATATACACTGTTCCCTGTCCCCACAGACTTCACTCTCTAACTCCAAATCTTACTCTTTGTAGTCCAACATATCAACTCTGTTACTCAGTGTCTTAGACTTCTCCACCAGCAAGATATTACTTGGGGTTTATTACTCTGCTTAGACGAAGAGTCTGATGCCAGAGGTCAAGGCTTCTGGACTAACCTACTTCTCACTCATTGTTATCTAGAATGTAGACCAGTGCTTCTGAGACTATATGTGAATAGCAATCACCTGGAGAACTTATTAAAATATGGATCCTGATTCAGTAGGTCTAGGGAAGAGCCTGAGATTCTGCATTTCTAACATGGTCTCCGAAGATGGGGATGCTTTGGTGGACCATACTTTATTTAACTAGTTTCTAGACTAGAGCATAACTATGTCATAGCACGCTTCTTGGAGCTAATATTAACACAGCACTATTTTGAGGGTACTAAAGATAAGAATGGAAAAGAGGATTCTAAACTATAAAAAGCAAAACATTTAACTAGGTTTCCAGGCTTCAAAATGAAGAGTTTTTAAAAACCTTTAATATTAATTTGTTTTGTTGTGTTTTGTCTGAGTTTTACTATAACCCATTTCCTCCTGTCTCTCTTTCAACAGAATTAAATATTATACAGATTCATCTTGAAGCCCTTCCAAAAGAGTGTGTTGATTGAGATAACAAAAATAACATATTTATCCACCCAACCATCTGTGCAGCCATCTGTTTAACCATCCATTTCACCATCTCTCCACTTATCTGCATTTCTAGAGTCCACTATGTTACAACTATGCTGTGAAGGATGTAGGTGTTAATGAGACACAGTTCTTGCCCCCAAGGAATTTCAGCTCTTGTAGAAGTGACACAGTTTTCAGGATATATTCTCAAGGACTGTATTAATGTAAATCCCTAAATGTTGTCAGAGTGCTAGTTAAGTACTTGGCTGTAAACTTGAAGAATTTATGATGAGATCATTCCACAATACAAATGGTATTGTCAACAATATAAACAAAATAGAATTTTATTTCCTGGATAATGAACTTACTCCTGCCTACTTTAATACAGAGTCAAATTAAATTTTTCTTTAAAAAGTTGGAAGTATAGCTTCTTTGCTTTCAGAAAGATGTATTCTTTTCTTTAGTGCAGGCAAAAATAAGGAAAATAAGCAGAGGTGTCTTGAGGAGGTAAGTACTACCAGTATAAAGGCTAGTGTTGATTTATTTGGGTAAGGAAGCTATTTAGAGATGGCAAAAACTCTGAGGTGTTTCCAGAGTACACAGCAGAGTCATAAAATTTTAAAGTTCATGTCACTAATTTTCTTCCAGAGAGGTTAAGTCAAATAACCTATTGGAGGTATGTTCAGAATTTCTGCTTTTAGTTTCTTCTCCCCCAGAAAAATCAGTGTAGTTTAGCAGCGTTTCTACTATTATTAGTTTTTAAGGACTAGTCAAGTGCAGTAGTGAGAAGGGAGTCTACTAGTATTTTTATTAATGCCAATTAATCTTAAAAATTCACACCATAGCAAGGATATGGAATCAACTGAAGTGTGCATCAATGGATAAATGGATAAAGAAAATGTGGTATATATACACAATGGAATACTATTTGGCCACAAAAAAATGAATGAAATCTTGTCATTTGAAGCAACATGGATAGAACTGGAGACCACTGTGTTAGTGAAATAAACCAGAAACAGAAAGACTAATATCACATATTCTCATTTACATGTGGGAGCTAAAAAAGTGGATCTCATGGAGGTAGAGAGTAGAATGATAATCAACAGAGGCTGGGAAGAGTGTAGATATGTGTTGGGGCATGAAGAGAGGTTGATTAATGGTTGAAAACATATAGTTAGATAGAAGGAATAAGTTTTAATATTCTTACACATTCTCTTCAACTTTCTTTCTGCCTATCCGAGCCAAAGCAGTAAGGTGTTCAGATTGACCTTCGGAGTCAAAGGGCCCATTGTAACCTTTATCAAACATTGCATTTGGTGTTAAGCATTGCATAGGGTGACTACAGTTAGCAATAATTCAAAATAACTGGAAGCGAGAACTTGAAATGTTCCTAACACACAGATATGATAAATGCTCAAGATGATGGAGATGCTAAACACTCAGATTCTTACACATTCTGTGCATGTAAACAAAATATCACGAGTACCCCATGATATGGTTTGGCTGTGTCCTCACCCAAATCTCATACTAAACTGTAGTTTGTATAATCTCCACATGCCATGGGAGGGAGCTGATGGAAGGTAATTAAATCATAGGGCAGTCACCTCCATGCTGTTCTCATAATAGTGAGTGAGTTCTCTATAGGGCTGATGTTTTATAAGGAGCTTTTCCTCAACTTTGCCTGCGCTTCTGCTTGCTGCCGCCATGTGAAGAAGGATGTGTTTGCTGCCCCTTCTGGCATGACTGTAAGTTTCCTGAGCCCTCCCAAGTCCTGCAGAACTGTGAGTCAATTAAACCTCTTTCCTTTATAAAATACCAGTCTCGGGTATGTCTTTATTAGCAGCGAGAGAACAGACTAATACACCCCATAAATTTGTGCAAGTGTACTAATAAAAAATAAAAAGTTAATACATATTTGATGATAGTGATCATTTCCTGCCTTATTAATACTGCTCCCCACAGGTCAACTTCCCCATCACCGTTCCTTCCTTTTCCTTCACACACACACGCTTTTGCCTATTACAGGTTTGTACAAATTGGAAAGTCTTAGCTCTGCAAGTGTCTTCAAAGGGACAGACAAAAACAGAAATATACACTTCATCAAAGCACTCCCAATGGGGAAGAAGAAAAGACTAACACATACTGAAGGAAATTCAATAGTTTTTACTTCTCTGCTCCACCTGGTCAGCCCCTTCTGATTTATCCCATGACTTCTTTCCATGCTCAACCCCCTTCTCTCAACTCCTTGTTAGTTCCCACCATGGAAAGAGAAGTTAGTTTGAGTGGTCAGAGTTTAGGACAATTGATTGATCCATGTGGTCTAGTGAGCAAGGTTGCCATACCTTAAAATGCATAGACTTCTTCTTTTTCCCTCCTCCTTCTCACAGGTGGATGAACCAGCAGATTCTAGATGACTCCGTTGTCTTACCTTCTCTTCAACTTTCTTTCTGCCTATCCCAGCCAAATCAATAAGGTGTTCAGATCAACCTTTGGAGTCAAAGGGCCCATTGTAACCTTTACCAGGCATTGCATTTGGTGTTAGGCTTGTGTAAAACTAGTAATAAGTGGTATTTTGATTTTTATTTATTACTCCTTTCATGGACAGCTCCCTCAGGAACTCAAATGGAAGGGAAGATAAGCATAACAGAATTTGGGCATTCCTGGGTCTCTGGCCATGAAAATGATTCATATCCTATTATAACCTTGCTAATGCTGGAGGTAGAAAATAGAATAGTGTATCAGTTAGGATTCAGTGCAGGAAGGAGAGCCACTCTAGATATTTTATGTAAGAAGCAATTTAATGCAGGAAATTAACTGCTAGTAAAAGTCATTAGAAAGGTGAGAGGAGAAAAATCCTTGCCCCAAGAATAACACAGAAACTCCTAACCCCTGTGGGAGTTACCATCTATGAAGTTACCCCTGGACATTTTGAGTAGAATTAGAAGAATTCACCAAGCCATAGTCAAGGATCCTGCACTGCATGATCTGAATGGCATTTTCAGATCAGAAAGCCAGATCAAGAGGCTACAATCGCTACTGCCTCTATTGCAACGACTTTCTACACTCAGGAATCTGGATAATAGACCCTGCAACCTTGCCATAGAAAAAGCTCCTGTCTCCAAGATAATGTTGGCCAGAAGAAAACCATTCTAAAAGGGGCAGGGAAAAGGCCTCTGCCCCCTTTCTGCCTTCTGTATTTTGCACAAGTGCATCTGTTTGATGGGAGAAATTTTGTATCTACTCTCTAGGTGCAAAAACTGGAAACACAGCTTTTAAGCTTTCCAGATTCTGCAGTGTGGACAGGCACATTTGAAGGAGAGAAAAAAAGGGAGGAAATGCAAGATAACGTGGATATGTTATTTTATACTTAAAAACATATGCCTTATTGTTTCATGCTCAAGAACCACCTAGAAAATGATGAAAAGTATAAAGAATGTGATAAACACCAGGTGACGGTTGTAAGTAATATAAATCTTCTAAAGCAACCTGAAGTCAAAAAGGAGTATTTATGAGAAGGGCATGCAAATATCTCCTGGAATAATGAGAAAATTTAGAAGGAGACAAGGACAGCTACCTGGATTCTTAATGCTTTTCCAGTTCTCCTTTCAGGCTCCTGTGAGGTTCTGCCATTCACCTTGTCCTCTTCCTGGAACAGAGTAGATGCTTGTGTTATTTTTCAAGATCAAGAATATGGAAAAAATGACTCCTTAGCTCTTCCTATCCCTAAGATTCCTCAATTTTGTAATCTGTCAATTACACGATTCTCCAATGTTTAATAATTTTGAGACTCAAGAAAGTAATATATTTTATAACTTCAAAAATCAGACTTAAATAAAGCTCAGTGTTTCAAAACCAGCCAAACAAGAAATAATATAGAAGTTTGGGATGGGTGAGGAATGCAGTCAGATGGTCAATTGAAAATAAAGTATTTCAGGACCAGAGAGATAGGCCTAGGAGCAGTTGGCACAGATGTGATTGTTGGGGCCCACTGGGGCTTGAGGGGGTCTTGGACCATATTCCCCTCTCTTTCTGAGTTAAGGACCAATGCAGAAATAAATATAGATACCAATAGATGGAGATCTATGTATCTGTTTCAGTAGTAGCAAGGCTGGCTTAGATCTGTTGTCACAGTAGGGTTTCCTAAAGCTGTCTCCTGATGTGAAATGACTAAAGTTATTCCTATTATCCCTTAGACCTACAGTTCAGCATAGTACATAGAGGAGAGCAGAATTTGTGATTTCCACAGGCAGGCTGGTCCAAAAAGAGAGAAGGCAGGCCACGTGGGAACCATGGACTTTAACATTTCAACCTCTCTCCTATAAGGGACTATGTAAGAATGGGAGTCAGATAAATCACTCCTCGCATGAGAGCAAGGAGGGGTTCATTCAGGAGGGTTCTTTCAATGCTATTCTTGATAATGGAAGTTCTTCATCCTGAAACATGAGGACAGGAACATAACATTTCTTCTAACAGAACTGTAATCATTGATGTGCATGTCTGGGAGACCAAGAATAGAAGCGGACAAAATAAAGAGTCTGGAGAAGTCTCCAAAATCACACTCATACCAAACATTGACAGAGCAGATGCGGTCCAAGAAGCAGGTGGAGAACCAGAAAGGAAAACAAAAACGTACAGACCACCAAAACCGATGCTCAAGAAATGAAGGGAAGGAAGAATTGGAGAAATGGAAGGAGTAGATGGTGGAAAGTGTGAGTTTCTATGAAAAACAGATGGTAGAAATGCATGAATTGAAAATCTTTACATTTTAAAAAGAGCTGTATTGATGTATACTCGACAAATAATAAACTGCACATGTTAACAGCACGAGTTTTAGCCTTGAGCAAGAGCAGGGACAATTTTTCTTCTGACATAGGAATGGAGGAAATGAGGGCTAGCTCTATAAATAAGTGAGTTGAAAGTCAAGAGGAGCAAATCTTACAAGATTTGAGACTTGATGGTTTCTTTCCTAGTAAAAGGGTTGAATAATCAGATTGAAATGAGTAGCGTAAGTGTGGGAGAAGAGAGGCTAAGGATATGTGGCAGAGACTTTTAGAGGCTTAACCCAAATATGTTATCTTCTTCATTCCTTACAAGACTCTTGATTTGTTTAGGTTGACAACAAGCACAGTTAAAAGACTGCGTTTTCCAGCTTTTCCTACAACAAAATGTCACATGATTAAGTTACAGCCAGTGAGATGTCAACAGAAGTGTTGTATGGGACTTACAAAGAAGCTTCTTAAGTGAGATAACGCAGCTTTCAGTGGTGCCCTAATTGCCCTGCTATTATTATTTCACCTTCTTGCTGTCTAGAATGTGAAAATGATGACTGGTGCACTGGCAGCTATTTTGGATCATGAGATCATCTTGAGGATAGAAGCCATCTGCTGAGAATGACAGAGCACAAAGATAGATACCAGGTTCTGATGATTTTGTGGTATCTGCATAGCACACTTGGATTGTCAGCTTCTGAATTTCTTTTAACCTGATTGAGAAATAAACTTTTAGCATATCTGGGCCACTGTTATTTGGCTTTCAGTGATATGTACTCAAATACAATCCTAACTGAAATAGGACCACGTTAAAGCTATGGTGAGTGGAAAAGGGAACTTAACCAGGGTCTGGTGAAGTAAAGGGATTCATTAGCTGAGGCCTCAGCTGACCAAGTCATGAACCTGCAAGTTATGTGCTTTTCTCCATTCTTGGCATTCAGGGATCAGAGGCAGAGGCACAAGCTTGCTGGATTTCCCAAGGTTCAGAGCCATTTAGACAGATGGGGCAGAGTGATAGTTGAGAGAGGAACGGAGGAAACAGTTGTCATTGGGTTTGAAGAATTTGATCTTGGGATCCAGGTTGGACAGGAAAGAAAGTGAAGCCAGATGAGGAGTGAGAACCTGAGAATCCCAAATTCTCGAACAGGGTTTTGGGGACAGTTTTATGGTCTACAGGTAAAATTTGAGGAAATTGTAATCAGGCTGGGAGATTTCAGTTTAATATTTTGTGGTAAAATCAAGGTCATAATAATGCTGAGGCCTGGGTGTGGCTGTGGGAGCGAGGAGATGGCTGCTGTGGATTGGAGATGAAACTACGGGTATAAGGAAGGGCCCGAAGATGCAGGTTTTGGTGAAATGAAGGATGACTGTTGATAAGGGAGGCCCAGAAGATGGAGGCCTTGGTGGAATGAAGGATGACTGTTCATAAAAATGACCCAGTGGGATATCAATCTGAAATCTGTTAAGGTAACCGACACCAAGAGGAACAACAGCTTCAGCTCTAATCTCAAAGCAGGCAGGTCGCATGGAAAATTTTTGGGAAGAAGTTTAAAATAGACTGATGAGTGATATAAACGGGGCAGGTGGAGAACATGGTAAGCGGAAGGCGTTAACCACCCCCTCAACAAAAATCCAATAAATGAATCTCCAATTAAGCAAACAGAGTTGAAGTTTGTCTAGCCAAATATCCCTGAGGTGGACAGCGACTTTGGGAAAAGCACCGGCAAATTACATTTGACATTTTCTGTTGAGCCATTTTCTGAAACACAAACAATATTTCAATTAGTGTCACAAAGAAAGAATCGTTCCTGTTAAAATAAGTGATTCTTCTATAGCTTTCAGGGATATGATGCTTCAGAAGAAAAGTACAGATCTGGAACAGTAATGCTTGTGTATGTTTTTGGAGAAATCATCATTGGTTTTGTATTGACTTGTGCAAAAGAAAGTGTAATTTAATGAAATACATAATGTTCTCAGCCAGCAAAACACATCAGCCTGGAAATGGGGACAAAATGGTTAGTAGATTAAATTCTACAGATGATGGCTAAATAAGTGAGCTGTGCTTCCAGAGTGGTGGCCATTAACCTTTCCATCACGAGGACACCATGTCTCAGTGTGGCATGGGGGTAACAGTGAGTTCTATAATCAGACTATCTGACTTTGAATCCCTGCCCTTTTGGATATTAACTAGGGCTCCCTGGGCAAGTTATCTAACCTCTACATGTCTCTGTTTCCTTATCTATAGAAGGAGAATAATAAATGTCACCTTAGTGAACTGTAAAGGGTAAGTGCTCAGCTACACATCACCTGTGTCTATGTATCTATATCTACCTAAACATTCTGTAGATTCTAAGATGAGACTAGCTATATATTAGGATCTCTAGACTGAGAAAATATGTATAAAACCTACTTCTTATTAGATGTAAAAATAGGAACCTTCTATACCCATGATAAATCCAGGATAAAACAAAGCTCATACTTATGAATAGGAGTATCAAAGAGTAGACATAAGGAAGCCTTGATGAACTGATTTCCACAGAGAAGCGTTCTTGACCGGCAAGCAGGGAGCTGCAGCAGTTTTCTGGTGGCGAATGGATCTGCGTATGAGTGGGAAGAGAGAAAGTTTACAAAGATCTTAAGACTTTGCTGGGGAGAAGAGGCACCCATCAAGCTACTGGTAATGGTGAGGCAAGTATGACACCGGACTCTGAAAGTGTCCTGAATGATCAGCCTGACACTTCTCCTCAACCCCCACCTGAATTGTTACTAATATGGCACTGACAGAACTGAAAACCAGAAGGAATTCATGGATTATTTCCATGGTTCCTGGAAACAGGAGCCTGCACTCATTGAATCCAAGGAAGAAGCTGAAACCCAGACACCCTGGCTCAAATGCTAATAAGAGCAAAGAAGTTAGGTAGCTGCTTCTGCAGCTGCAGCACAACTAGGGACTGGGCTAACCAAAGTGAGCTCAATCTTAATACAGCTGAGGTCTGTCCCAGAAAAATGTGATGCTTAGTGAATACTGAAAGCTTACTCTCTCTCACCTTAGCTACCAGACATAGGAAAGAGTTTGCATGCACTAGAAAAAAAAAAACTCAAATCTTACAATCTCCACTCCATATACAATAAAAAAAACAAGACATGTAGAGAAAAAAACCAAAATGATCATTAGCAGACCTATAGATCATCCACATGTTGGAACTAGTAGACAAGAACTTCAAACAACTTTTATGAATATGTTTAAAGATCTATAGGAAAAAGAAGGAAAGAATGAGTGAACAGATGGATAGTCTCAGCAGAAAATGGACACTCTGAAGAAAAGCCAAATGAAAATTCTAGAATTTGAGATATGCTCTTTGAAAAAAAATAAAATAAAATCGGACTGGTTTAGCAGCAGATTGGAAACTGCAAAAGAAAGGCGTGGTGAACTTAAAAATAGACAAGTAGAAATTATTCAAAATGAATCATGTCCAAAACTTTTTCCAACTTTTGTTATGGAAAACATTAATAATCAAATCTAAGAATCTCACCCCATTCAGGATAAATACAGAGAAAGTCATACTTACTTGCACCATAGTCAAACTGTTAAAATATAAACATAAAGAGAAAATTTCATATGAATTCAGAGAACATTCCAGGGAACAATAAGAATGATAGCTGACTTAGTAAAAACAATGCCTACCAGAATGACATATTTAAAGTGCTAAGAATACAATAAAGTAAGGAAAAAAGTCAAAAGGCTGGAAAAGAAAAATGAAACTATATTCACTGATGACATGATTGAGTACAAAATATATACAAAGGAATCTACAAAAAACTCTCACTATTGAACCTATTAAATGAATTCAGCAAGGTAGCAGAATACAAGGTTAACATACAAAATTAAATGAATTTCACACAATTAGAAAATAAAATATGCCATTTATAATATATATAATATTTGTAATAATACAAAATATTTAGGAATGCGTTAAAAGAAACATGCACAAGACCTGTATAATAAAAACTATAAAACATTACTGAGGGAAATTAAAGAAGACCTAAATAAATGGCAGTAGAAGAGTAGATGGGAAATCAGAGAGAGAAATTCTGGGTGTAGAAATTTTCCAATTAGAGTCCGTGTCTATCCTAAGGATATTTCAGAAATTCTTCATGAATTACGAAGTTTTCAGTAGAGTGCTTCAGAGTTGGGGAAGGTAGGCAGGGACCCTCAAGGGCTCATAAGACCAGGAATTCTGTTACACTTGTAGCCTCAGTTCCATATTCTTATTTCAGAGTAAAGACTGGAAGTAATGGATTTTGAATGTATAAGCCTTTGAGAGTGGATGATCCATCCATTCATCTGACCTACTATCCAACATGGACTTCCTGTTTTCTTTGGAGTCATTTGAAGAAGGCAGTGAAAGGAGCTTAGCTTACATCTATCCCAGCACCATCACTGCCCAAGACTTCTAACAGTGTAAAACTTAAGGTTTCTTAAAGGGCTGTGACCAAAAATTTGTCTCTCCTGCTGTATGCCATTTCTGAAAGCTGACACTGTACCACGGTGATTTGACTCTGTTGGGTCAAGATATTGTTCCTTGCTAGTAAGTAAGTTTTCCTTTCATGATTAATATGTTAATTTTATGTTAATAACTAAGATTTATTTCAGGGGTCTCCAAAGTACGGCCTGCAGGCCGCATGCGGCCCCCTGAGGCCATTTATCCGCCCTCCCCGCACTTCAGGAATGGGCGCCTCTTTCATTGGTGGTCAGTGAGAGGAGCAGAGGATGCATCCGCACTGTAACCATGACTACACAGTACAATGGTCTCCATACTCCCCCAAATGTACAACAACATAATGGCCCCTATAACCTCCCTGTGCCCAAAAGTCTCCCCCGACACTACTACACACCATGTTTTCCCTATTATAAGACCCTGTCTTATATTAATTTTACCCCCAAAAGACGGGGGTTGTCTTATTTTTAGGAGGTGTCTTATAATAGGGGAAACATGCAGCAGTGGGCTTCCCACAGAAGAGGCCCACCGCTGCTGCACATGTCCAGGACGCTGTATACACAGTGTCACGCTGTATACACAGCTGATGACCGCCATCCCTGTATACAGCACTGGAGGTGGTACTGGGCCTGGGACACTGTATACCGCTGTCTGGGACAGTGGAGGCAGCAGCGCTGGCTGTGAAGGGTGTCACACCTTGCATAGTCCGGCCCTCCAACGGTCTGAGGGACAGTGAACTGGCCCCCTGTGTAAAAAGTTTGGGGACCCCCTGGTCTATTTATATAATTTTACAGTATACTGAGAGCACTGGTCACAGGAAAACTCAGCATATTAGGAATACTTGTTTTAATATTTAAATCTAAATATTATTTTGAATAGTTAATGTCTTCCTAGGGTTCCTAATTTGGAGGTTCAAAATGACATATAGTAAAAATTCTCTCTCATGATATAGAACACACACTGTAACCTTTCTCAGGGGTTAGTAATGTGTTCGTGGGTTTTCGTGTTTACCTCCAGACATATGCTATGCATTTAACAGAACATAGGTCTTCCTTCCTTCCTTCCTGCTTTCTTTTCTTTTCTTTCTTTCCTTCCCTCCCTCGCTCCCTTCCTTCTTTTCTTTTTTCTTCCTTTCCTCTTTCCTTCCTTTCTCTTCTTTTCTTTTTTTTCACAAAAATTGAGCATTTTTCTGTACCCTTTTGTAAAAAAGTTAACAATGCTTTCTTGGAGATCATTTCACAATATTACACAAAGAGCCTCCTCAATTGTATTAAAACAGCTTTCACATGAATTATCTTACTGAAAATGGCTGGACATGGATTAGGCATGATTTACTGTTTTTTTCCTTATGTGACAAACTTAACCTGCTGATGCACAGTGAGGAAGTGCCAGAGCACTAGGACACAGGCCTTCCAATTCCATGTCCATTGTTCTCGTCTTATCTGTGGTATCATCCTGTCTCTGAAATTGATGTGAAGATTCAATGCTTTCTCTATAACAAGCCATCTGGATGTTTGCATTTAGTGGTACCGTTGCCCTAGCCCAGTGTCTAACTAAATATAATTGCTCTATAAATGTTTGTTGTGTGGAATAGGATTGGTTAATTCATAACCCTGGGTGATGATTCACTTTTTATCATCAATCTCTCACGTTTCCTAGGAGATATATCCTTAGCATATGTGGTGACAGAAATGCCGGGCACGGGTGCAAATACAAAATGTCCTGGTCCCAGCCAAGTGCAAATTGTTTAGCAAGTTGGAAAAATTTAAACAGTCCTCGAGCTAGCACACTGGTGAGTCAGATAGCACCTCTTCTGCCCTGCAAGGCCTCCAGTCTGTGAATCTGAGAAATAGAAATAGCGTCTTCAGTCTCCTGATTTTTCTCTTTTGTGATTCCCGTATTTATTGGACAGAAAAGGATGAACTGGGCAAAGTGTGCCTTGTTTATAAACTCTCATTTTCAGGAATCTGCAAAGTGTGCTTGTTTCTTTGGAAAGTGATTATAGAAATTCACTCCCTAGTTGTGAGCTTGTGCAAATGTGTGTATTAAGAGGGGTGACCATATGCTTCTACATGATGAAAGAAGCCCAAGGAACGATTGTCAGTATCCTATTTCACTCAGTTTTCTGCATGTGATGATGGGTAAGGGAGCCTTCTCACTCAGATTACACTTGATTAGGTTCCCTACTTGGGCAACATTTTTTCCCCCCCTTCAGCAGTTTATACTGTAATTGAGGGGTACAAGTGCATATTGAAAAACCAAGTTGGGGGCTGGCACAGTGGCACATGCTTGTAATCCCAGCATTTTGGGAGGCTGAGGAGGGCAGATCACTTGAGATCAGAGGTTCAAGACCACCCTGCTCAATATGACGAAACCTTGTCTCTACTAAAAATATAGAAATTAGCCAGGCATGGTGGCACATGCCTGCCATCCAGGCTACTGGGGAGGCTGAGGCACGAGAATCACTTGGACCTGGGAGTCAGAGGTTGCAGTGAGCTGAGATTGCACCACTGCACTCTAGCTTGGGTGACAGAGTGAGACGCTATCTCAAAAACAAAACAAAACAAAACAAAACAAAACAAAACAAAACACCAAAAAAAAAAAAAAACAAAAAAAACAAACAAGTGGGGAAAACTTGATCACCCTATTTGAGCCATGGGTTACTTAGTTTCCAAGCAAGTTATTTTATACTACTAATTTTTAACTTAATTCCAGAGGACACGCTTTGAATAATTCAATACTTCAAAATTATTTGAGGCTTGGTTTATGATCCAGTTTACAAACAATTTTGATCATCCTCAACAACATTCTGAGATACATATTATAAAAGACCCATTTTAAACATAAGGAAACTGGCACTAGAGGGTAAGAAACTTGTTCAAGATTGAGTTGAAATCTGAATGCAGGCATCTTGGATCTTAAATCCAACTCCATCCTCTTGAACACTGTGCTTTAATGCCTCTACCCACAAGAAGGGAAAAAGGGCAGATTCTTAAAAAGGCACTGATCTAAAATCTTAAAGTCTTCTCTGAATAAAGGCCTTTACTTAGCACAGGTGAAACATAACGAACCCGTCTTCAGGGTTGTGTAATGGGAGGGAGGTATACACATACACTGATGCTTATTCAGAAGTGAGAAGGATAGGTCCGTGTGGGGTAGGTCCACCGGTCCAGGGATCTTTATGTGAAGGAACTTAATTTAAGAAAAGAGGCTGTTGAAAGAGGCAGGCTTGGGTATGGACCAGGATCCCTACTGGGGCAGACTTACAATAGGAGGTATCTTATTTATACTTCTGTGGGTCCTTGCTATTGCTCCAGGAAGTTTTGCCCAAGACCTGGAAAGAGGAGTGGAAACAAAAACTGAGTGGCCTCTTAGGTGAGGAGTGTTTCTCCACTTGGCTTGAAGTGGCTACATTTCAGAAGGTTAGAGTCATGGAAGACTAGTCAATGATCCAGACCTGGGTTACCTCCCAGGAGCTGCAATATAGTTCCTAGTGATCCTGCGAGTCACCGGCAGGTGTATAAGATGCACCCATCTAGACTTCAGTTGTGCACCCCAGGAGGAGAAGGATGCCAAGCAGCGATGGCAGAAAAGCACAGTGGTCCAGAGATCTAGGAGCTGAGCAGGAGTGAGTATCTGCTGAAGTCCCCTAAAAGTCCCCTAAGCTTGGAAATCCCAGGTAGATCCAGAGAACTCCTGCTTGGTTACATGTCCCTATTTCCTCTCTAGGCTGATAAGGCCTGGGAGATATGACATGCGTGTTGTTTTTTCTATGGTAAGAAAAGCATCAAACTATTCCCAAGGAAGAAGGAGAAAAGCAATACATAAAGAAAAGCAATACATAAAGAAGGAGAAAAGCAATACATAAATTGTGTAAAACAATTTATGCTTTTCAATGCAAATTTGTGATATAAGATGTTGTAATCTATTTGTAATACAAGATAACAATATTGTGAACTCACCTGATTCTCAAAATTCATTGTTACTTGCTCCTGGGAGTACAGCTTAAAAGGGTGATTTGTGGTGACATACATAATTGTCTTTGTATTTTCAGTCTTTAGCCAAATATTGTGAGTATTTAACACAATGCTTAGGATCATGGTGTTCTTGTGATGATACCAGAGAAAGAAATAATCTAGACGCCTTTAAATACCTTATGTACAATTCACATGGAAAGGCTGCAAATCACCACTTGATTCCTTGTATTTTTCTTAAGACTCTATTGTTCATAAGGTACTTTCACATAAATTTCCTGGTTTGATCTTCAGAATAACCTTAGGTATGGCAGATCTCAATATCTTCATTTTCCTTATGGAAAACTGAAACCCCATGAGGTAAAATGCCATATCTAAGGTCACATAGAGGGGAGTAGAACTGAATATGAACTCTGTTCTCCTGAATTTAATTCCAAAGTTTTTTCATTTTACCTCACATTCCTGTCCATCCATTCACCCATCCATCCATCTTTCCATCCTTCCATCCATCCATTCATCCATCCATCCATTTATCCATCCATCCATCGTTTTGTTATCAATTCAGTCAACAAAATTTTTTTAGTGCCTATTATAAGCCAGGCATTGTTCTAGGGGCTGACTCATAGAAATATGAGTCAGTCATAGATCCTGTTCCCAGGGACGACTTTTTAATATACTAGGGATATCAGCTATGGAGCTGAGTAATTCTAAATGGAGACAGAAAGTGATAAGTACTATGAGCAAATCAGAGTGCCTCACAGGAGTTCTGGTGCAAAAGGGATAACTTAAAGCTGGAGACAAAGGCCTAAGGGATGGATCAGGGAGCATTTACGTGGGAGGGGCCATCTTACAGGGATGCTATGTGTAAAAAGAAATCTTTTGGAATTAATAGGCTGGGGGAATGGCCCAAGCGTAACCTGAAATGACTCTTAAGAGAACAAGTAAAGAAAAAGAGTGAACATATCTAAGATAGAACAAAAAAGGAAGAGTTTTAGTCAGTGACATGACCTTTTGAAAGAATATTCATGGTCTTTAAGGTTCTGAACCAAAGGGTGAGAATCTGAAAAGTGGAGGAAGAGACTTAAAAGTAGGAGGATCCAGAGAAACAATGTTTCCAGACAGTGGATATTTTCTGCTCAGTTTGAATACTTGGAGCATCTTGTGGATAAGAACAACATAAAATCTTGATATAGCTGCTTCCACAACAGGTTGAAGAAATATCAAAATCAACACATATACAGCAGAGTTAGAACAGCTAAGAAACTTGGAAAATTGAGCTTTTGGAAGTGGTTCCATCTGTTAGGAGTGTTAGGGTAGCAGTTGTGGTGAGCAGAGTAAGTGAGTTTTAAAAACACGTCACCCAAGGATTCTTAGTGTTTAGATGTGGTTTGTATATTTAATGTGAAATATATATGTTACAGAGCATTTCTGTTAATCTATGTTTTAGTATGAATTTGTGATGGTTGTTTGCCCTGTATGTGTGTGATTTTTTTTTTGTTTTTTTTTTTTTTTTTGTTTTTTGTTTTTTTGTTTTTTTTTGAGACAGGATCTCACTTTGTCACCCAGGCTGAAGTGCAGTGATGAGATCATAGCTCCCTGCAGCCTTAACCTCCTGGGATCAAGTGATCCTCCCACCTTGGCCTCCTGAATAGCTGGGACCACAGGCATGTGCCACCACCCCCAACTGCTTTTTAAATTTTCTGTAGAGATGAGGTCTTGCTTCGTTGCTCACACTGGTCTCCAGCTTCTGGGCTTAAGCGATTCTTCAGCTTTAACCTCCCAAAGTGTTGGAATTACAGACATGAGCCACCATGCCCAACTGATAGTTTTTTATTGTGGTAAAAAAAGAAAGTAGGGAATATGTCCATGAGGAATTATCCCATGAAACAAATTGTCTCAAATAATTAACCTAAAAACTGCCCCGACTTACGGTAACATGTACCTTATAAAAGGTCCCAAGTCATACCCACTAGTTCTGGAATTAGGTGAGATCAACTCCTAAAAGACCAAATGATAATATTTCCACCCTTCAATTCAACCAGGGGGTTTGTGTACAGGAAGGAA
This sequence comes from Saimiri boliviensis, assembly GCF_048565385.1. Taxonomy (NCBI): domain Eukaryota; kingdom Metazoa; phylum Chordata; class Mammalia; order Primates; family Cebidae; genus Saimiri; species Saimiri boliviensis. The sequence goes on from NC_133459.1 coordinate 66,196,904, forward strand.
ATGTGGCTAAATTTGTGTATTCCTTCCTAGATTATAAAACCCTACAAAGCGGGGGGACCATTTCTTGATCATCTTTGCATTGCTTATGCCTAGCGCTGCACCTAGAAGGTAGAGCTGTTTGTCTGATCACATGCCTACAGCCTCATCTGCTAGCATTTCTGACAGTCATCACAGTTCTTCACAGACTACAGAGATGGTAGGCCATTTAAGTGATATAGACATTAAGTGCCACAGGAACTCACAGTAGGGGAAATCACTTCTGACTGAGGAGGTTCTAAAAGCCTTTTTCAGAAAAGTAGGACTGAATTACACCTGGTGAGATTTATCCTGGCAAAGGGAAATGGGGAGAATGATGTGTTCCCTAACCCTTCAGTGTACATGGGATAGTTGGGACTTCAGAGGGTGCCCAGGGAGGAATGAAGCTGGAGAAAGAGAGCTTTGCAAGCCACAGCTACCTGCCGGAATCGTGGAGTCTGCGACATATCTCTGAGGCCGTGCACCTCCAAATACAAATGAAAATGTGAGCATGGAGAGAGAAGAAAGGCAGGAAGAGAGGACCAAATCTCTAGGTTAAACCTCTTGAAAGGGATAGGTAGAAAAAAGAAGTCAACGCAGCCGAATTCAGAAAGAGATGAAAGAGGATAAAAGCCCCATCCAGGCCAGAAGCAGTGCTCTGGGTGAAAGACGTTTTCAGTAAGATGGTGTCAGGGAGGAAAAGCCAATAGGGTTTACTTGGAATATATGGTCTTCTTAGTTCCAAGGCTAAAGTAAACAAAAGACAAAAGAGAGCGTGTTAGAGGAAGCACCTAGAGACAGAGAAAAAGTCAGCAGACCTCCAGTAAGGCGCAGCACGCTTCCTCGACTCTATGTCTCTTCGCTTCCTCGGTTTCCCCGAGCAACAATTCTCCACCGGAGCATTCAGTGTGATTTCCCTTCTTGAAGGTGGTACCGATTCACCAGGCTCTAAAATAACCCCTTCCTCCACCCTCTGCCATTGCCTCCTCAGTGCTGTTGGAAGAATTATTTTATTAAAATGCATTTTCTTTTTGGTCGTCTTTTGAATTCTTGCAGGGCTAAATGTACATGTATTTTATAGGACAAGCTGAAATGTTGTCCCTTAAGCCTAAGAATTTGTCTGAAACAAGAATGTGATGCCCCTTCATTTTTTTTCATCTCCTCTTCCACATCCCCATCTCAAATCCAGTAGGGCTTGGGGTTCTCTCCAAAGAAAGGGAAAATAGGTTTTCTCTGAGAAGTGATCTGGCGGTCGGCAAGCACGATCACTAAGCGTGATGAGCTGTGGTTCCTTCTTCCCTACAGTGGCTGTGGCACTCCCCATCTCAGGGCCTTGAGGAGGCACAGGGCCTCTGCAATGTTGATACAGAAAAGCCAGTGGGGGATCACTGCCTGGTTGAATGGAGGAGGAAGGGAGTTAAAAGTAGAAGTATTCATAAGCCAAAGTGGGTGACGTAAGGCCCTCCACAGCTGTGTCGGAAGAGAGATGTCATTCCTGAGTAACAGGAAGTTATTGTAACATCACTTTTTATTGCTAAAGATGACAAAAATACTACGAATGACATTTATTGGAGTACTTACTACGGGACAGGCACTGAATAGTTTATATATATATATATGAATATATATATATATATATTTTATTAGATGAATGAATATATATATGAATATATATATTCATTCATCTAATAAAACAACTTTGAGTAGGCACTATCATTAAGACAATTATGTCCCAAAAAAGGAATTAAATAATGCAGATAAAGCAGTTCACTTTGACTACCATATACAAGCCTCCCGAGGGTTTAGATGTTTCTCTTTTGGCATTCGATGGCTATTTAGATGGTGCCCGTTTTTCTCCATTATAAGCACGATGGCATTGCCCACACTGGTACCTGCCTTCCTGGGAACTTGCAAGTCATTCTGCAGCATAGAGACCAAGAAGTGCAATTACTAAGGTGGAAGGCAATGTGAATTTACAAGCTTTTTTAGATACTACAAATTGTCCTCCAGAAAAAGGCTTTTTTTAATTCATATCCTCACCAACAGTACCCAAGGGATATATCTTTTGCTACTCCTCGGGAAAACCTGCTGTTACTCATCTTCTTACATTTTGTGCTAATCTCCTGTGTGAAAAATGTCTTGTAATTATTTTAGTTTGTTTTTCTCTAATTACTAGTGAGGCTGCGCATCTTTTCACATCTTTTAACACTGGCTATTTGTCTTTGTCTTGCTGATTTATAGGACTTCTTTACATATTCCACGTTTGTCATCTGTTACGTGTGCTGCAGATATTTCCTCCTGATCTATAATTTCTTTTATTTTTAGTTTATGGAGGCTTCTACCGTTTAAAAGTTTGATGTATCCAAATTTATTTTCCTTTCCTTTCTTGCTTCTGCACTTTGTACCTTGATTTGTTTTGCTGTGTTTTATCTCTTCATGGCTTTGCTTTCATGTTTGGCTCTTTAAAACATCTGAAACATATTAAACATACATAGACCATTCTCTTTTCTTACCTCTAGACACAGAATATAATAAAGAAGATGCTAATTGTAGAGCTGAACCCCAAAACAAGAGTTAAGTAGAACCAGCCATCATCCCATCTGGAGGTGCTGGCAGTTTGCCAGAGTTTCCTAAGGCCTGCGTCTCCAGTGCTCCAAACTTCTTAGAGAGCCAAACTCTTCCAAAGGGATTTCTCAAGGTGAACCACCCTATATGGAGTATTTTCCAGAATACTAACATATTCTGGGATATTAGTAAAGTATTAACAGTTATCACATGAGGAAAGGCTTTTGTGGTCCTATATGGCTGGGAAAGACTTGGTTAAATAATATTAAATGGGTTTCTTTGAAGGCAACTCAATTAATGAACATCTATTTTGGTCAGAGGCTGCAAGTTGTCTTCTGATAGAAGTTTACAGTGTGTTTAAAAACCCAAGGGATAATTTAGTTCAGAGCAAAGTTTCTCAACTTTAACTACATTTTGGAATAGCCAGGGAGCATTAAAAAAAAATGCCTAAATTCAAGTCTCTTAGCTTCTGGGACTGTATTTAATTGTCTAGGGTGCGGTTTGGGTATGGAAATTTTAAAATTTCCCTGATGATGCCTATGTGCAGCCCAGGTGAAGAATCACCTATTAGCTTCATGGCTTCATTTAGCAGACAGGGAACACAAGGTAGTTTGGGGAAGAGCTGGGACCGATTCAGAGGTTTGCAACCCTAGGCCTGGCCTCTCCCTCTATACTGTGCTGCCTTCCCACAACACTTCCTTAATGTGTAGGTTTCAACCTGGACCACACATTACAGGCACTGGCTTTGTCCTATGTCAGATGCTACTTTGTATCGCTTGTTGGTTCTAAATGGTTTTAGTTTTCTTTTCTGTAAAAGGGGACTAATACCCCTTCTTCCTAACGTCATAGTTTTTCTTTGAATTGAATGAGCTAATGTGCATGAAGGTTCTGAAAAATGTACATTATGCAAATGGAAATTCGAGTGGGCAGGTAAGGTCAGGTAACACGGTGCCAGCAGAGTGCTCCATTCATAAACAGGCTTGGGAGATGTTTATTGACAGTAATTGCTGGTGGGAATAAGAAGCAGCTGCTCTTACAGAACAACTTCCTCACAAACACACCTGGAATCCCTCACGTCCCTGCAAGCTGTCAGTGTTACCTCCCTTGGGGAACTCTTGATTAAGGTTACCGTATTTTCAGCTCCAGGCATTCAGAAAATAAATTCTACATAATTAACATGCACATGCATATGCATGAACACGTATATAATTTTGCATGCTGTGTTGAATAGTCTCCAACTTAATAAAGTAGTACACCCTGCGGTTGTCATGCTGAGGCTGTCTCTTTCCCTGGGCTATCCCCTAATATAGAGGACAATTGTCAGGGACCAGGGAGACTTAACTAATGGAAGGAATTGAAAGAAGCTGCAGGCAAAGGAAGAGGCATCCAGGGACTGGAATGGGAGGCCTCCCTCCCGCTGACAGCAAAGGAGCATTGTGGCTTTCTCAGAGCATCGAGCAAAGCTTTCCTGCAGAGGCTTTGGAAACATTTAGGGCTCTGTACGAATCTGGAAATCCAGCCGACTTTGTGCTTTGCAGGCCACCCCTTCCTTAGCCACAGAAGGAATTTAGAGAAGTCTGAAAAGGGCATAAACGCCACCACGGACTTTCCCTTCAGCAATAGAAAGGCAACAATCACTAACAACCCAGGTAGTCTGTGTTATTTGTAATTAATTCAAAATATGTATGTGGTAGGTCCTGGAGACACACAGTGGGTGTTCAGACCCTACCTCTCTACTTGTGGAGAAGGCAGTTAGTTGCATGGAAGATACTGACAAAAAGTCAACGGAAAAATCAAAGAATGGCATTTTGCTGTGTTATGCAGGAAGCAGATGAGAGGCTTGCAAGGGTGGGGTGGGAGGGCATTTGCTGTAGTGATGATGGTCAGAGGGAGACCAGTGTGGCTGGAGAGTGAGGAATAACCTGGCAGAAAAGCAGATGTGAGTGGAGACCCTGGCAGGGAGCAGATTATGCCAGCGTGTGTGGGTGTGCCACATCTATTAGACAGCCCTGTCCACTATGTGGGTGATAGTCAGGGGCAATATTTAAAATAGTCAACACCTGGCAGGGTGGACCTGGTTTTGCTTAAACACTTTTGGGGAGAGGGTCTTCTTTAAAAAAAGAAATTTTAAAATGTCTTCTCAATGACTTTTTATTTTTAAAACAAAACAAAACTGATATGGCCTTGTAAATACATGGCTAGGGCCTTCGAAAGATGTTTTGCAAATGGGGGCCCTGAAACTTAGGCTCCATCAGCTTCACAGTAAATACACTTTTGAAAATCATTCAGAGCAGATGCCAGCTGTAAGCACTGGTACAGCTGTCCTGAGGCATCCCTCTAAATGTCAGATGCAGATACAGAAGTTCTTTCAGGGCTGAGGAGAAAACTTTGGAAGGAGTAGGGCAGCGATGTTAGGGATATTTACAAGGGAGTGGGGGTAATGATGCCCTCTGAATCTAAGCTGCAAAGTTACGGAAGTTAAAATGCATGTTATAGTAATATATTATAATATATAATAACAATGTATGCAGAAAGAGGAAAATAATGGAGGGGTCAATGGGTGAGAGATGTTATAGAAGTCCTAGAGTTGTACTAGTGGGCGTGCCAGAGAAAGTGAGCTAAAATGACAATGAAAATGAGTCATTAACATCTAGATGTTAGAAGTGGCTCATTTTCTGGTGGTTGCGAAGGGCAGGAAATGACCATGCAGTGGGTGGCTGGGGTGCTGTGGCGGAAACATCATTGAAATTGAGGGTCGAAGTGTGGGATGGTTCACCCATGTGGAACTTTCAGCTACAAATGATGTCATGAGTTGGGTGGAGAGGAAGAGAATGAGAATGTTTTAAAAATAAAATTTGAGAACTCTTCATTGTGTAAGAAACAGTTATAACTCTCATTTACTTAGTTTCTAGGTGTGCTGTCCACGATCTGTAAATAAAAGTGCACACAGCATCTAAATTTTTCTCCCAGTGGGAGATTCCATTGTGGGTATTAGAATCACAAGCAGGCATCACTGCACTTGTTCAGGCTTGGCTGAGTCCATGATCAGTTAGATAGTTTTATACGTCTGTGCTTTTCCTCTCCTTGCTAGTGGTGAATGTCTTTCAAATGGTCATAATTTCTAAGGGGGGGTGTGTTATTAAAAAGGAAAAAAAAAGGCTGGGCGCGGTGGCTCACATCTGTAATCCCAGCACTTTGGGAGGCCGAGGTGGGTGGATCACGAGGTCAAGAGATCGAGACCATCCTGGCCAACATGGTGAAACCCCGTCTCTACTAAAAAGTACAAAAAATTAGCCGGGCGTGGTGGTGCCTGCCTGTAGTCCCAGCTACTCGGGAGGTTGAGGCAGGAAAACTGCTTGAAACTGGAAAACAGAAGTTGCAGTGAGCCGGAATCGTGCCACTGCACTCCAGCCTGGTGATAGAGCAAGACTATGTCTCAAAAAAAAAAAAAAAAAAAAAAAAAAAAAAAAAAAAAAAAGGAAAAAAAAAGTAACAGATATTTTATAACATATAATGGTTTTTTCTTGCAAAAGCCTTTCACATTTATCTCATTTGATCCTCAGAACAAACCCATAAAACAGTGAGCGTATTTCCATACAAGACAGAAAAAAACAGTCTCAAAGAAGTTAATTAAGCAAGCCACGCAGCTTCCACATGTTACAGCTACCAGAGCTGAGGCTTGAATCCAGGCATTCTGCCTCCCTATCCAGTGCTCTTACCACCATAACATGGTCTCATGTCTTTCTGGAGATGTCACCGTCTCAGCTGCTTCTACTAAATTGTTTGCTCCTAATGTTGCAAACCTGTTGGTCTCAGAGAAAAGGGGCAAATGAGAGAATCCTGGACCTGAGCCCTCAGATCCATGAGATATTTGCTTCCTCAAACTGGAGTTTGCTTGTTAAATGAACCGTGCTGGTTGTAAACATCATGAAGCCACCTGAAAAAGATTTATAAGCTGTTGGGTGATCATCATTAATGGGAATAAATGGGAGTGTGGGCAATCTCTAACTTACCACCTTGGTTCCTGAGGGTGTGTACTCTGGTATAGATACATGTACAACCCAGGTAGCCTGCTATACCAGCTTCTAAGCTGTCTTGCTTCAGTGCATGCACACACATAAATCCTGTCATTGGGTATGTCCTTCATGGCATCATTTCATGTCTCACTCAATCTCATGTCCCAGCTTAAATACTCAACTCTTTGGACCACTCTTGATTTTCCTAGATAAATGCAAAGATTTCCTCCTCTAAACTTTCTGTCACCCTACTGGGACCTCACATATGGTACTTTTCATCTTGAATTAGTGGGAGTTGAAAAACAACCAGTCTTTCCTACTCTATTGTAAATGCAATACCTTAAGGCCAGGGGACATGTGTCATTCATATTTGTGTATGGGCCAGTGTTACCTTGCACCCTGATGTAAAGGAGCTTTATTTGCAGTCTGCAAAGAGGGGCTGCTCATAGGGCCCCCAGTCTGCACAGCAAATCTTGATTTGAGGCATCCAGAAGGGTTGACTGCGGGGTTGTCTGGAGCTCATAAGAGAAAGAAAGTTGAATTGTGGTCCTAGAGAGGGAAGGTAAAGTCACAGAGCAAATAAGATCACCCCAGGAAACTGTGAGGACTAGTAAGAAGTGATGCGAGCTGAGGACTGAACCTCAGGCAAACATATAAAGAGAGAAAAGAAAAAGAGGAGCCTCTGGGGAGGCAGGGTAAATTGAGGTCACAGGAGCCAGGAAGGAATGGTGAACAGTGGACAAATTCAGGGAAGGCAGATAAGATGTTTTAAAAGTGTCCATTGGATTTAATGTCAGAGAGGGCATGATGTTCTTTGCCACGATCGATTCTGTGAGGTGGCGGCTAAGGTGATCAGATGTCCCCCATTGCCTGGGGTTGAGGGTGTTTCCAGGATGTGGGACTTGCAGTGCTAAAACCAAAAAAATTCTGGGCAAACTGGGATGAGTTGGTTACTCTAAGTAAGAAAAATAAAAATCAAACTCCAGGGCTGAAGAGCATATATGAGGGAAAAAGCAGCAACTGGAAGTGAAGAGCAGTTTTTGGTTCACAGCAACGGAGCAGAAAGCACAGAGTTCCCATAGACCCCTGACCCTGCACACACACAGCCTCCTGCCACTGTCCACATCCCACACCAGAGTGGACACTTGTTCCAGTCAGTGAACCTGCACTGACACATCCTTATCACCCAAAGTCCATAGTTTACGTTAGGGTTCACTGTTGATGTATGCTGTATGAGTTTTGACAAACGTGCAATGCAGTTTAGAGTGTCGATATGGGAAGAGATTATTAGGTGTAAATGGAAGGGAAAGGATACACGGATATAGGAAACTGCATTTGCCTGACACTTTACATGAGATTGAAAAAGTACCAGCTGTCCACATCGAAGAATAAAGGGCTGATAGAGATTTGGGAGGAAGTCAAACCCTACCTCAAACTCAACTCCTGTGTAAATCTCTAAGCAAAGCCTTATTCCTTATGCCACCTATATGAAGCTGAGATGCCAGTAACACACTAGCAAAATAAATAAAATTCTCAAGGATATATGGATTCGAGACTAGATCTGTTACTCACGACTCATTCATTCCCTCAGCAATGCCTCTCAAGAGGTCCTGGAAGACATTTCTTTAAGCAGAACATTAAGATGAAATTTCTGCTTTTGAAAGCATGGTATGGAAAACTAGATGCTCTGTCTGGCTCTCTTACCAAAAAAACAGTTTAAACATCTGGATTAAATAATTTTTAAAAAATTAAGTGCAAGCAGGAGCGAGGATACAACAGTGAGACTTTAGAGTCCTAAACCAAAGTGAATAAAAAGGAACAAACTGTTAATACATGCAACAGTATGGAGTAATTCAACGCCATTGTGCTGAGTGAAGGAAGCCAGGCAAAGGAGAATACGTACTGTATGATTTCATTCACACAAAGTTCCTGAATCTGCAAAGGAATCTGCAGTGGTAGAACTAGGTCAGTGGTTTCTTGGGAGTAGGAGTAGTTGGAGAAATTGTTACAAAGGGGCAGGGAGAAGCTTTTGGAGTGATTAAAATGTTCACTGTCTTGATTATATGAATGGTTTCATGAATGTATCTTGCAAAATTGATCAAATATGTGCAGTTTATGGCACTTCAATTATACAGTAATAAATATCCTCGTAAAAATACCCAGAGTAACTCACAAAAAAAAGTGATAATAGGAACTTGAACATTGCTTTAAGTGATTTTTACCCTGAGGGCATACGCCAAACTCTTCTAATCCTAAACTTCCCTCTCACATTCTGTAAGGGTAAGGGGAAAGAAGAAAAAGCCTGAAATGGAGAGTTTAATAGGGGAGCCCCTGTAGGAAGCTGGGACCTCGACGTGCTACACTTTTAATGTAAGGATGACCAAAACATAAACCAGTGCCTCACTCCCCCTGCCTGCTCAGGGGATAAGGTTTTATGTTTATCTATAATTATTTTATCCTTTTTTTTCGAAATAGAGTCTCACTGTGTTGTCCAGGCTGGAGTACAGTGACACAATCTCTGCTCACTGCAAACTTTGCTCCCTGGGTTCAAGCGATTCTTCTGCCTCAGCCTCAGCTGGGATTGCAGGCGCCCATCACCATGCCCAGAGAATTTTCGTATTTTTTGTTTTAGAGAGATACAGTTTCATGTTGGCCAGTCTCAAACTCCTGACCTCAAGTGATCCACCTGCCTTGGCCTCTCAAAATGCTGGGATTACAGGCGTAAGCCACTATGCCGGGCCCCTATACTTTTATCTTGATAGCAAACAAGGTTTCTAGATTAGCTATCAGACCAATTATTTGCTTACAACAGTATTATTAATGGTTCTCCATGCTCCATTTACCCCTTTGTGGCGATGTGATGAGAGCAGATAGTCACCTTTCATGTACAGAGGGAGTCAGTCCTTCAGGAGGGAACCCCAGAAATTGTGAACGTCAGGGTTTATAAAGGAACTGCTGCCCTCCTCTCTGCAGAGAGGAAGAGAAACCTTTGCTCTCTAATGTAAACAAATCCTCTACAGGAAGAGAAGGGGAAGGTCCCTAGGTGTCCACAATCCTTTGAAAGTAAATAAATAATAGTTTCGGGGAAAATAAATCTTCAAATCTCTCTGGGGTAATAAACTATCTTTAAATTCTAGGGCTTGTTTACCATTCACTCATACTTTGCCAGGAATTTTTGCTCATGCAGAAACATGAAAATATTCACACTGTTTCTTGACAGGATACATGGGAACACTGCCTATCTTGAGCTTAAATACTTATTGGAGAAGTGAAATACTCAGTTGAGCATTAATAAACAAAATACAGCTTCATGTAGACTGAATTTGTATTACCTGGATTGTAATAATAAATTAGACACTTAATTGATTATTTAGCAGCTGATTAGATGTAACTCAAAATAGACCTGAGAAATAAATCTAAAGAGATCAACCAGTGTGCTGCAAAGAGAGACAGAAAGACGGAAAATATGAAAAAGCAATAGGTATGGGAAAGAGAATGAAAACATCTATCGTGAGTCTAAATGGCGTCTCAAAAGGAAGAAAGAGAGAGGATAGCTAAGTGGCAATTTTTGAAAAGATAATGACTGCAGAATTGATGAAAGACTCTAATCCTCAAATCAAACAGAACAATAAATTCTGAGCAGGTTAAATTAAAATAAATACATTCCTAGGTACATCGTAGTGTATATTAAAAACAGCAAGAGCGATTACTCTCAGAACATCTAGATTACTGGCCAAGAAGTCATCAGATTTTTTAAAAACTGAGATGTAATTCACATACCATTAAATTCACTCATTTTAAAGTGTACAATTTAGTGATTTTAAGTGTCTCCACAAGGGTGGACCACCACCACTACCTAGTTACAGAACATTTTCATTACCCTCAGAAGAAACTTGTACCATTTAAGCAATGATTCTGCATTCCACTCCCCTCCCGACCCTCTGCCAGCCAATACTCTATTTTCTGTTTCTATGAATTTACCTACTTTTGACATTTCATACAAAGGGATTTATATAATATGGCCTTTTGTGCCTGCTTTCTTTCACTTAGCATGATGTTCTCAAGGTTCATTCATGTAACGTGTATCAGTCAGTTCTTCATTCCTTTTCGCAGCTGAGTAATATAATAATATTCTATCGTATGGATATACATTTTCTTTAATCCTTTATCAGTTGACAAACATTTGGGTTATTTCCACTTTTTGGCTATTATTAATCACACTATTTGAACATTCATATATATATTTCGTGTGAACATATGTTTTCAATTCTCCTGGAATATACCTAGAAGCGGAATTGCTGGCTCATGTGGTAACTCTAGGTTTGGTTTCTAATAAAGTGCTAAACAGTTTTCCAAAAGTGGCTGCACCGATTTACATTCCCACCAGCAAGGTACGAGGGCTCCAGTCTCCCCACACGCTTGCCAATGCTTGTTTTTGTCCACGTTTTTGATGACAGCGATTGATGACAGTGGGTGTGATGTGGCATTTCATTGTGGTCTTGATTTGCATTTCCCTAATGACTAATGACGTTAAGCATCTTTCCATGTGCTTATTGGCCATTTATACGACTTCCTTGGAGAAACGTCTCTTCAAAGCTGTTGCCTGTTTTAAAAAATTGATTGTATTTTTATTTTTGACTTATAAAAGTTCTCTATATAGTCTGCATTCTTGATCTTTATTAGATATATGATTTGCAAATATTTTCTCCCATTCTGTGAGTTGTCTTTCACTTTCTTAATAGTGCCCATTAAAAAAAAAAAAAACCATTGAACATCAAGTTCAAAAAATTTAAAGACTATTATAGTGTTCTCCTGATTTGCTGGTGACCTCTTTTCAGCCTTCACTGGGTAAATCTGGCAAAACAAATGTAAGCTTACGTTGGATGCACAGTGAACATACCGTAATGTTTGTAAATTCTGTGCTACTCATTTTTTCCTCAATATCAGATATTGCCTTTGTGGAATACAGAATGACCGCCCCTAGACAATAACAATTTAAAGGTGGTCAGTAAGAGGAAGTAGCAATTCCAAGTTATTTGCCTCATGCATGGGCACATTTGTATGTGAGTGTGTGCATATACGTGCCTTGTAGATCCAGAGCTATTGGGATAGGTTGGTAAAATGATTGATGGTCTTCCCCAGGAGGACGATCTATATTGACTACATGTGGATGGTGTTCCTTGGATTTCTTGTGCTTTATATTTTCCAATTCACTTTATTGGACAAGTAGGAAAAAATGAAGTTGATCCTCTCATTTCCCTCCAAACAGATTGAGGAATTCACCTTGCATAGCTCCTGTTTCCTCATACAGCCCCTCCTCACAATCCCTCCTCATCTCTGCCCTATGGGCCACTGAGTCGCATTGATTCAGCTAATTCAGTATCTCCCACCTAACCGTGTCTTCCTTCCGTTTCCATCCGCACCTTCCTAGCTTAGGGCTTCATGGCTGGCAGCCTCCTAACTCACCTCCTTGCTGCAGTCCCTCGCATTCCACTCTGACCTCTGCACCACTGCCCTAGCATCCTTCTAAAAGCCTGTGGCTTGTTATTTACCCTCTGCAAACCTAACAAGGGGGACCAGGTCTTTTCATCTTTACAAACTGCAGCTCTTGGTAAATTTTGTTGAAAGAAAACATAAATGAATATGCCACTTTTTTGGTTAAAAATCTTCCCTGGCGCCCCTCTTCCTTTCTCCTGCTGTCTGAAGAACTTGGCATGGCATCCAAAGCAGCTTCTTGGTACTGCCATCATCACACCTCCTGCCTGACTGCCCACCATGCTCCTGTTCTCTCATAGTCCTGTCCTTGCCTCCACCGTGGCTGCCCTGCAGCACTCTGCCACCTATCACTGAGGGCATCTCCGTGTCTCTGCTGTAGTTCCAGTGCCAGCTCTTCTGTGCAGACTGCCCTGAATGCTTGAGCAGGATTCTTCCTTCACTCCCACTGCGCTTTGTCTACGCCTCCCAGACAACGGTTATCGCATGCCTCCTGTCTCCTTCCTGGAAGGCGGGGATTTTGTGAATTCATGTATATCCTCTCAAGGCCTGGCTAATTATTGATGCTCGATAGACATTTGTTGAATTGAACTAAATTTTTATGTACGAGCTTAACTTTAGAAAGAAAACCTCAGGGAGGAAAATCAGGAGAAGAGGTGGGTGTGGGTTTCATAGGATAACATTGTCTCTTGATTCCCCAGAATTTTTAGATGTTTCGGATGCCACCAAGCTGAAACCCCTGCTTCATGCGGCCCTTGTTGCTGTCAGTCTTTCTCCTCGTCCCTCAGTCTCTGGCTTGCCTGCCACCCCTCCTCCACGTGGCCAATGTTTGTGGTATCTGCCTCCTTCCCCTCTGGCTTGTCTGTTGGTCCCACGAAGAGGGAGGATGGTGAACTTTTTTGGGACTGTTTCTATGGCAACTTGGAATGTAATAGACGGTCTTTCTACTGCAGGCAGGCAGGCAAGCAGAAGGGGCAGGAGAGGGAGGCAAGGTTTCAAGTTCCTTTCCTCGCTTGCCCTGGAGTGAAATGCATGCTTCATATTCTGGGAGGAGAGAATTCAGAGCAGGTGTTTCCTCCTCTGAGAGGCAGAACATTTCTCCAGCAATTCATCTTTTCTCCGGCATATCTGATAGTTGTTCACCACTCCCCAGAAATGTATTTCCTATGGAGTAAAATCTAGGGTTCAGCTGTAGGACAGGAAGCAAAATCATAAAACCCTTACATATCAAACTCTCTGACCTGCTGATGTAATTCATTTGCAAGGACACTATAAGGATGTTGTACTTAGATAGGGCTTGCATTTGGCGTCAGCTTTTGGGAATTGCTTTCCCTTTCCCTGCACATAGCAATGATCATTCCTATTCTTATGCTGGGGTGTGGCACCTACCCTCCTTAACCTCTATTACCTAGTTGCTTACCTAGGGGCTTCCCTCTTATAACTTCTTGAAATGGCTGTACTCAAGCTCACATAACTTTTCTGTATAGTTTTGAAAACAGATCTCCCCATCCAGCCCTCCTGTCGCTTCATGCCTTTCCTAAGCTCTCCCCATCAAAACACACTTATAGGGCTAGCCCATGCACAGCATCTACCTACACTGTTCAGCATGGTATCTATTCGTTCTTGTGTCAGATGCCTACTGAATTCAATAGGGATGGCACTATGTTCAAGAGGCTGAAGAGACCCAGAGCCAGTGAATGAGACATAGGGTTTATTGAAGGAACTTACACACTGGGTGATTTGGTGGCAGTGGGCTAGAGAGGAGAACTGCCACCACTGAAAAAAAGCATGTAATTTATATAGCATTTTCACTTTGTATCCTCTCCCTAGCAACCTCCATCTGGCAACCTTCATTCAACACAAAACAAACGGCCTTGAGCCCCTGTATGAGCTGCATTCCACAGAATGGGCAGAGAACATCTGTGTCAGGGGTTCAGACGTTCCTTGTAGCTAAGGAATAAATCTCTGGGTTGGCCTTTCCTGGATTCCTTATCTTGGAACTTTAAACAAGTTCTTCTTAGACCATAGGGTCATTCTCAGGGTATGCTTACATTACCCTATTGCTGTCAGTATGTCTGCCATCCACTAGCAATATATTGCTACTTAAATGTAAATGAAAGAAAATTTTCCTAGCCATAGCAATCAGACAAAAGAAAGAAAGGACATCCAAGTCAGTAAAGAGGAAATTAAACAGTTGCTGTGGGCTGATGATATGATCATATACCAAAAAAGCCCTAAAGAGTCATCCAAAAAGCTCCTAGATCTGATAAATAAATTCAAGAAAGTTTCCATGTTATCCCTCCCCAACTCCCTAGTCACTATCCCTCCCCTAGTCCCCCTCACCGGGCCAGACCTCAGTGTGTGATGCCCCCCTCCTTATGTCCATGTGTTCTCATCATTCAACGCCCACCTATGAGTGAGAACATGCCGTGTTTGATTTTCTGTTCCTGTGTCAGTTTGCTGAGAGTGATGGTTCCCAAGTTCATCCATGTCCCTACAAAGGACACGAACTCATTGTTTTTTATGGGCTGCATAGTATTCCGTGGTGTATATGTGCCACATTTTCCCTGTCCAGGCTATCGTCGATGGACATTTGGGTTGGTTCTTTATCGACTCGTCAGTTGATGGGCATTTGGGTTGGTTCCATGTTTTTGCAGTTGCGAATTTTGCTGCT